>NW_024037073.1:19736801-20336801 GCF_015706575.1 Patiria miniata | reverse complement strand
TGAGGGTTCCGTGGAATATTTTTTTGGGATTTCCTCCCACCTCTAAACTGAACAATTTTTCAAGTCCTCAGCTGCAGTGCCATTCTTGCTTTTGAGGAATCCCTTACCAGAAAGAGATAATAATTGTATCGTGAACATTCCTTGTACCAGGCTGCTTGCAAGACCGGCCAGATCAAGGAGGTGGAGCGCATCTGTCGTGAGAGCAACTGCTACGACGCCGACCGGGTCAAGAACTTCCTGAAGGAGGCCAAGCTGACGGACCAGCTGCCCCTCATCATCGTCTGCGACCGCTTTGACTTCGTCCACGACCTCGTGCTGTACCTGTACCGCAACAACCTGCAGAAGTACATTGAGATCTACGTGCAAAAGGTGAGATTGGCCACAAGTTCCAGAAGGTGCACACGCACCTTGCCAAAACTTTAAAAATTGATCACTAGTATTGCCCGTCCCTCAATTTCACCATGGACACCCCATGCGCATACTGATTCATGTGCAAACGGCTTGAAGTATGTATTGCTTATTTTTTTCTGTGTCTACATCAGTTATTTATTCGCATCAGGCGTCGTCAGCAAGGTGTTCAAATGTCCCGCCCAGTGGTCTCCCCCAACTCTCCCTTTGTAACCGCTGAGGGGGTACTTGTGCAAGGAGTCCGTGTGACTTACGATGACTTGTATAGACTTGTGATGACATTTGATTAACTGTGATGACTTGCAATGACCGTAGATAACTTAATTCCCTCCCAGGTGAACCCGTCCCGTCTGCCCGTCGTCATTGGTGGTCTCCTGGACGTGGACTGCTCTGAGGATGTCATCAAGAGCCTCATCATGGTTGTACGAGGACAGTTCTCTACCGACGAACTCGTGGAAGAGGTGGAGAAACGTAATAGGTGAGGATTTCAGCTTTGTCCATTTCCGCGTGGAATTGCCTAAGTACATCACGCAACACTCCCAATGCTTATGCTTGAAAGCATTATCTCCTGCCTTTTTTCTGTGACTGATTCTGACAAACCGTATATTTTGGGGTTTTTCTGTCTAGATTGAAACTGCTTCTACCCTGGCTTGAGACGCGCATTCACGAGGGCAGCGTGGAACCTGCCACCCACAACGCACTGGCCAAGATCTACATAGACAGCAACAATAATCCTGAGAGATTCCTACGGTAAGCCCTGTAAATATATTGCTCATTGTAAGGCTGTAAAACTGCCTTGTATTTGATGTCTCATCAGGAACTCATAAAGGTTGGGGAAAAAAATCCCTTCTCCTTTCTTGAGGTTATTCACGACAATTCTTTCTGACACTTCAAAGGATTAGGGGTGTGAATTTACAGAATGGGAATCAGGTACCTGTTTGAAAGAAACAAGGGTACCCAGATACCCGTTACAGAAATCTCGGAAGTCACTGTTCACATTGTTCTTAAAAGTCCGCACGATACTACCATATCAGTGCGTCAAAACAGAAAAAACAAAACTGTGTACAGTGAGCTCTTTAGCTTTATGGTGTCAATTGCATTTTCGCAAGCGTCATAAACGTGAATCTGTTTTGTTTTGCCATGTAGCCTCGTGTTGATTTTGAGAATTCCCTATAAATGACATTCAAAACCTTCCTTTTTCATTGTCTGAGAAGCTACTGAGTAATATGTGAAGATTATTATGGGTCCCCCATCCAATTATCTGGAACTCATTAAAGGGTTTGACTTGGAAAAAGATATTAGATCCGGTTCCTAATATCAGCGGTCGGGTACTCGGGTACCCGGTTCCGATGCACAGCCCTACACAGCATAAGAGCTCTTATGCACTGAAGTATTGAAAAGTGTCACTAATATGCACTGTCTTAGACATTGCGTTGTGTTGTGGGGTATCAAAGATATTAAAGAGGTTGTGGAATGCTCGAAGACATTTCCGTCATCTTTTGGGTATATGTAGCCTAAGGTGTGATGAAATAAAAACGACTATTGTTTCTGTCATAAAATGAGTACAAAAGGTACTTTTGAGAGCTGTTTTTCAAGTCCTGTCATGCCTGTTTCGACCAGAACGTGCAATTTGTGTAAAAGTCGTTGTTGCGGGCAGCAAACAAAACACAGTAAATCGTGACGTAATAAACAGGACTCCCGATGCAGAGTAGCATATCAACGTTTACACAAATTGCACGTTCGGGTCGAAACAGGACCTGAAAAATAGCTCTCAAAAGTACTTTTTGTACTCAGTTCATGACAGAAACAATAGTCGTTTTTATTTCATCACACCTTAGGCTACATATACCCAAAAAATGACGGAAATGTTTTCGAGCATTCCACAACCTCTTTAAGTGGTAAAAAGTAAATGGTTATTGTTAATAGAATTAAAAATTTACAGCCGTGAAGGGAAAGAATGTTTCAAGATATCTACCTTATGTCCAACAAAAAATAATTACCCATCCACACCACCTTATGTTGTTGAAAGAAATTCAGGACTGCCATGTAATAGCCTCCCTACACCCCTCCCTTGAAATTGACAAATACAATACTGAACACCAAAAAAGCAAAGACCAAAAAAAAAAAAAAAAACCCTCCCAAAACTCACAAAATGTAATGAAATGTGAAACAACTGATCCGACCCACAGGGAGAATCAGCACTACGACAGCCGCGTGGTGGGCAAGTACTGTGAGAAGCGGGACCCCCACCTGGCCTGCGTGGCCTACGAGCGCGGCCAGTGTGACCGGGAGCTCATCAACGTCTGCAACGAGAACTCCCTCTTCAAGAGCGAGTCGCGCTACCTGGTCAAGCGCCGGGACCAGGAGCTGTGGGCCGAGGTGCTGCAGGAGACCAACCCTTTCCGCAGGCAGCTGATTGACCAGGTAAAAAGCGTGGGGCGTGATCCTTGGGTCGTTGCGGTTGACCACCGGCGTCACACAATTGGGCAGTATTTTCTTGTAGTTACGTCTTCAAAGTTGCTGTGGACAAACGAAATGACTTCCACAGTCATGGTTCCCACAGTCATGGGCAAATCCTGAAAAATCCTGGAATTTGAAGTTATTTTGGAAAGTCGTGGAAAAGTCGTGGAATTTCATTTTAAGATTTCTTTGGGAACCCCGCTTCCAATATTTCAGTACCTCTTGCCTCATTTCCGAAAGAGGTTTCTGGTGAGTGGACATGTCATTTTCACAAACTGAACTGATTGATTGAGATCTCATGAATAATTCATTTCGTAATGAATTATTAATGAATTATTAACGACACAGATCATGCAGACAGCTCTAACAGAGACCCAAGATGCTGAGGACATCTCAGTGACAGTTAAGGCGTTTGTGACAGCCGACCTGCCCATTGAACTCATTGATTGAGATCTCATAAATTATTAATTTTGTGATGAATTATTCACGTAACTTTGAATTATTCATGACACAGATTGTGCAGACAGCTCTGACAGAGACCCAAGATGCTGAGGACATCTCAGTGACAGTCAAGGCCTTCATGACTGCCGACCTACCCAATGAACTTATTGAATTACTGGAGAAGATAGTGCTAGAAAATTCAGTATTCAGCGATCATAGGTAAGCGCCATGAGTATGTATGTATTTCAGTAAAAGCATGAATTTCCCAACTCCTTCTCAGTGAAACAAAGTGGTGCTGTAGTGCTTGTTTAGAAGAAGCACATTTTTTTCACGCTTATGTAAAAGTGGGCTTACTTGAAAATATAAGTTGATGATTTTTTTCATGGATAATCAGAATAGCACAGGATTTTTTTGTCCATTGAGTGCCCTAGCCCCCTAAGGGTTCCTCAGGACTACCCTGCTAAATCCAACAGGGTGCAACGGTTACTTCCTGCTCAATCCAACAGAATCCAACTGCGCCTAATTTTAGTTGTCTGCTAGATCCAACAGAGTCAAACTTGGCGTCATTTGCCAGTACCCAACAGAATCCGACTCTGAATATGTACATGTACGTTTGTACAAGGGGTTTACTGCTCAATCCAACAGACTCAAACAGGTTTATGATATAGTTGGATCCTGTTGGATTCAGCAGGGTTAGGGTTATATTAAATTAAAGAAAAATTCTAAATAAACACTAACAAGACTCTTGCAATACCTGACTCTCGAAACACTTCAGAATTGAGTTAAGATACCCATTGTTTACTGAATGGACATTACAATACAGGAGTGAGCAACCGAGAAAGTCCGAGCTTTTTCTCATGTAATCATTTTGAAAATCAATTTATTTCTAGTACATGGTAATCTGCCTTGGCATCCCCAGTTCACTTCAACTGCAGAGTGAACTTACACTACAAGCAACGATTAAACGCAATTGTTTGTCTCCAATTGTCCAACAGAAACCTTCAGAATCTGCTCATCTTGACTGCCATCAAAGCCGACAGGAGCCGCGTCATGGAGTACATCAACCGTCTGGATAACTACGACGCTCCCGACATCGCCAACATCGCCATCGGCAGCGAGCTGTACGAGGAAGCCTTTGCCATCTTCAAGAAGTTTGACGTCAACACTTCTGCCATCCAGGTCAGTCAGACTTGGAAGAGTTGTCCCTTGTTTGGTTTATATATTCAGAAAAAGTTTGGTAAACAAGAGGGTAGTTTTATAATAAATGGAATAATAATAAATGGAGCATTTATAAAGCGCTTTTAACAAAGATCAAAGCGCTGTACAAAACTACAAAACTACAATCTACAAATAAACAACCTAGTTTTGTAGGTTGTTGGGGTTGATATTTGTGGGAGTTATATGTTTTGGAAACAGTTGTTTTCTTTTGTTTAGAATGTGTAAAAGTTATCTGAATACTAAAGTCGTTTTCATTATTCTCAACTGAGTTGGTCTGAGAACCTTTCGAAATTATGTGTAGATATTAGTTTACCAAAAAGTGTCCGCTTTTTTATTGGATAGTGCCTTTTTCGGAGCTACTGTTTTATTCGATTCAGATGGTCTTGTGTATGTTATAAAAAAGCCAGGATGCAGTAAGGGAAGAATGCAGATGTAACAAACAGTAACTTGAGGTTACGCCCTGAAGTTACTTTGTAAAACTCCATAAAACTTCTTCACACTGAAGGGATATTCCCCGAAACTATATTGTTTCCAGGAATCAATTGTGTGTTTCATGAGGTACAAGCAACACTCTTCTGAAAAAAAAAAAAATAGATGCTGGATTGATTTTTGTTCCTTTTGTCTTAAAAATGTGCTTAGGTCTTGATCGAGCATATATGTAACCTGGACCGCGCCTACGAGTTTGCCGAGCGCTGCAACGAGCCCTCGGTCTGGAGCCAGCTGGCTATGGCCCAGATGAAAGGTGGACTGGTGAAGGAGGCTATCGACTCTTACATCAAGGCCGACGACCCCTCCACGTACACTGAGGTCGTAGATGCTGCCTCTGCATCAGGTAAGGGCATTGGCTTCTAAAACTCGGACCTGAATTTGGCAGAAAAACTCATGGTTGCTTTGATATGGGGCCCATGTTAGTATTTTCTGAGCAGTTCAGACGAGTTGGGTCTGTTTGCTTTGAGCTCTCGGAAAGAAACCTTGGTAATTTTATTCTCATTGTCCACGCTTTCTGCTGACAAGTCAAAAAAAAATATAAACTTTGTTAATACCTTGTTCATGCTGTTACTTCTGTGTAATACAGAAATGAGTATGAGTTTCCAGAAAGCCTCTTACCAAAACATAAGTTGAGGGTCTCCAGCAGAAATTTTTGAGATCGTTTAAATTCGGTAGGAACTGTCAGCTCGTACAACAGGATACCCATCTTCAGAGTGCAACAGAGTTAAATACCATCATTGTGCAGTGATCTCTTGTACTGATTGCATTTTATCTTACAATCTGAACGACAGCCCCGAGACATCATGACAGCATGCTTTGTTTACACATGTGCATACTGTTCAAGCCAAGTAAAGGATAACTAGACGTCTTGTCCGCATACCCTTCATCAGAGGCTAGGTTGGGACGCTTGTCCGTTATTTCTTAGGTCTGTTATCTCTTAGGACTAATAGCATTTTGGTTGATCTGAGAATGATGTGATTTCTAACCCCTTCTCAGGCAACTGGGAGGACCTGGTGCGCTACCTGCAGATGGCTCGCAAGAAGGCCAGGGATTCCTTCGTGGAGACGGAGCTCATCTTTGCCTTTGCCAAGACAAACCGCCTGGCTGACCTGGAGGAGTTCATCTCAGGACCCAACCACGCCCAGATCCAACAGGTAAAGACTTTGCAGATCATAGAGAAAATTGGTCAGCAAATTTGCAGGCTAGGCAAAAATAAGCAGAAAATTTGTTGGCAGTATTATATATCACATGGGTATTGTAGCTTAAAATCTCTATTTGCTTACGCTATTTGCTAGTGTACTAGGTATCGGTTCTGGCCGACTGTACCAAATCTTAGATTGCAGCTTACACCACAATTGACAGTTTGTGAAAGATTAACAGCTCCCAATGTCAAAGTTCATCACACAAGATATTCTTCTTTTTGGGTTGATCATGTCGGTTTTAAGGCCGTTGTCCAGTCTGTTCTTGGTTGGCCTGCTTTCTCCCTATGGCTCTCCTCCACTTGGCCCTGTCCGTCGCATCCCTCGCATTGACTCCAAGCAGTCGCATGTCATCTGACACGGAGCTCTGCCAAGTCTTGCGCGGTTGGCCGACGGGTGTGGGCCCACCCACAATTACGTTGGTACACCTCTTGACCCAGTTGACATCCTCCTTTCTCTCCACATGACCAAACCACCTCAGCCTGTGCCTCCTCAATACGATGCCGATCCCCTCCACTCCCACTCTCCTCCTCAGTTGATCTCCAACTGAAATGAAAATTATCATACTTTTGTTCCGTTGCTATCCAATCTGAGATATGTGACGTTCAACAAGTCAGAACAGGCTATGTGTGGTGGATTAAAAACTGGAAAAATATTTATCAGGAAGTACTTGCTGGTGTGGAATAATGCCTGTTTTCTGGTCCTGTTTTGCCTAGGTGGGCGATCGGTGCTATAACGAGGGCATGTATGAGGCCGCCAAGCTGCTCTACAACAACGTCTCCAACTTTGCCCGTCTGGCCTCCACCCTGGTGCACCTGGGCGAGTACCAGAATGCCGTGGACAGCGCTAGGAAGGCCAACAGCACACGAACATGGAAGGAGGTATGTAAATGCTTAACCCTAACCCACCTCACTCCTCCAAAACCCTCCTGGCGGTTTTGGAGGATTCTCGAGGATTGAGGATGAATGGTGATTGAATCAAATGAGGATTCTGGAGGATTGAGGATGAATGCATTTTGAGGCAGGACTGTCTTGATGATTTTGAAGGATTTGGCGTTGGTTATCCTTCATTTAAACACGAGTGCAAAGTTTTGGGATGAGGAGGATTTTGGAGGATTGAGGATGAATGCATTTTGAGGCAGGACTGTCTGACAATTTTGAAAAATTTAGGCAGAGTTGAAAAATTTTGGAGGATTTTGGAGGATTGAGGATGGTTGTAAGCAACAAGGGCCTAGGGGGTTAGGGTTAATAACAGATAGACATCAGTGACTGGCTAATGTTTGAAATGAAAAACAATCGACTGTTGTTTCAAATTAATCTCGTTTGTTTTGGAGAAGGATATTTCTTCAATTTTTTTGGTTTCTATCTCAATTTGATTTTGTTAGTGTACTACACGGAATTGTGTTGTGGCAAAAGTGCATAAAAAAAAAAAGTGGTCACAGTAAAACTGAGTGAAGTTTAAAGGAAGCTAATCAGACGCGCTGTCAATTATCAACGTAGAAGTATTATTAAGACAATAGTAATTGCCGCAGTGAAACAATATTTGCATGAGGTCGAACCGTTTATAATTTGTTAATAAGATCAACAAGCAGGCAACTTTAGTCTGGCAAAGTGGTGCTATTTTTTAGATCGTTCATGAAGAGCACTCTTTGAAGTAAATCTAGATGTCTACGGAACATTTGGACATGTAAAAACCAGGGACAGTGCAGTCACATGCTATCTTTAGGCGTAGTGTTTGCTTCTATTTGTGTTCCTTGTAGTTTGTTTTATATCAACATACAGTAGCCGTTGCAATCTCATTGTGAAGGAAGCTGCCCATGGTCAATGAAAAGTCCGTAGCAATGAAGAGAAATTTGAGTTGGAATCTCAATTTCCACTTTTATTGACTTCCTTTTTGAAAATAAGGAAAATTTACCTTTAACCTAACCCCCCCTCAATCCTTCAAAATCCTCCTGCCGGTTTTGGATGAATTTGAGAGGATTGAGGATGAATGGCAAAGATGTATCGCTTTTTTGTGGAGGATGCATTATGTCAAGCCAGTAGGCCATATCCTGCATTGGTTATGTTCAGCCATGCATAAATCAGCCCTGTGTTTTTCTCGTATTTCATCCGCACTGCTTCTAAACGCCATTCCCACTGCCTCAAACCATAGCAGTAATTGGCAGAGGATTTTGGAAGATTGAGGCAGTGGTCACCCTCCTCAGACTAAATTCAAGAAATAACGGATGATTTTGGAGGATTGAGGCTGAATCCAATTTTGTTTCTTGGTGGCAATTGGAGGATTTTGTAGGATTGAGGTTGCATCCTAGCCAGAGGGCTTAGGGGGTTAGGGATAATCTATTAAAAATACTAAACATTCTCTAAAATTTGTCAATTTGCCTGCACCCTCCCAGGTCTGTTTCTCCTGTGTGGATGGGGAGGAGTTCCGTCTGGCCCAGATGTGCGGTCTTCACATCGTGGTCCATGCTGATGAGCTGGAGGAACTCATCAACTACTACCAGGACCGGGGCTACTTTGAGGAGCTCATCCAGCTCTTGGAAGCTGCTCTAGGTAATCATGAACCCTATCCCCAGGGGTGTGAAATCTCAGCTTTATAGCTGATTTCAGCTTTTTTTGTTTTGAATTTCAGCTTTTTTCCCTCACTTTCTGTGTACCAAAGTATAGGAGATTTCCAAAGTTCAGCTTTTTTTTTTACACCTTTTTCAGCTGTTTTCAGCTATTTTCAGCTATTTTTGTCAGAGGTCACTCACACCCCTGCCTATCCCTCATCGTTGGTATTAAACAAAACATTCCTGAATACTTCAAAATTCACCACTGTGCAGGAAATGAGTGGAACATTTTTGGGACTAAAACTTTCAAGGAGCCTTTTTTTTTTTAAATTTAACAAATGAATTTCCAACATAAAAGCTAATCAAGTGAGGCCCCTTTCATGACTCATCAGCCAGTTTCCTTTTTAATTAGTGGAGCGAATTAGTGTAAAAGTGAATAAAGGTTTCTACCTACTTGCTGATTTTTTTTTTTTGTATCAATGAAATTACTGATGATTATTAAGGGAATAAATATGTGCTTGGCCGGCTTTAAACAAGTACGTTTAAAACTGGCTAGGGGTCTGGACGTGGGTAATGGCCCGAGCCAAATAGGAGGGTCATTATCTGTGACCAGGCCCCCAGCCAATTTTAAACGTACTTGTGTAATACCGGCCAAACCCATATTTATTCCCAATCATAAACACCTTGCGGTCAAATGTGAAAACAAGTCAGAAATTCTCAAATTTCCAACGATTTTGTTCAACAATTTTACTTCAGGTTTTGTGAAACCATATCTATGGTATGTGCCTTACGAACATAGTGCTAAAAATCTCCTTATTTGGAAATTGGCGCGCGCGCGCCCTGCGAGATGTGGCGCAGAACGCAGCGGTGTTGACGGGCTCCCGACCAAAAGGAATGCATAAACTTATATTAAACAGGTATTTATGATTTCATATTCACATTTCATATTTACATTGACAGGTCTGGAGCGTGCTCACATGGGCATGTTCACCGAGCTGGCCATCCTGTACTCCAAGTACAAACCCTCCAAGATGCGGGAACATCTGGAGCTCTTCTGGTCCAGAGTCAACATTCCAAAGGTACGAAGAAAGCTTTGTCCTTTGTGTTGAACATTTTGAAATAGAAAGATCAGCCACCTTCAGAAGATTAAATTTGATTTGTGGATGTCACACATAAAGAAGGCCAAATGGCCTCCAAGGTTTTCCAAACAGTAGTCAAAACAAACTCTTTCACGGAGAAAGGGAAACCTCTTCAAGATGATCGAGTTGTTCAATTGCTATGCTCTCAAAATTGTTATTTTTTGTGAAATGCGTAACCTGACCCTTGTACTGCTTACTCATCCACCCTGAACAGGCAGTATTTTGTAACAGCAAGTTCTCTTACGTTCTGCAAAAATAGAATGATTATAATTCAGATCGAAAAGGTAGTTCTGGATCAGCCGATTTTGACCAGGATGCTGGTAAAGCCATCGTGCATGTATGCCGATTTAGTTTTTTTCACTCAGCCAGCTGTGAAATTTTAAACATAATTATAATGAGCATAGCCTTGGTTCTGCAATAACTACATGGCGACCTCAAGTATCCATCAAGATTTGCTCCAGTTTGGAATGTTTTACAACCGAGGTGTAGTTTTGCAAGAAATCCATAAGATGCTCTTGACTATCATCTGCTCTTGGGAACATACGTAAAGTAACTGAAATTGTTTTCATTTATTCATCCCTGCAGGTGTTGAGGGCAGCTGAGCACGCCCACCTGTGGGCGGAGTTAGTGTTCCTGTATGATAAGTATGAGGAGTATGACAACGCCGTAGTCACCATGATGGCTCACCCCACTGATGCCTGGAAGGAGGCTCAATTCAAGGACATCGTCACTAAGGTATGAGAAACTGCAATGTGTGGAATATATTCTCATCTATTTGCACTTGAAAGTCCAGCTAAATGTAAAACAGGTTATCTGGACCATTTCCACAATATACATTTGCAATCACTGGTAATTGTACAACATTTCAATAGGGGGAGTGTGTGGCCTAGTGGTTAGGGTTTGTGACTCATGATCAGAGGGTCCGGGGTTCAAATCCAGCCGCTGGTCATATATTGTGTCCTTGGGCAAGGCACTTCACCCCACTTGCCCCTCTCCACCCAGGAGTATAAATGGGTACCGGCATTAGCTTGGGTACCGGCATTAGCTGGGGAGTAACCTGCGATGGACTAGCATCCCATCCAGGGGGAGTAGAAATATTCTCAGTCGTTTCATGCTACTGAAACCGGAGATAAACGCCGGCCTGATGAGCCACATTGGCTCGCGACAGACTTTGCTTTTACTTTTCAATAAGGACTTTATAATTCGTTGTTGTGTCGGTACGTGGCATTAGGCCAATGAGCAGCCTTTTCTCAATGAGCACATTTTTGGGTTCACAGCTTGATCACAAACCCCCCTAAGCTGAACCGTGTCTTCCTGAAATGACATCACAGCAACAGCGCCCTCAGTTGTCCGGAATGAACATTTTTGAAGTTTTAAAGAAGTGCACTTTCCAATAAAATTAACCAAAACGGGATGTCAAATAGTTTTCATACATTTAAGAGGAGAAATTGCACAGCATATGTTACTAAGAAAATTCATTGCATGGCCCCTTTAACATCATTAGGCTACAATATATTGCTAAGCTAACTTTTTTGATCAGCAAAGTTGGGTGCTTAGCAGCTCAAAAATGTTGTCCTCTACAAAAAACAACATGTTGAAAGCAATAAATTTACGTCAATTTTTACATTTGGTCCTTCATCTGCTGAGCAAATCTTCAAATCTCTCTGAACATCTGCAAGTGCAATAAGCCAGGAAATCTGCAAAACCCTGGGGTTTTTTTTCTCTCCAGTGGGCCTCTCCTGCCTGTCGCATAAGACATTGTGCATTGAGCAATTTAGATCAGGACTTTTGGTGACATAGTTCTGTCAGACTTGGTCATAACACTGTGAGAAATGTACACAAACCACCACAATGTGGGTGGGGCTAGTGGCTGAATTAAGGAGATGTCCATACTGGATGAATCCTCTCCAAGTCCAAAGGTTAAGGCAAAAAAAAAAAATATTTCTGCTTCCGATTACATGGCATTCGAAAATAGGGTATGTAGGTAGGGAAATTAATTTTTTTTGCCAAATTTTTTTGTGTACAATCATATGGAGGCGTCTGCGTGTAGTCAAGGGTAAAAGGTAGAAATTGATGGTTTTGGGTGTTTTTTCCCTCATTTTTCCAATAAAAAAATTAGGTTAGGGGCTGTCAGAATAGGGTAGGTAGGGAAACCGGAAGCAGAACTATTATTTTTTTGGGCCTAATATACCAAAGCTTGAGGCTCCTTTGACAGAAATAATAGATTTACTTCAAAATGTTCAGCTTTGGTTCATCTTCCTCTCTAGACAAAACAGACACTCTCCAGTTCTTAGAACCGCAAGTCAAGATATCTACACAAGTTTTCTGATTTTCTTCTTTGTTCAAAGCTGAAATGTATCATCTCTTGATTTTCCCCCCAGGTTGCCAACATAGAGCTGTACTACAAGAGCATTCAATTCTACCTGGATTACAAGCCCATGATGCTGAATGACCTGCTGACCGTGCTCATCCCACGGATGGACCACACCCGGGCCGTCAGCCTCTTCAGCAAACTGGACCAGCTGATGCTGGTCAAGCCCTACCTGCGACAGGTGCAGAACCACAACAACAAGGTGAGAGTCCTCTCAGTTTGTCCTTCATCATTAAAGGTGGAGTGGACCATTTGCAGCTATCCAAAAAGCAACCGACCAAATTATTTTTGAAGAGCTTATTTGGTTGAGAGACAGCAATGGCACTAAACTCCCTGTGAAATTGTTCCTTCTGGCATGCTGTAATATTGAAGAAAACAATAAAAGAAGGTCATTTCCAAAGATGTGTCAAGTGACACATTTTTAGAAAATTTCTGTTAATAGTTGGTTTGTAATTGGGCAAGTCCGTGGGTGGGTGCGCGCAAGCTTTGACGCGACGCAGAAGCAGTTGCTATTATTTGTCGGTTCAGTGCGTGACATCGCATACCTGCAATCGGCCGAATGAGAACGTGTCCCGGATGCTGATTTCAGGCCCAATTCAAAATATGACTGGGCAACTTTCGAATTGAAATCGAGATCCTAGTCTTTCAATAGCCTGTGGAAAACATGCATGCCTTGATCAGTACACTTGCATGTAACAATCGTCAGCCAACTTTGTTTTCTTCATCTGTTTCAGTATATTTTATCCTCCAATTGAATTAATCCGCATTCCTTTTTCTCTCCAAGGCCATCAACGATGCCCTGAACGGTCTCCTGATCGACGAGGAGGACTACCAGGGGTTGCGCACCTCCATCGACGCCTTTGACAACTTTGACAACATCGCGCTGGCCCAGCGCCTGGAGAAGCACGAGCTGCTGGAGTTCCGGCGCATCGCCGCCTACCTCTACAAGCGCAACAACCGCTGGAAGCAGGCCGTGGAGCTGTGCAAGAAAGACAAGCTTTACAGGGTATTGTTAAGGGGTTTTGTGGCCGTTCGATTGCCTGTGTGAAAAAAAAATGCATGCTCGTGCTAGCTTGGCTGTGTTTTTCAGCCGACAAGCCTTGCATTACTGCTGTGTGTGTGTTAGAAAGAGGTATATTAAAGGTGAACATTTTCTTTCTCATAATCATTATTCCTGACCCATTGAGGCGCTACTCAATGAAATACTGGGTTTCAGTTAATGTGATTTCTGTTATCTGTATCCCTGACCAATAGAGGGCGCTATACAATGACGTATTGGGTACAGTACAAGGTGACCATATTTCATTGCCAATTAGATACTTCATACATGAGTCGAAGTTACGGAGCATGTACATGTCCAGAAAAAATTGGGTTTGCCCCGCCTTGAATTCCTCAAATAGCATAGTTGTATCTTTGAAAAGGTAGATTTTTGATTTGGGAAGCAAAATGACCATTGTGTTTGAAAACTAAAATGTGATATTTGGGGGGGGGGGGGTTGCATCAAAAATGGCTTAAAAAAAATTAATCCTTTACTGTGATGAAACTTATCAGTGCCAAAAGATGTCAAAAATTGTCTGCAGAAATTTGAATTTGAAATCAGGAGAAGAATAAGAAATTTCATTCACATCCTTATATATGCCTCTTTCTTTCTTTCTTTCACACAAGCGAAAATGCATAATTTTTGTCTTGCTTGGAAAATTCTGACCGGCTTCAATGTGTTTGATGAACGCTTTATCATCTTGCAATGCTTATAATTTACACATCATGATTTGGCCACATAATTTTTCCTGAAAACAAAAAAAATCACTCTTTCATGTGAAGAATTACATTGCAATGTCGGCATTTATCCATTCAAAAATAATTTTAAGAAGTATTTATCACAATTTTTATTTTCATAATATCAACTGAAATTTCACAGGATATTTTTACATTTTCCATGAGTTTATTTTAAGTTGTCATATTGCTTTTCCTCATATCCACTTCACATGTTGCAAACCAGAAGCCGGTCAGAATTTTAAAGACGATGCATGAAACAGCAGTAGGACCAGCAGCAAAAAAAAAATCAGCTTTTGTTTGTTTCATTGTAGAAGCACAGTATCTTCAACTGCTATTGCATGCAGCAAACTCTTCTTCTTGGCTATTCTTTTAGATGTAGTGGTGTGCGCGACTTTAGTTTTGTAGTTTTAAGCCGCTTTTGCATTGGACTTTTGTGAAAAGTTACTGCAGGTAATTGCCAGCAGTCCATTGTAATTATTCTACCAGACGTCCACACTTGGATTAATTTCACCACGCAGAGAAAATCTTTTGTTAACCAGTTCGCATCGGAGGACGTGATAACACGCACTGGCTGATACATCAGCATGGCTTACGGGTTAAGACGTCGAGATTGCCTCGACTCGCCTCCGGGAGACGTCTTAACACGCTAATCCCTTGTGCCTCGTGAAGTATGTCCGTTGTGCACGGCCTATTGTACAGCAATTTGAAACATAAGAGGTTTTGCAAAGAAATATTGTACAAATACTGTTGAAATGACTCATGCGAATCAGTATTTGTGGCGTTTGGCTGTATATCAGAAGCTGGCTGGAAAATTTAGCCTTTTGCGAAAATTCGAAATTTTCAGCAAAAAATAATCCCGGCGCGAAGTGGTTAAGTAAAACTAACCAGCCCGCTAGCCAATCGTAGTCAGCCTTAGAAATTGTGACGTCATTTCGATCAGAAATGTGGACCAAGCTGTTGATTGGTCAATTTGGCTGCCATGTGTTGGTGGTACAACAACAGGTTACGGAAAAGGTGCCCACTGAATAGAAGGCGCCCGCTGAATGGTCTGAATCTCAAGGTCCAGACGCAGTCTTGTTTTGCATAATTTGTCGCCGAATCTGCTTGCATATCATGGACTCTTGCTGTGCAAGAGGATATTCCTTAGACTATTGTCCGCACTGGACTTCATAATATTTTGGTTAAGTTGACAACAGACTCGGTGAAGTTGGCAACAGTATCTGTTAGTTCCTCCCCCCCCCCCAAAAAAAAGTCCAATGCGAACATTGCTTTAGCCTGGCTAATTTTCCCACTAACACAGTGCTCGGTAACCCTCCAAATAGCGTAGATTATTAACCCATGTCAGATAGGTCCCTGCACGCTAATGAATCTGTGCATTGTCTGGCAAGATAGAAATAGCACGAGCATGGCTCTGTAAGCCTTGCTGTCTTGTCTGTGTCTCTCCCGACATCTCCTTTTCCCGTCGTGCTTGTATTTATGGTATGTGTTTCTCGTTGCTTGTGGAAAGTGTTGTCTGCAAATTCACTGTAAGTACTGTCCAGCTTTTACTTCATTGTTTTCTTCATTACTTTGCATTGTTTTCAAATATGTTTAATGCAAACAAAAGAACTGAGCCTGCATTCCCCCTCCCCCCCCCCAAAAAAAAGAGAAAAATTCAGCAATTTCATGTGAAGGATAGGACAGTTGACTCTTTTTAATACAAATTTTGGCAACACCAAAATTCTGATTTCAAATCAGAATTCCAAATTCAAATTTTAAATTTTTCATCAGAGCAGACTGGTAGTAATTTGTAGCATCATTGCTTTTATTTCTCTATACAACTTCCAGATTTTACCTCACTCTCAATCCAGTACTGCCGACTCGTGAACAAGGCCCATACATGGGACTGGTGCTTTACTTAATACAGAATTCAGCTTTGGATATGATGTAGCAAATATTTGTATTATCTCAATTACCTTGTCTGAAGCCACTGTTGGTAGCTTGTCATTGTTAAATAGTAGGCATATACAAGAAACGTAGTTTTAAAAGCCTTTCGCAATGCACTTTAGGGTTTTGAGAAAATGAGGATTGCTTTCATTTGTACGAAAAATCCCGTCCCCCTCCCTAAAGGATGATTACAAGTTATCACCCCTACTGTGTGACAGCTTCATCATGGAAAGGTTTAAAAGAACAGTTCGTGTACATGTTTATCAACATTTGCTTTCAAATCTGAGCTGACATCAGTGCATAAGATATATGCGATGCTTAATATCACCTACTACCATTTCACAAGATTCTTGCAAGATTCAAGATTGCTTACGCCACCAGTCAGAGACTGGTGTGTATCTGTATCTAGCAAAACGGTAGTTAAGTCGGAATGGATTAGTATGCTACAGTGAACTCATGGCCCAAATTCATGGTCAGTCAAAAAATAAAGCTTTGCAAATTCACCTGCTAAGCAAAAATCTGCCGGGACCAGTCACAAGCAATATGTAAAGCAAGGCATTTTGGCTGGTAACCTACTTCTGCTCGGCAAAAAATTGTCAGTGCTTAGCATATTTCTGGTGTTAAGAAGCTCCTTAATACTTGCTCCTGGTTTTACGCAACGCTTTTGCATCCCAAATTTTTTTGTACGCAATGTTGGCAACTGATCACTACACCCAGCATTTTGAGGGGAGAATGCAAAATTAAAACGATGGTAACTCGAGGTTTACCTCAATGTTTAACCTTGAGGTTTTCTGAGGTTTAAACTCGAGGTTTTCTGAGGGTTTCACTTCAAGGTTTTTTTTAGGTTTAACCTTGAAGGTTTCTGATGCTTAACCTCAAAGTTTTCTGAGGTTTTAACCTCGAGATTTTATGAGGATTAACCTCAAGGTTTTCTGAGGTTTCACCTCAAGTTTTGCTGCGGTTTAACTGCAAAGTTGCTGAGGTTTAACCTCAAAGTTTTCTGAGGTTTAACCTCAAAGTTTTCTGAGGTTTAACCTCAAGGTTTTCTGAGGTTTTAACCTTGAGGTTTTCTGAGGATTAACCTCAAGGTTTTCTGAGGTTTCACGCCAAGTTTTGCTGAGTTTTCACCTCAAGTTTTGCCGAGGTTTAACTGCAAAGTTTGCTGAGGTTTAACCTCAAAGTTTTCTGAGGTTTAACCTCAAGGTTTTCTACGGTTTAATGTAAGTTATTCATTGTACATGTAAATTGACCATAAATTTCTATAATTGCAAACTCTATGTCCCCACCTATCCCAGGATGCCATGCAATACGCCAGCGAATCGCGGGAGACGGAGACCTCGGAGGAGCTGATCGCGTGGTTCCTGGAGCAAGGCCTGCACGAGTGCTTCAGCGCCTGCCTCTTCAACTGCTACGACCTGCTCCACCCGGACGTCATCCTGGAGCTGGCCTGGCGTCACAACATCATGGACTTTGCCATGCCGTACATGGTGCAGGTCATGAGGGAATACCTCAGCAAGGTAAGGGCTGGATCCCACCCCAAATCCCCGCTCTGCTACGGCTGGTTCATAGTTCACAGAATCACAGTTGTGTACAATTTGGCAGGACTTATAATTTGTGAAGCATTCTGGCAAAAACGAGAGAGAACTGGGTTGAGGTCGAAAGGAGGGTTTGTGGGCATTGGGAAAGAGAATATAATTCTCCTTACAATGCACGTTGTTGCACTTCAATCGGACATTCCGTTGACGCGTTAAAGCTGCTTAACCCTAACCGCCCTGAATCCTTCAAAATCCTCTTTGCCAAAGTGGAGGAATTTGGAGGATTGAGGTTACATGGCAAAGTGCATTACTGATTTCGTAGGATGCACTTTGTCACGGTCTTGGGCCGGACCTTTTGTTGTTTTTGCTCAGCTATGCATAAATTTAGCCCTGCATTATGCTTGGAATCCTCCGTACTGCTCCAGGATGTCACTGGCCAAGCCTCAACATATTGACAGTCACTGCCGCAGGATTTTGCAGGATTCAGGCAGTGGTCACCCTCCACAGACCACATTCAAGAAATACTGGAGGAATTTGCAGGATTGAGACTATATGCTGTTTTTCCATGAGGCCAATTGGAGGATTTGCAGGATTGAGGCTACATTCCAGCAAAAAGGCCTAGGGAGTTAGGGTTTATTAAAGTTTGCATGTCACAAAAGTAAAATACTACAGCAAGTGAAAGTGAATTTTGACTGTCTATGTCTGTTTAAATAGCAGGAGGGTTAATTGACTATTTCAATGGCTTACCTTCTCAGGTTGACAAGTTGGCAGCCTCGGAGAAGGAGCGAGCCGAAGAGGGTGAAACAAATCAGCCCCTGGTCTACAGTAAGTCAACTCCCAAGTCTGTTTACCTTTACTCTCTCAATAATCTTGCTGGAAAATATTTCCCATATATGCTGTAATCTAGTAAAGTACGGAAATACAGTAGCAAATTTCTTCTTTTTTTTTTTTTTTCTGTTTTTATTTTATTTTCAAAATTGGGAAGTAAAGCCCCCCCAGAAAAGTAATTGAGACTTCAACATCAAGCAAAATATTTGGTTACCAGTTTTCCATTCCAAAAAAATATTGCTTTCTTTCCAGGATAAAGTAAATTCCATTTCAGCCATAAAAACGTTTGCAAGAAAAATCAAAAAAATTGTGCTTAAAATGGACGACTTTTACAGAAAGAATTTGGTTTCCAACGTTTTTGCATCTTTTGGGGTTTTTTTCCCAAAAAGCTGAATTCCGTTCCAAAAGGTTAATTCCATTAATTCTTTCCCATTTTCTGGTAAGGCGGAAAGATCTGTGGCTCTGTAAATTATAACTTTATTCCTAAGTTTACTCAAATAACATTCACGGTTTATCCCCTCCCCAGATGAACCCCAGCTAATGCTGACGGCAGGGCCAGGCATGATGATGCCCCCACAGATGGGTGTTCCAGGAGGCGGGATGATGGGTCCGCAACCGGGCTACTACGGCATGTGAGACAGATGGAATCAATGAATTATTGTATCAATTATAGAAGTCTGGGGGAAAGAACCAACGGGCCCATCCAACCTCTACTTTTGAAAAGTTCTCAAAAAAAAATTAAAAACTAAAAAAACAAAAGTCCAGGAGTGAGGACTAGTTTTAAGGTGTGAAAATATTGCAAGTATAAAAAAAAAAAATGAGTAAAGAAAATTACGTGCTCATCTTTACAATGTGAGAAAAAAATTCCCAACTGTTAAAACAATAAATACAGCTGCTTTGGAAAAAATTGCAAGAACAGTAGAGGTTATTGAAAAGACTCCTTATAAATTTGCCGAGAATTTATAAGTGACGTTTTCATTTTCTGTGAGACAAAATTGGAGGCGGATGTGGCTTTTAATTCTTTGCCCGGTGTTTTTGTTATTTTGTCTGTACATCCCTAGTATAGAGCTATATAATAATTTCTGGCATATTATTTGGTGTTTTAAAAGTGGCCCCCACCAGAAAAAAAGCGTCAAGCAATTTTTCAGATCAAACCATCAGCTGACAGCCTAAGGGTATTTTCAAAAAGCACTTGTATTTGGTTTGCATTTTATTTCAAGCCTGCACATTTAAAAAAAAACAACACCTTTTGATCAAAATATTGAAGTGGTTTTTTTTCGGAGTTCACAATTTTAAGCGTAGCAGGAAAGTTATATTTGTGATTCCTGTGCAGTTGTGGGCAATGCATTATGATTTTTTTCTTAGTCCATGCATTCCTTTGTTTGCTGTTTTTGGTAACATCCGGATCTCAGTTTAACTTTGGGGAACAAAATAAACTTGGAGGGAAACATGTTACTTTGTGGACCCTTTTTTTTTTGCGGCCTCAAAAAGTAGTGTGCATTGCAGCTCTTAAATATTGACTTCCTCTTTTCTCATCTGTATTTGGTGAGATGTGCTGTTGTTTCTTAGGCACCGATTGTAATCGCCAAGGCTTCGCATAGACAGCTTTGTTACTTTGTGCGAGTTTCGTACAGGCTTCTTCCCTCTCTGTATATATTTACGCGCTGCTTTAGCTCCGATCCCTTCCTCTGCAGAAAGACCAAAGACAACGTTACGTGCTCATGTCTTTATTGTATAGCTCTATGTCTCATGATTTTTAGGTTGTCTCTCTTTTCTTTCACAAATACTGATATGTAACCCTTAAGCAATGACACTCAAAACGTGACAGAAAATTTAATTTGAAAGGGCCTAGGAATGTGCTCAGCCGATATGCATTTTTTTTAATCACTCATGTGAATGACTTTAAAAATAACACTTTAAAAAAATGGCACTAGTGTACAAATTATAGGTAGGAATAAGTTGTTGAATACAAAACCTGGTATAAAAAATTAAAAAAAAAAAGTAATTTAAAAATTGAAATAAAACAAATTGGGAGAAAAAAAAATCGCTGTACCAACATGTTGAATGTTAGAAAATATATTATAAGAATATTAAAAAACGATGCCGACAAAATTATTAGTAATGTAAAATTAATGTTCAGTGATAATTTTTTTTATATACAGAGGTAAAAACGAAAAATATGGTAGCATAGGTAGTCAGTTAGATTGTTCATGTGTAGTGTTAGTCAAAAAGTGGGAAGTACAGAATGTATTCAGTAGCTTAGACTAGAATTGAAACTTGTGTTCTGACAATACATATTGATATATTTTGGAAAGGAAGCAGTCAACCCCGGGAATGGAATGGATTGATCCAATCACCAAAGCTTAGGGTTGAACCATTATATATTTTAGGGGGTAGGTGTGATATTTTTGTAACGCCATCGGTGATTAATTCATTCCATCTCCCGAAAAACATGGAGAGAGGGGAAGTAATTGTTATTACCAGTCGGACATACTTAATGTGAATAGGTTGGTGGCAAGTGTTTAACATTCCGTAACTAGAGTAGTGGCTTTTTTTTGTATCTGCCTATAAAATAGCTGTTTGTAAAAAAATAATTAAAGTTTGGCGTAGATTTATAGCTAATCAATATACTTCAGGATAACACTATTGTGAATAAAAGGTACAGCGATAGAATTGAGATTTAGTGATCGTCCATTAAAATCTAATTTTATATATTTCTTTTTTTAAAAGGATATTTTGAGCAAAGGGCGTATAATTTGTACTTGCCGTAAAAATCAAACCAAAAAAAAAAAAAAAAATCCAATAATTCAAACTGCCTTTTTAAAAATTCTGAATGAACAGAAAGGCTTATAAATTGGCGCTTCTTTAGCTGTAAATTCTTGCTGATTGTCGTTTTTGTTGCTTGAAATTAAAAGACATTACAATTAGGATTTGGGGCTAAAAAAAAGTCGGCTGAGCACATTCTTTGATAGAGGAATTCAAAACATGGAAATTATGGATTAAGATTTACAGGACAAAAGAGTGTTGAGGGAAATGAAGCTCATCAATGGACAAGTCTAGTGGTTTTGTCACATCTTTATTTTACAGCCACCCATGCCAAGAAAATTTGCTGTCTTTACAAAAAAATTAATGTCAACCAACAAAATATATTGAACAAAAATAAGGTTACATGAACACAAATTTCAGTTTACATCAAATTTTAAATACCGAAGATTTGTCTATAAATTGCAGCAAGTTGTTAAAAAAAAAAAAAAAAATGTTCTGCAAACATTGCTGCGTTTTTGGGGGTTTTCTTTTTTTCACTCGCGGCTTAAAGTGCTCGTAAAACTCTGTAAATTCTTAATCACCAGAAACTGACCTCAGATTTTTGATTTCGTACAATTTACATCTGTTTAAGCAAATAAGTTCTCGCGTGTTCAAACTGTTCACACAAAGAATGTGGAAGAACAAGTTGAGTTAGATTGTCAACTTGCTTTTGTGCTAATTTAAAAAAACAACACTGTGATACACTATATTTACTAGAGTGAATTTTTGCAGTAGCTACACGGAGTAAAGTGCTATGATTTAGTATCCATTGTTTTGTTGTCATTTGTAAACTTGATGTTGTCTTTCTTGTACTCGGCTTGTTTTTTTAAATCAGAATACTTTTATCGGAATTTGGCCGTTGTAAATCCACAAGACTTTCAAATACTTTATGGAATTATGGTCAAGCTTGTGTTCAAAATAACGGTCTGGTGCCCGTTTATGTGGAGACCCAAAGTTATTTGTTCACACTTTTGGGTAGGGTACACAACAATGATTTTGTCTTGTTAGGTAAGATGCTTTCTGAACTTGTATTCTTTGAAACACTGACCGATAAAGTTGCGAACATCTTCCAAAAATACTTGATTACATAAAAGATTGCAATGAGTCGGTAAATAGGAGTGAGCATGGTAACGCCAAATGCGTATTTCCATCTTGAAGCAACCATATTTTCATTCTTATTAAAAGAAATTTAAAAAGCGGTTATCACATTAATCTAAGCAATGTTTAGCGATTATAAAAAAACACTAACGCACCACCAGTTATTCACAATATCACTATATATACATGCTGTTGTCTATCTATGCCTACATCACACAAACTAATTGTACTCCGTTAAACCTTTTAGCAGCATTTAGATGTTTTGTATAATGTTAGTCTGGAAAAGTTGTCATATTTTGTCTCTAATTTCGAGGTATAATTTTGTGCCAGATATTATTATGTACGATTATTCAACTATTAAAATGACTCCTTGAGAGACAGATAAAACATTTTGTCATTTTTGCGCCTATTAATATTCAGATGTCTCCCCCTTATTAGAATGGCATTTCATAGGAATTATTTACATACAGACTTTTCTACAGGGAATTCACTTTAATTTCAAACACTGGAATTTGACAAGACATACTACATGGATTGCTACTAATTTTTTTCATAAAAGTAAAAACAAAACAATTTTGTACAGAACAAGACTTTAGTTTTCAGAATTCTAACTGCCTTGCGATTATCAAGAGAGCTTTATTTATAAAAATGTTGAAGCCTTGAAGGTACGCTAGAAGTGAGTTACTTAAAAAAAAAAAAAAAAAAAAAAGAAGATACATAGCGCCATGTCTGATGAGTATTATATGAAAAGTTTAACAAGAAACTCCAGTCTTCAAAACAATACCTAAGTTTACAAAACGGCTGACATATCGAGTATTATGGTAAGCCATCGTAAGCAACGATTACATTTTGGGGATTTATTTTTTGTTTTAAGGGGGGGGGGGACATGGTTTATTCAAATAAGGTCTTTGTATCTGCATCAATTTGATCTGGATTTACCAAACAAACTTTAAACTTCAGGAGAAATAACCTACACTGATTGCATAATAAATCCCTGATGGAGATCCGACTTTTCTGGTGGTTCAAATAAATATTAAATCGGAGCCCGTATTGCACTTGCATTTTTCCTGTATCGATGTCTGGACCCAGCGGCCCCGGCACTTGGGCAGATCCACCGCCGACCAGCGCGTCCGTTTCCCCTCGGTGCCTTCCCCGCGACACCGGCCGTCGTTGTCGAAGGCAGGTTGGGTACATTCCACGCAGACTAATGTACCTGATAAATAACGACACCAAAAATTTGAAATAACATGGAATTCTAAGAAACGTCATGAATAACGTAACTAGCGCCAGGGGCGGAAACTTGCTTATGTTTTGAGTGCCCATTTTGAACAATGACCTCAAAGTAGCCTACATTTTAAAAATATTTTCCCTGAAAAGTAGCAAGCAACCTTGGTAGACATCAGACCTGTGGTCCATTTCTTAATTTCTTCATCAATATTAAGATAAAGGATCAGAGAACTAATTAAACACCCTTCGCAATACTCCGGTGAGTGGAAATTTGAAACCAGCCATGTTTATGAGCAGCGAGCAGACGACCAAGAACATGTCCAAACAACGGTACCCTGAAGGAGATCGCGTAATAAGTATTTACACAAACAAAACCTCACGAATTGAATATCCACATTTGATATCAATAATTCGTGCATTAAAATTGACGGTGACTCAAAAGTGTTCACTTCTCTTGTAGTTTCCTTTAATCAAGAATAGTTTTGAAAATTCCAAAATTCCTTCTAGACACCGTCAACACTTTGGGCGGGAAACTCGGAAAAGGTCACTTCGGGTACATGTGGCCAGGGCTGGAATGGTTGGCATGGCATTCTTGCAACATTTTCACCTTGGAAACCACCAGTCACATTCTTTTTGCCATCTGGCAGAAATATGGCATGACGTTTGGACTTCAATTATCAGTTCGAGCTAAACAAACGCTCAAAACAGCGCAGGGAATGTTCACTTTTGGGGGTCATTCACTTTTCGGAATACCTTTCTTGATGATGTTGGCCCACACGCTATCTCGATTGGATCGACAGCTTTTGTTCCTCCCAGTCACCTTGAAATACACACAGTAACTGTCAAAGCTATGGAATGTGGAAAACCAAGACAATAAATAGTAAGTACATGTCATTATTATAATGTATCTGCGAAACGTTTGTAAAAACGTTTGTGAGAAGAATTTGCTGCACCATTTCTAGCACATCTTTGTAGAATGCCACTAGGCACTATCGTTAGATGTAGACCCGTGTCGTTTCGTCAGTACAAAAGTCATACGAACCAGTACCTGAATTTCCTAAACAATTCATCATGTTCCTAAATTTGCACGTGTTACTGTTACAGCCTATATAAATGACTGGAAATTCTAACGCTGGTATATCTCTTAACACTATATTAACTCGTGTTTATATCCGTAGATAAAGTAAATAAATTTGCATCATATCATTTGCTACCACTAACATTCGTGCTTGTTTTCTGAATCAAAAACTTACGGTTTGTACTGGCCCAAACTAATGAGGAAATTCTTCATACGATTCAAATCCGGATCGTCCCTTCTTGCATTGTAGGAGTATGGAAGGACTAGTGCAATACCTGGGAAAGATACCAAATCGTGAGAGTCAAATAAAAAATTTAGTCAGATATATTTTAATACAAACTTTGTAAGACCGCTTAATTTTAACATTTGGTGCAGTTGGGTGTTAAACCTATTCTAAGATTTAGAAGCGGTATTTCCAATGTACTTTGAATGTAAGTTGTTTTGGGTGCAGTCATTTTGTGCAATATGTCAAGTCATGGCAGAGCATTTTGGAATTTTCAATATGTCAACATGTTTTGTCCTAGGAAAAAAAGGTTTTGTCTAGTATTTACCATTAGCAGGGATCTCATTTGTTTCACAGAAGCTTGCGAAGCACGCCCTCATTTGGCGAAAAGGGGGACACTTATCTCCTGCATTTTCGGGGTCCTTGATCTTGTAGCGTCTTCGTTCGCTGACGCCAATACCGCACAGTACGCTGCATCCGCTCCAGTAGCTCCATGAGGAGACCTCGCAGTCCACGGCTAAAAAGAAAAGATGCGGTAGAAAAGAAAAATCATGGAAATAGTTAAGATAGAGTAGGCAGTAGACACTTTAAAGGGAATGTACTTCATTGGCTTTTGCTGTAATTTTCAGAAATGAACTATTTTGAGGGTAAGTATAACAGATCAAATATTGTTACACTGACATGTGTGAAGTTTTGTGTTAAAAAAACTGGAAAAACCAAGAAAAACAAAAATGTTCAAGTAGTCTGGTTCCCTGACTTCACTAAAGATGAAATGGACCAATTTACAGATGCCGGAAAATTGTAAGGTAATGGAACCAGTCTAACTGGCCTGCACCCGTTCATGAACATGTAACCAACAACAAACAAAATTTGGACTGAAAAAAAATGGTAAATTTGGAGCAGTAGTTGAAAAATAGTTAGGTTTTTCCAACGGTGGTCGGCCGACCACCGTTGGAAATTTATACAAAATACCACTTTTCTTGAAAATGACTTCACACATGGTGCCATAATTTTACAGGATGATTTAGACTGTAATTTATCAACATCCTAGTAAGGTATTTCGTAAAAAATTGGTAGCTGTGTGTTTTTCGATGTTTGCAAATGTTGTATATTCCCATTATAATGGCAGTACTGTTAGGTAGCAACAAACATTGTGTGCTCAGAAAAAATCTAAGTGTGTTTGTGTTCATGAGACTCGTACTTAAGAGCCAGAGGGTTGGAGGAAGATGATGAAGTGAAACTTAAAGAATAAAGATGACTGACAAAATCAGCCTATCGTAAAAATTTGGACAAGATGATCATTGTTGAATGAATTATAGATGGAAGAACAGATTGACTTAGGTTGGGCCGTTTTATTACCCTCCCTCAAAAAAACCCAAACTTTGTTTGTGAACATTTTTTAGGAACTCGAGATGTATTTTTAGGTAGTAAATGTAGTACATTCAGAGATATTAGCGAGTAGTTAGACGTTTTACTTCGCAAGAGAAGATATTAACATCAAAATTCGCCCCCAAAATGTTGTTTTGAGATGTCTGAGATGATTGAATTTCAGCGTGATTCGGACAATAAACAGTTAACTGTTTAAAAAAAAGTGCAAAACGTGCGTAATCAAGTCCATCAAAAGTCCATCATGGGTTCGGTCGAAACATGGGAGGAACAAAAAAAAAGGTCTTTGTCAGTTCTCTTGAGACATAGCTTGTGGCTTGACTTGGGCGTGTATGATGGATGATATGTGATTGACTTCACTGTGCGTTAATTTGTGATGACTCGTCGTGGTCTCGAGTACTATGTTGCCAAAATGTAACCTATGATAGAAAAATCGTTTGCTTTTATAAGTTTGAAATGCAACAGTTGTGGGAAATATGCCCCCGATGCTCAGAAAGGTACCGTGCTGTTTCCACGCGTGCCAATGCCCTGGATTCTCAACAGCTGCCCCAAGGTGAAAGTGCTTTCACCCAACGCCCTGTGAGCCCCGGTATTTATCTGACCGTGCCACCCCCTGTGATTTTTAAAAATGTGTTCGGTATTGTCTGTCCACAGGGGATGTTGTTAGCAAACTGTTAACAGGCAAAACTTGACAAACTACTTTCATTCGTCTAATTTTTTTTAATAGCCTAGGGCGCCCGAGGACATTTTGTTGACAATTTGTTTTTTTGATTTCAAATCCAGGAGATTTTTTGAGAGAGTCGTCGTGACGGGCACCATGGTGTGCTCAATGTCACATTTCACTGTCCTACATTGATGGGTTGTCTGTTTGTTTGTTTGTTTGTTTGTTTTAATGTTTCGACTTGTTTTAAAGGAGACAATATTGTGAAATTTCGCAAAATTAGAAAAAAAAATCTCAAGGAGCGCCAGAATTTCCTTAGAAGTCACCACATTAAGCCCTGTTTTGTACATCATTAATCGAGCCACACTATGTCATTTTCCGCTACAGAGTCAAAAACTTATTACCTCTAAAGCTCCCCCAATTAATATGACAATTTGTAATGAAAGCATATCTTCTTGAGCTATAATGACCAAGTGATGTTTAATTTAATTAATTGGTATACGGAGTGAATAATCTGGGTTTTTTAATGCATATTTGCCCTGAACAACGCTAAAAGCCATGCACTCAAGGTACAGAGCTACAGGAGAAATAAACAGAAGTGTAAATAATCAGAAAAAAACTAAAGGTAGGATTTAACATTCCTCTTGAACCAGGACAGATCATAGGTTGGAGGGAAACAAGCACCAGGCAAGGAATTCCAAAGAGATGCAGCGCGTGGGGAAAAAAGCTATTGGAATATCTTTTGTTCTACATCTAGGTATGGCAACAGTATTTCATCATTGAAAGAATTTTTAATACCGAGTTGCGAGATGTTGCCCATATGGCGAGATGTGTCGGCCTCGCAGTTTTTGATACTTGAAGCAGTTTATTTTAGGAGATATTTTTAGGTCGAATATTTGGGTCAGTGGCCAAATGAAATGTCACGGTGGAATTCAAAATCGTCACGTTTTGTTTTGTTAAACACACAACCACACGTTCAACAGCAAAACAAGACCACACATACAGCTCTGCATGGCACACTTTTAAGGATAAGAAAATCGTTCTTGGTATATGAAGGATTGACATTTTCGTAAATTGAGCCGGTTTGAAAGTTGTATGGACGCCAGTATTAAATTATTATGGGAAACAAGTTATCAATCGAGATTTCAATTGAGAATTTAAACTTCGGTTTAGAATTCAACTCAATTGTATCGTCTAAGGACATCGATCTGTGCCAAAAGATATTAATGCGTAATTACATATCAGCCAACCACGTTGTTTTTCTATTGCTTGCCTCTGAAAGCTCGAGACAGTTTAAGAATTCCAGTGGTTTACTCCGTCAACACTGAGAATCATCCTGTAAATTACACCTATTTATAAGTTGACACGACGGAAATAGTTGGGCCTAAATAAAATACGACAAATGCAATGAATGGAATGTAGTTTTCAACGTTCGAAGTGGCTCCCAGGTCTTGATATAAACATCACACTCCACTGGAAATTCCCAGCAATGTATTTGTGTCTTGCGGAAAAATATGAAAAGGGAACTCGTGCAGATGTGCCGAAATCCGAGTCACAGATTTTTATAACTGGAAGCATGAGGTGAACAAAATGATGATTAGGCCCATTGTGGTAATTTTGGTGATCGTAATCGAGCGATGGGAATTGTCGTGTTTTCATTACGATCATCCCCACCTCAAATAGTCAAAACTGTGAACACATTCGCACTCGTCATCACAATGCACCATTTACCTTGTTGCACAATTGCAAGTGTCAATGTCTTTACAGTATCATACTAATACTCTCCACGTTTAAGTGGTTGTCATCGTCAGCAGATCATCGTATGAATTCACCATCATTTAATGTCAGCACAATCATTGTCAATTTGAACCATTCTCGTTACACGCTCCATGCATCTTCTGCCTCATACTACCACCATAAGCTGCAGCAACATCAACCTTATGCACCGTCTTCAACACCATCGTCAACTTCTTCATACCATCATCATCGACATTATCATCAGCATCATAAGCAGCAACAACAGTATCGGTAACAGCATCACCAACAAGTTCATCCCCCTCACCTTCTTTACAATAATATAAAAAAATCGTCATCATCACCATCCTTATACCTCATCACCATTATTCATATCATCACCATTATCACCTTAATAACCATAATCATGATCTTCATAGGATGATTGTTATTTAGTCTTTACCACAATAACCATAATTATAATCGTCATCATTTTCACCTTCATCACATGTATATTCTTCACAATGATCACCATCATCAACCCGGTCATCACCACTGTTATCACCATTGTCACCATCATTACAATTGTCACCACTACCATCTTCACCTTCATTATCCCCTTCTTCTTCACCACCATCACAATCCTCACACTAACACAATCACCCATCTATATCACCCCTCCCCCAACTATCACCACATCCCCATTATCACCACCACCACACCACTCCCATCACCCAAAAGTGTCCTTACCTGGACAGGCCGCTTCGTAATCAGAGCAGCAGTCCCTGCTATCCACACACGCCTTGTCGCAGAAGCAGGTCTCGTGGTAGTAAGGCGAGTTGACCCTGTAACCCTCCGCCACACAATTAAGATCCTTCCCCTGGCAGCACAGAGCTCCCCCGAACTGACCCCCGTCACGGCAAGACGCTCTCACGGGCGACCAAAGATGGCTCCAAGCCAAACAAAACACTAGAAGGGGGATCATCCTGTCCTCCTTCGGTGAAATACAGCTAGGAACTTTTTCTCTGGATGAGATATAATTCCAAGTTGGTGAGTAATCCCAAATTTTGGTCCGACGGGCTCGCTAAAGTCCTGGAAGACTCTCGAGTCCTGGGAATTTAGACAGCGAAGCAGCTGCCCGATTCACGACGGTCGTGGGAGCACAGATGGGGGCGGGAATTGGGTAGACGTACCTCACAGTGGTGGTCTTACTGTTCTCTCATTGGTTGCTGGGTGTAACACCAATTCAGATGTGTCCTGCAGTGAAAACACAGTGATGCTTTCGTTTCAATTGAAAAAAAAAGGTATCCCAATGCCACTCACCCTAACACGCAATGCTTCTGGGAGAGGGGACCTTGCATTTTGAATAACAGATTTGGTTACTCCTTAAAATGCTTTTGGAAAAAAAAATTGGAAACTGCTGGAGTTGATTTCCCCTCGCTGAAATATTGATTTCACTGATTTATCAATCGAAAACTGACTTGCGAGGTAGCTGATATGGTGTCTGATTTATGCCGTCTGGAACATCGACAAAGAATGTTCAAAGAGTAATGAATCAAAGTTTTGTTACATTCTATTAGCATATCGAGATATATATGCATATATGGGACCGGACAAGAGGCTTGAATTGAATTAACTATAGGCCTCGACGACTTAGACAAAAATTTAGGTAACGATGTTTGAAATATTGTTAATGAAAAGATGTCTAATATTTATGACAGATCAAAGGTGGTTTTGTAGGAGACATGACAAAATTTGACGTTCATGTGAAATGTTTAACAAAATAACATGCAAAATGGGTGGAACTGTTCGTGATACTCGGTTGAAATACCCAGCATTCTATTTAACTTAACCGGGTTAGGGTTACTCCTGCTGTTCGCAACCCAATGTCGCCGACTTTCTTGGTATCGGTATCAATTAGATTTTGCACCTGTCATTTCGGGAAGACAATTGGGCTAATTTACACATAATTCGTTAGCCATTTAAACTCTAGTGCCGTAAGAAGCCGTCGGTTAAAATATGGCCTTCTTTGTAAGCCGAAAGGCATACAGAACCAGGTCCTCCGTTCTGTGTTTTGTCGAGTTTTTGTTTCGTTTCGTTTCGAGTGCATGAAAAGTGCTCATGTTGTCAAGAAGTCCGCCGCATTGCATGCTCAGTAAGACGGGACTCGAATCTGTGAGCTACAGGACCATTGGAAATGGTACCGGTACGGGATAGTTCAGGATAGTATAATAGCCGACACGATTGTATCAAAGTGAATTAAATTGTGAAAAAATGAATAATAATGTCATAACTACGGTAACTTTGTGGAGAAATATTTACAGCCAGTCAAATTCAATTGCACGACAAATATTTTCCAGTCTGCACTAATCCGGTAAGTCGTGCTGAAAGGTATCGAAATTGAAATTGGAATGGAATCAATTATAGACTTATGTGATTGACTCGGAAATATCAGATCTTAATACCATAATCCAGATGTCGGCATAAGATTGAATTCTGAACATGAATGGATGAAAAGAAATGATTTTAAAGTGACTGTTGCCCTCCAGGTGCCAATAGAGTAGCTTTTCAGAGGGAGTTCTTTTCAACACGGTTCCTGTCAAATTTCACGAAGAACAGTATATAGCACAGCAAAATGTACCCTTGCAGTGACGGACATGAAATTCCAAGTTAAAACTTGAACAATCCCATATGGAACACAATATGTTGACCTCAGTGGAAACTTTGTTTGAAAGCCCCTCGGGTTAACCCCCTGAGGCAGCAGATTTCAGGTTTAATTCGATTGGATGTGGGTCATTGTGGGGGTTGAATGGAGGGGAAGGGGGCCTGGAGCCGACCCCCTAAACGGTGCATTATGAGCCAGTGATTAGCCCAAATTGACTGTTTGGTTCGAGAAAAAAAAGTTTTCGACTACTGTAGAGCTTCAGGCGTTAACGGTGAACGGAATTGTTGACTGTAACAATTATTGTACAGATGTGAACTTAGAACCGAATGATTGAGCTACCCCCCCCCCAAAAAAAATTAGAAATAGTGGTAGGTTTAACGAATGTTTATCAAGCGTCGGAGACTGTGTTATTTCTCTTTTGTATCAAAAGTTAAGGAAATTTCTTGCAGTGATTTTGCATGTCTTAGCCTCTTTCGAGGCACTGGTAACAAAGATATGGGCTAACGATGATGGGGCACGTAAAGGAGATGGAGGGGAAATGAAATGGAATCCTGAAGACCCGAAACAAAATTTAAAGAGCAAAAATTAGATCATGAACTTGCATTGATATTATTGATGTCGCAGGATTAATGCGTGCATCAGCATATTCAACCACGGAAGACCACCGGTAACACTGAAGAAAAAAAAAATTATCGAGTGGGCAGAAAGTTCAGCGAGCGTGCACCCTCACACCGACGGCGCCGTTCATGCTGTTGCCGGCCCCGCGTCCAACCTCGGGACGACCCGCTGGAGTTGGAATTTCATCCCCGTAATGAAATTGCTCTCCCTGTACCACCAGCACGTAAAGTACCAGCGCTAAGCATGTGCAAAACCCAGGCTCTCTTACATTTTCTCTTCGAGAGTGTCGTCGTGGAAAGGTTAACAACTCAGCTGATCTTTTCTCCCATCTAGTGGTACACATCGTTATGGTTATTAAGAGCTGATGTAATGTGATGTCTGCAATCATGCCCCGCGGTGCTGGGCTATTATTGTCTGCCAGATACTGTGCCAAATGTCTGTACCTAGAAAGTCCTACCTTTCAGGTTTATGAGCCTTGGGGCAGGCTTCATTGAGGGAGGAGACGTACAGTTACAACGTGTAAATGTTACAGAGAATCCCAAGGCTTCTGTAAAAAAATAATGATATCACACTCTTTATAGACTGAAGTATGTAATCCCCCGTTTGGAGCGCTTGAGTTTTTTTTTTTAGTAATAGGCCTACACTCCGGTAATGCAGGAGCTTTAATTATGTATTTAATTAAAGCAACTCATTTTTAATACATGCTTCAATATGAAATTCAAGGTCAAATGAAGTGATCGCAAAGTATGCCTATATACCATACATGACGCACACAAGTTAGTAGGCATAAAAAAAAAATAAACCCGCCAAAAACCACGCACTCCTTTCTAGATCAGTCACAAAGAATATATGAATGTGACTTCTTTTCAGTGAGCACTTTGAAAAAGGGTTATATCAACATTTGCCTGTAGTTGATGTGACAAATCTCGAGAAGTTTTTTTCATTGAATGGTGCTATAAAATCGATTGTTAAAGACGAATGCACAATGATCGAGTTTGGTATAAACTTAAAATGTCAACTGAAAAATCCAGCAGTGCTCGCACCCTAATTTAGTAAAACAGAAATTACTTTACCTTCACTGGGTTCTGAATTACTCTATAATCAAGTCAAATCTTCTCGAATCTTTTTTTTTTATCAACTTTCACTCCGTGTTATGTTTCTTCAATAATCGTTGTTACTACTAATTTCAATGTCAGCAGACGAACGGACATTCCGATTAGTTTTTTGTTATTGTTTTTTTTTCTTTGTAAAGCGCTGTGATCTTGTTAACAGCGCTATATAAGAACCTGTATTATCATGATAATCACTGTTAAAGGGAATATACATCATTTGCTTTTGCTGTAATTTTCAGAAATGGATGGAATTGGGGTTGGAAATATAAAGCAAATATAGTTACACTGACTTTTTGGAGGTTTTGGGTTCGAAAATGCTATAAAAACCAAGAAAACGATCATTTTCCTGTAGTCTGGTTCCCTGACTCCATATAAGAAGAAACAGAGCAGTTACATACATTGGGGAATTGTAAGGTCAGGGAACCAGTCTAGCTGGCTCGTACCCGTTCATAGGTTTGTAATCGATTGCAAACAAGTGCAATGGTCAATTTGGGCCAGTATTTGAAAAAAAACCAGTTGTTTCCAACGCTGATCGGCCGATCAGCGTTGGAAATTGATACAAAAATACCACTTTTCGTGAAAATGACAGTATACCAGGTGCCATAATTTTACAGGATGCTTTAGACTGTCATTTACCAACATCCTATTAAGGTATTTCGCAAAAACTTGGTAGTTTTATTTTTCGATGTTTGCAAATGTTGTATATTCCCTTTAATTTAGAATAACGGCGTTTTAGTTTGCAAAGCGTCAAAAAAAGAATACATGTATGTGTATAAGTATGTTTTGGGGAAAGTCATAAAATAGTGCTAGCATCTTACTGACAAAAAAGCAGCTTACAGCCAAAAAATAAAAAAGAGACCTACCTTGAGAAAGTGTCTTCGACGATGATTTGCCCAAAAGAAATAGAATCTCCCCAGTGTCGTCTTTTCCCGTTAATGTTGGTAAGGTCTTTGCGATCTTTTGCATAAGCCTATATGAAAATGCTACACAGTAATATAGCACATCACCTTGGAACAACTGTCCAGGAATTAAAGATTAGTCTTTAATGCATTGATGGAATGCATAGTCGGTAATCCTACCCGGGTACAAACCGTCCACCAAATGCCAAACTCCCATCACTGTTGCTCACATATCGAGAGGGGCGTGTGTGCTTATAAAAGTATCCAGTTTAGTAATATGAATATTTATGAGCTTTTATATAGGATTATAATGCATGTAATGCTATGTTCATATACGAATTGCTTGTTTGTTTTGTGTGGAATCCCGCTATGCAAACGCATAATTGCCGTTCAGAAACTCGACATTTAACGGAATGCCAATCTTTTATCAAGTATATACTTGTGCAAGTAGTAATATTAAATCAAAAATGTTTGACTTATAACAAGGGTATCATGGAATGTTCTACTTGCCATCAATATCACAATATCACTGCTGGTACCATTGGCCCGCCTATATACATTGTAGAGTCATCTTTGAACCAAGTTACACTCACTAATGTGAGCCGGGCAGTGCAGTGCTATTGTATAGGATTACCCCATGACGCCAATGAATGGGCTGTTGTGGTAAACCACATGCATGAAAAGACTTTCAGTGAAAATCCCTTTTGATTTATTTAGATGGAATTGTGTGTGCTCTGAGATCCGAGATCAATGTACGAGGCTTGACTTGTCTCGTTTAATTAAGTTACACTTAACTTGCTAATAAAGTCATGTTGCAACAAACAACAACATTTCGCCATTTTCCGTCAGAGATTTTACTGCTAACAGCATCATTTACGTTGCAGTTGTTTATCAAAGTTAGAGCAATAATATCATTTTCCATTGGACGTATAGTAAAAAGTCCGAAAGATGAACGGAATATTTTGCCTTCGATATTCTTGAAAATGCTTGACAGTCAAAATGACTTTTTATACGAGATTCCTTTTTAATAGAAAATCAACTTTTGAATAAAAAAAAAATCAGTTTACTTTCAAGCTTTATACCTTTCAGAGGTCATATTTTGGATTAAAACCCTAAAAACCATCAGGTTAACTCTGTTCATTCTCAAATTTCGGACATCAGTTTATACACCTATATACTTTTCCTTCGATAGTTACTGAATATTTATAAAAAACACATATTCATGTAACTAGAGTGAGTGTGAAATAACTTACCTTAACTGAACCTTATTTGTATCGACACTCCCGAATTTTCTCCCGGCGGTACCCCGCCAAGCAACTTACCCCGCACCGTGTAGAAGAAATCTTGGGTTACGTACAAGTCATGTACCTTGCACCAGCGCAGCCAAACTGCCGGGACCAAGTTTGCAACGCGGGGACTTCCTAGTGCCAATAGGCCTACTTATTCATCCCATAGGTCATGTTTGTGCAGAGGATGTTTTTTTTCCTTCAAAGGCTGCCTGTATCCACGAAAAAAATGTCCATTCCCCCACTTTTAGACTCACACTCCAGAATAGAATCAATACCTTGAGGTTAAAGTTGCTTTATTCTCCAAGTTCTTCGCTATCAAAATATGAGGGACGACCCGTTTACTTACAGTTCAACTGCTCAAAAGAGGGGGGAAAACACGCGAAAGTGTTTTGACTCTTGCGGCTTAAGCCGAAGTTGGGTAAATGGGTGTTCTTTTCATCAGCGCAAGAATAACCCCAGTGTTGCTGTGTGAAGTGACTTTGAGAAGTTGTTTTCACTGCCATTCGACGACAGTTGTGTAATGAATGTATTTATTTTGCACTACAAAAATATGGAATTAGGGGGGGGGGTGTTATTATAAAACAGGCTTGTACCTGCTGTTTTATATAAAGCAGGACTTTTGTAGGACATTATGACATTCCGATGAACTTCCAATGAAAATAACGTTGCTAACCACAACAAATGGCTGCGCCTTGTAGAGTTCCAACAGTTGGTGTTATTCTACTTACGGTACATTTACAACAGGCTTGGCAATGAAAAGGTAATGCCCAATATTGAGAGATCTTTATGTGACCCATGCAGTGAAAGTGTGGGTTGGAAAGGGATAATAAAACGATTAGGAAAATATAGATGCCTTCACAAATGAATAAAAAAAACTTCAGAACAGTTCTCACGAGTCACGACTACACTAACTCTTTGATGTTTGATCGCCAACGTCCCCAAAATACATTTTGCGAGCACACTTGCATTTGTTAACAAAAAAGGAGAATTTGCTTTGCTGTAAATTTTTGGCTTGTTGATGCAGCTGTTGCAATGGTGAATTTGTAAACTGAGTGCAGTAACCCAGTCCCCCATCCAACCAACCCGCAGCCTAACCTATTTCAAACCAATCCAACCAAACTAAACACTATCATTACTTAACCCACAGTTTATCCCAATATTAATACAATGACGGCAAAACCAAACCTAGTCCAACATTGGTCCACCCAAATGCAACCACTTTGTGCACTCGTACTCGTGCTCAAGTACGGTACATTTTCTGGCACTCGTATAGCCGTACTCATAAGAATGTACTCGTACTCGTATTCACGTACTCGCCAGAAACAAATTACCCGTACTCGTACTCGTGACAAAGTACTCGTGCACGGTACTCATAAAGTTGCGCCCTCTTTGGGTGATCACGTGACCATAATAAAATCTCGAGTCAATACTGAGCCGAATATTATTTTATAGGAACGAAATGAATCAACGCATTAAAACATAAGTTAGAAAAAAAATAGAACGAAAGGAAATTCTATCGTGTTTTGTGCTGCACCCCACAATGTCATAAACATGTCCAATGTTATCACACGTTTTGGCCCAATCGATGACTCCTCACTGACAGGTTCCCCTCCCGGTGCAATATTTGATAATTACACCCCTGGGGAGCATGCGTCGTCAGTCTCCAGGGTTAGGGCCAATAGGTACTAGATGCCCCAGGGTGCAGCATTGTCCCCCCCCCAAAAAACAAACCCAAACCCGAACACGTCTGGCCAGGGTCACAGATGCAACAGTGCAACTAGCCTTTTTGACAAGTCCTCTGCCTTGATGACTTGAGCCGGCATTTGACTGAGCGGTGAAGCATAGCGGATTGAGTGGATCCTCGTTGCATGGATGTACGTAGCGGCTGAGTTCGTCACTCGAGTGACGAAACCGCGTACGCGTCCGTTGGGCAGGAACGGGACGACTATTATGTATACTGTGGGAGCAAGTTGGGACAAAAAAACCTCCATTAAAATTGTTGAAAGATTATAATGAAAGACCAATGCCCACAATATTGTTCGCCAAAACAAGCCGCTGTAAAATGTTGAAAGAGAGGCAGTGCCATCGTGCTAGTAGAGCAAGGAACCGCAATTTTTGTCTCAACTAAAGCTGTAGTACAGTCAAACACTGCAAGAGGGCGCTATGACTCTTGAATTGCAGAGTCGAACATTCAAATCTCTTGGTTGTGGAGAAAATGTCGAACACCGCCCAAACCACCCTGAACGCGTCTTCAATCGCACAAACTTTTTTTGGGGGGGGGGGGGGGGACTGGAACTCGTTTGACGCTAGGGGCGCTCTACCCTTTGAACCCTCTGCCCTATATTGCATCGATTTTAAAGCAATAGTCTTCACTCTAATTTAATTATCATTCATCAATCACTTAATCAAGCAAACAACAGCAAAATCGGCATCTGGACGCCCATGGCCCACCGTCCCGAAATTATGGAAAATACTCACAACTCTCCAAGGTGTTTGAGACACACATCAACTTGAAACTTATTTCATAATCTTTCATTTTCCCAGGTGCGACACACACATCAACTTATATATTAAAACTAATTATTTAATAATCTTTCAGTTTCTGCTCAATTTTTTGGGGTGGTAGGGTATAATGAACCAAGACTTTCAGGAGAAAAGCCTATCGCCATTTTGAGAAAGGATATAATATGTTCCCTTGCAAAATGAGGGCATGCAAGCCGTTAAGATGCCACGGCGTATATAGGCAATCTCCAAGGGCGGATCCAGGCGGGGAAGTGGGGGACAACGGGGCCATGCCCCCCCCCCCCACACACACCTTTTTTGTTTTTAAGTGACGTTTCAGTAAACGCAGGCACTGCGTACACCACCATAGTTTCCATAAAAATTTGGTTGAAGTGGCCATAAATTGCCTCATCAGATCGCACCACAGGCATGGTAGTGCAGAGCATCTCGAACCCCCCCCCCCCCAAAAAAAATCGGGCCCTTAAACGGGCCCCGAACTTCACGCCGTATTTTTTGGGACCCACTTTTTGGGGGACCGACTTTTTTTTTGAACCCCAAGACATTTTGGACCTATATACTGGCCAGTACCCATGGGGTGGCGGTGCGTAAACGCCCCCCCCCCCCCCCCCCCCCGCCCCGGACTAGACTCCAGGCGGCGACTCGGATCGCATGCACGTGTCACAAGGAGAGGGCGCAATTTTCGCGGCTTTCTGGTCGGTCGCGACGGCGCGCGGTGAACGACTGGCGGTATGAGTTGGGTTTTTATCCGGTCCATAACAGTGATAATATTGAGAAAAAAAGCAGTAAACCGTCAAAGGTCAACATATTAATAGGTGCAGTCTCATACTTGTATAAGCATATCCGAAATGCAAACAAAGCCAGCAGTGGCAAGAAACCAGTGGTCGACCATGTGCGATGTGCCTGGGCCTAGCATGCCTGCCTAGTCACTGATCTAAAATTTACATCATCGTAACTGGTTACATTACATGCAATGGCTCAGCATGACTACGATTGTGTTGTGGTAGGAGCAGGCGTAGAAGGGTCGGCTACGGGCTACCACCTGACAAGAACCGGTCACAAGACACTGCTGCTTGAACAGGTGAATTGACTGTTGATATTGTGCTCATTGAAAGGGTTGGCCGGGCTTCATACAGCGCATAATAACCATAGCGAACCCAATGATTGTATGTACATCATGCATCAATGCTTGAGTAACTCCTCCATGAGTAACTTGATCCAGCTCCAATTAATGCTAATGCGATGAGCTGTATAGCAATGGTGGCCCCCCCCCCCCCCCCCCGCTGTTCCCTTTCGTCACATTTTGTGACCATGACCCTGCTTGACATGTCTATCCATGGAGCTGTGTTTTAGCTCCATGGTCTATCTGCACGCGCGCGGCCAACACTCGGTGAAACAAATGGACAGGCAAACTAAGGACTTTCAAACGTCTTGCCATACGTTTAGCATAGTAAATGTTAACTTGTTCATGCTGCATTGTGCAGTCATGTAGCATTATACCAGCTGTGTCATTGGCGGGAAGTTTCAATTTCAATTTTGCTCGTGCGTCCAATGGTCCAATCATGTTCCAATTGAGGAGGGCAACATTCTGCCTGTATTATAAATTGGGAGAGATTCACATATCTGGCCATCACTTGACACTCTGTGCACAAACCGTATGAGACTGGTCTGAAAGTTTCCAAGTGTTTTCTCAGTAAAAACTTGATATTCCCTGCTAAATTTGACTTTTTAGGACATATTATCACTTTCTGATGGCTGATACTCACTGAAGGGAAAAATTAGTGATGATGGCCAGATATGGGATTCTTTCCATAAATTGTTGAGTGATTCGAGTTGTCCCCCCCCCCCCCCCACTTCCCGCTGACTGTGAGGGTAATTAGGATACCGTGCCAGTCAAATGGGCCCAAAATAATAAATGAAATGATAAAGTTTCTATTTATTCTCGGATTTCCTTGGAATGCAGGAAACAGCATCGTTCGTTTCAGAATTTTCCTGGGCCATGCGGCTCTGGACCCCCTAGACTCAACTCCCCAATTAGACACCCCCCCCCCTTTCCTGAAAGCTGTACTCCGCTGCTGATTTGTACAGTTGTGGCTTGTCTTGGCAGCCAGGCACCGTTGGTTTGGTCATGTTTCCTACCTCCATGGGTTTGTGACTCTCTCCCTGCCGTTTCTATAATTATAATTTTTTTGCGAATCTCTCCAAAAGTTCACGCTGGGACACAGTAAAGGGAGCTCCCATGGCCAGTCTCGTATCACCCGCTACACGTACCGGCAGATACACTACGCCAACATGATGCCAGAATGCTTCCAGACGTGGGAGCGACTGGGCCGAGAAGTAGGCACTGAGCTTTACAGGTTGGTGGTTAAAGGCACGTTGAAATATCGGTATAGTAATAGCCAGGCGCAGTTCTACTGGGGGGGGGGGGGGGGGGGGGTGTTTGTCCAGCCCCCTCCAAAAAAAGTCCATAGAAAAAGGTGGCGGGCATTTGTACACTAATAAAGTGTGCATGACTCATTGGCAGACCCAGGGGGGTGCTATGGGGGGTGCGTGCGCCCCCCTCCCCCCCCCCCCGCAGCGACCAAAATTTTGTCAAATAAGGCCATTTTTCACTCCAATGAGCCGTTGCGCCCCCGGCACGAACCTCTCTGGATCCGCCACTGTGACTGTAGGATTTTATAAGCGCTCCCCATTGAAAATATGATCCCCCCCCCCCCCCCACCCCCTTATTGATTAAGTAGGCCTGTATGCTTTATGTGTATGTGGAGGTGTGGAGAAAAAAACGGGTCTATATTTCAGCACGCCTCCCTGCAACAATTTCTGGATCCAACCCTGCTAGGGCCCCCCCCCCCCCCCCCCCCCCCAGAGTCTGATGAGAAGAAAATGAAATGAAAGGCGCGAAGTTATGGTTTGGGAGTGAATTTGGATGAGTGATATTTAATATTTACTAAAGCCTCCAATTCTGTTCATCCTTCAACACAAACCATTACTCATCCCCCCCCCCCCTACTATTTCCGATATCATGGCCATGACTTTTATTCTGAAGTAAATCTTGCAATCGGGCAATATAAAATCTTTTTTTTCCGATAAATCTTGTGCCATTCTAGTTACGAGGTTTTTTTTCTCTAAGTTCTTGGAGTATAATAAATTGTTCACTTAGGTATTTGAAAGATCTTTTAGATAATGAATTACATTCCCTGCAAGTTGCAAAGGACAAATATCATAAAGTACTTTTTTCTCATTAATAACAATATCTATGATAATTAATTTGTGCTGCTTTTTAAAACAATAAATCGGAAAACTTTCATAATGTTATTTTCATAAATTGACATGACTCTAGTTTTTCTTTTCTTTCGATTTTGTTTTTGAAGAAATACTGGTTTACTATCAGTCAATGGCCCACCATACCAGGACTTCACACTCCGCAGCGAATCCCTTCGAGTCATGGGCAAGCCGTGCGAGTTGCCGACGGTCGGGGAGATCTGCCAGCGTCACCCTGGTTTCAGCTTCGGTCCGGAGCACAAGGCGTTTGTCGATCCCAACGGTGGGGTGTTGAGGGCCGACAGTTGCCTCCGCGCTTTACAGGTGCGGTTAAGCTATTAAAGGGGTGGTTAACATAAAAATCACAAAATAAAGTTGCACTTTTTCTTTCTCCGAATAAATTAATTTTTTGCCTTTTTATTGCAGCGAAAAAAAAATCTCCCTCTGAAAAAAACACCCCAACTTTTTTTTTTAATTTCTGGTTGCTTTGCGCCTCAAACGCACCAAAAAAAATCTGCCTGGATTAAGACTATTGTTGGGCCATAAGTAATTTGAAAAAAACAACCTTCAAATTGCACTTCACTTTGGTTGCTGCAAATTGAACGTCAAATTTGTATAGTAACTCTTGAAAGTTTCTTGAGTTAGGCTACCTCAGCCTAGAGGGATATTTTTCGACGCGATTCCTACGATATCGTCCTAGTGTTAACAGGTCACTGAGCTGAGCCCGGAAGTGTTTGTAGATGAAGCTGTAAATGATCGGGTTGATGAAGAGATTGCAGGCCAGCAGCGTGGTGAAGGCGGTGTACACGGGTTCGTTCGGCTGTAGGTCAAGCAGGAGCGTTCCCACGTAGTAACACTCAGTCGGTGTCCAGCAGATCCCAAAAACGATAATGACCAGCAGGATCGTAACGAGACTGTTCTTTTTAGCTCTACGGATGATGTGCTGTCGAGGGTTCACTGGATTCGCAAGATTCTTCGTCAGCATGGTCAGTATCTTGACATAGGAGTACGTCATGATGAGAACGGGCACGACGTACTCTATGCTCAACGCCAACACACCGATGCAAATCTTCAGAGAAGGGCTAATCGGCACAAACTGGCAACGCCCCAGGACGGGCTCCACCATGAGTGTCATATGGGAGCAGAAGACGAAGCCCACGACCCAGGAAGTTACCATGGCGCCTCGTCTCAGTTTGGCTTTCGTGTACGAGTTGCGCCATTTCTCCATGTGGCAAGTCGCCACGAACCGCTCCAGTGAGATGGCGACGAGGTTATACGTAGACGTAACGTTCAAGCACCACAGGAAGAAATCGGAGAAGATTAAGCTACAGATCAGTTTGTCGGAGAGGTTCCCTTCCTTAGACACGACAACGGTGCTGGGGCTCTTGAGTACCGTACTGCAGAAAAACACCAGCCCGGCAGTCAAGTCAATGCAGGACTGGTGCAGGATGAGACGATTGGTGAAGGAGCTGAACATGTTATGCCGAAGCAGAATAACGAGGATGACCACGCTGTTACCTAGAACTGCGAGGCAGGCGATAATTGTCTTGACTGCACCGAGTGAAGGGCTGACCGCCACGCTGGACTCAGGCCAAACTTCATCGCCCGTACCGTTCTCAAAATCGCCACTCGACAAATTTTGATTTGATGCCATCGCGAGGAATTGTGTGTTCAGTTTGGATTTCCGTTTGCCTCTGCGAAAGACTGTGATACCTTATAGCTTTCCAGGTTTTGTAAAGTTGTCTGGAAGTCACGGTGTACTACTGCTTTTTGACTGAGCTTGGGAGCGTGGTTTGTGCGGTTTTGCTCTCAGTGCAACGACCACCAACATCAGTGCAAACTCCTTCAGTGATGATTTTTATAGAAACAATTGCCTTTTTCCCTGCGCTGATTTCGTGCGTCATCACCTAGGTCTAATAAGGCTGTCTCTTGATTATACTCGCATTTTCGAAATTGGAAAAAAAAACAATCATGGGAAGGTCTCTATGTAGCACTTTGAAAAAAACCAATTCCACATTGAATGATGTGTTGTTAATATAAGACGACTTGTGAGATTTCCCTTGGGACAACTGTACATCACGCACAGTCTTCACACACACACAAAAAAAAGATTAAAAGGCCAAAAAAAAAAGTCTCCGGTTTCTGGTATGCGCGCGCGTCGCCGTAGCCATGCGCATCGGCAAAATGAACAAGTTTTTTTTTCAATGAAAGATGATGTCTCAAACCGCCAAACTCACTGGTTTGACTGGAATCCTGCTGCTGCACATTTTAACGTGTTTTTAGATGGGGTAATGATCGAGAATAAGCTTTATGTGGCCTCTCTGGACTCCCATATATTTGCACTAAGTTGGGCACCATTTGCAGTCATCAGCCGACATTTGAAGCAAAAAAATCAGGTAAAAAAAAAAAAGCCGCGTTGCCGCACCACTTTTTGGGCAAGCTCCATACCAGAAACTTTTTTTGGGTTGGCCTAAGGCCTATGAACGATAAGTTTGAATTGTTTGAATTGTTTGAATTATAGGCCTATAATCAAATAGGCCTAATCAAAAAGTTGCGCCTTGCAGGAAATGAATGTGTTATTTTGGAAAGCCAATTATTGAACAAAGTGCAGACTGTAATCAGCGTTGTGGTGGTGTTTTTTTCCCCAAATAATTCTTAACTACAATTTGTCGGCTCGTACAGTTCGCAGCAACCGAGGCGGCCATTGATCCATGAACCCATGCCCAACAAGCAGTGGTGTAAATAGGGGGGGGGGGGGGTGTGGCGCTTGCCTTCCCACCCCTGCGGAGGTCCGTCCCTCCCCCACATTTGAAATCTTTAACTGCACACAAACAATATACACTGCCCTCAGTGCCCCTCCTTGAAAATTGGAGCACCCCCAGGTGCCCCCTATCCGCTCCGTTCACAAGTACCCCCTCACTGGCAAAGAAAGTACAGTTGGGGGTGACCGACCAACGCCATCTTGCCTGACTGCAATTTTGCCGTGACCCGTGGCTGTACCACTGCGTGTACATAGTACAAATCTCCTGGTGTACATGTACGTGCGTCACACACAACACACAAGGAACGGTGCGCGTCAACCAGCTAAATGTCCCGCCCAGGGGACGTCGTTGCTAGATAAATGGGCGCCCTCTTTCGTTGGCGCACGGAGCCCATAGCAGCTTAACCCTAGTTGCGCCGCTGCCTTACAAGGTTACAGACGACGAAGCTGCAGGTTCAATACACTTCAGTATATTGTATGAGGAAAGAATGTTCTGAACACCAATTAATGCCTGGGGAAGAGAAGTAAATTTTTGCGGGGCTACAAACAAAATCATACAGCACAATATTGGTGCATGACTTGTATGCCTGATTGTAATGCACATTAACTATACATTTATTTATTTATTTATTTATTTATTTCATTTTTCGGGATATTACAAACAGTGAATCATAGACAAAACAGTTACATGTACATGTACAAATAACACTGAGTAGTAAACATAGCAGAAAACATAACAGAAAACAACACCCAAAAGCTCCCGCAGGATTACCCAAAAGAAACAAGTTTCTGTCGAGGGGCTCTCCAAACTAATTGGATAACAGTGATTAATACATTTAGGATAAAATTAATTAAATAACATATTTATAAAATTAAGCAGTTATGCAAAATATAATTAAAAATACAATTAAAAATTACAATAAGGCCAAAAAAAAAAAATATTCGGTCTCTGGTCAGACCAAAGTTCCGGAATTGACGCGGCCACGCGGCTTTTTTTTTTTTTTTTTTTTTTTTTTTTTTCTTCAAGCTTCGATTGTACAGACAAGGTGGGTACTATTTTGCTTTTTTGGTGTCCTCATGTACATTGGTGTCCTCCATAATTTGCCTTGGTGCTTTCGATCATTTGCCTTGGTGCAATTTCCCATTCCTTGGTGCTCTTTGGTAAAAAAAAATTGAGGAGGTGCGGAAATAGAGGGCGCTGTTGGAGCTACCGCGGAACATTTTGGAAAAAAAAAAGATCGACGCGCATGCTTAAAATCGACGCGCGCGCGCTGACCAGAGACCGACTTATTTTTTTTTTTGGCCTAAGAGTAAATAAATAAATAAATAAAGAATAAGTAATTAAATAAATAAATAAACAATATATAAATAAATTAAATAGAATATAAATGAAATAAAATGAAAAAAAAAAAATTATAAAACTAAAATAAAATAAAAATACATGTAAAATAAAATGAAATAAAATAAAATGAGATTAAATTAAATAAAATAAACAAATAAATAAAATAAAAGCTGGCATACATGCTATGTCCAAATCATTATTATAATAATAATAATAATAATATGCAGTAAAAGGAAGTTTGTTGAGCCGGAGAAATTTGATTTGTGAAAACATGAAGTCAGGATAAAAATATCTTGGGAGAAAAGCTCTAGAATGCATGAGAGATGGGGTCTAGACTGAACAGATGATCACGTAAAGAATTGATGAGAGGTTTGGGGAACGTTCTAGCAAAGGTCTCGAACATTGGTGGAAAGTGAATTAAAAAACCTGGGAAAGAGGGGAACAAAGAAAATTTGACACAGTTTGTCCGGCTGTACTGATGTTTGAAGAGGAGGGTGTGGGTTTTCCTAGTGTTGACCTGTGGAAGAAAATGTGAAGAAACAAAATTTGATTGTAGAGACATCACATGTATTGTTATGGAATATAAATATACATAACTTAAAGACGCATGTATTGTGATTTGAACAATCGTCTTTCTCTCTGCTATAACAAGTAGAATACTATTTGAACAATCCGTGTTTGGTCGGGGGGGGGGGGGGGGGGCGTGGCACCTAGAATATCAAACTTGAATTATTTTGCAATATCCAAGCATTTGTGATGTTATGGGCTTTCCAATGTACGATCAAGTGTGAGCGTTCCACTTCTTTTTCTAAAATAAATGTTTCAGTTATGGACCGGAAATTATTGAATCTTTGGTTGTACATATGGGAAAGACAGAAAGAGTACAGTGTAGTATTTTTAAAACATTAGAAATAGCATAGATATTACGTCTTAATGACAAACTTTGCTTGAGAGAGCCCCAATCTTAATCATGGTTATATTTGCGTCCATTGACAAATGCTTTTATTATTGTTTCCCTAATCAATTTATGGATGCATAACGGATTTTCAAAAAACGTGTTTAAAAATATGTCATCTAGTTCTTTTTTAAATTTTTTAATTACACCTTTTCACTTTTTCAATGTCCATCTTGTTATGCCTTTTCTGTAAATGGCATTTTAAATGGGTGTATTTCAGTGTAGGCCTACATAATATATGGAGCCTTCAACGTGGATAAAATAATTCTAAACAACAGAACAGCTCGTGCACACAAATGTCAAGACGAAGGACAGTGGAAGAAAATTAATTTGCAAAAAACGCGGTGTCTTTTTGTTCGAGCAATGAATAATTTCGCAATGACGTAACTCATACAAACATGTTTCTGTTCTTCTCGAGCAGACAATGTTCGTGAAGCAGGGAGGAGTCATAAAAGAAAACGAAAAAGTCTTGGAAATTATCCCCGGCGAACATGTGGTTATCGTGACCAGCAGAGGGCGGTATACAGCCAAGAGTGTGGTCCTCACCCCGGGAGCCTGGGCATCGAAGATGCTGAGACCGCTAGGGATTGATCCTCCACTGAGGTACGGTGTTCCTTTTTGCTTGAGTAGAAAGCATCGATCATTGGAACGGGCACATCACAAATCTCTGGGTTTTTTTTTTACCTGAGCACTTGCATAACTTAAAGGGCACGCCCTCCCCATCCTGTCCTGTGCCCCCTCCCCCTCTCAGATCTGTTGTTAAAAAAACAGTTGAGTACCTCTCAAGAAAATGTGTCTCCATACGTAAACCCCCCCCCCCCCCCCCCCCCCCCCCCCCCCCCGCAAATTGGAGTGTGCATGCATGTAGTTAATGGCATTTAACCAAACCCAAACCAAACCCCCGTGCTTCAGATTGGCGTTCCATGCCGGGCCAGCCCGAATCATTTCAGTCTTAGTCGCCTGAAATTTATTAGTTCGCCTGTCTGAAACAAAAATTTCACTATCGTGACGATAGGTGGGCGCGGAAAACTAGGGGTTTTTTTGCATTAGCTTTTTTAACTCCGAGACCTATACGTTCTTGAAACTCAATTGTTCTTGAGTCTGGAATGCTGAAGGGTAACAAATAGCAACCGATGAAAAGTGGTGTGCAAATGAATAGATGTTTTCATCGGATAATGTCAGCCAGGGCAACCCGCCCCAACCTATAGGTTTATTGCTTTTAAAACATCTAACTATTGTCCTTTCATCGATTCCGCTAAAGTCTTTTTTATATACAACTCCTGGAATGAATTCATGAAGTCTTTGCCCTGTAATCAGTGGACTTTCTTTTAACGACCAGGTCACCCAAATCAAAGTTTGCTATTGGCCAGAGCGACAGCCTGGTGCGTTCGGCAACTACCCATGCTTCTACTATCTCTCGGAGAAATACGAGACTTACGGATTGCCCTGTGATGACCACTCTGGGCTGGTCAAGGTAAACTAAGTATAAATACCTCTGACTTGAATAGACCTAAGACCTAATGACGTAATGGCTGTGTTTACATATGCGCTTTCCTATGGGAGCGAAGTCGGGACGCCAGACGAAGTAGGACCGTCTACCACATAGGAAAGCGCACATGTAAACAAAGCGTGACGTCATTAGGTCTCGGGCCTATTGGCTGATGAAACTGTACCGTAAGCCAAAACTGAAAGGCACGTAGAAACATTGGTAAATAGACCCGGAAAAGTACCAAGAAAATCCTTGCTCAAAGTGAAGAAAAGACTGATATATGCCTTGTGAAATTACTCCACCTGAAATGGCATGGTTGAAAGAAGCTACATTTTCAACCGGTTAGTATTCATGCAGTGCACCCAGGCGTGGACTTCGAGCAATTTTAGCTTCCAAAAAAAAAGATACTAAATATACTTTCAACATCCGACATGATTCTTTTGAACTCAAAACAAATGGAGTAGCTGAGCTCCAGGCCCGTCGCCACCCCTGAGCGTCGGGAAGGGGGGGGGGAGCATAGTACCCACTAAGGGGGCCCACTACCATAAAAAAAAAATAATACACATGTATGGCTTTTGCCGTTAGGGGGAGGGGGGGGGGGGCAAAGGGGGCCCGGCCCCACCAGGACCCTCCCCCCCCCCCCCCCCCCCCTTGGCGACGGGCCTGCTGAGCTCCCATGTTCTTCCTTATTCATTCTTCAGTCCTATGTATAAATAGCAAAGTCATAACATAACCATTATTAACATTTTTAATTTATGTTAAAATTCTCTTGAGTAGGTTAGAAGCACTTAATACACTGCATATTTAGTAACTTAAAACTTCTCACAAATGAAAGTGTACGCAAGCACTTTCCTTTTGAGTTTGCTTGATTTCAATTTTCTCCAGAGTATTACCTGATTATTGCTGAAAATGGTGTTAAGTTTTCACTGACATATTTTCAGGTGTGCAATCATCACGGTGACGATCTGCAAGGGCCAGATCAACAAAACCAGGTGCAATACTCACACCAGATTGAAACGTTAAAGAGTTTCATCAGAGAACATGTGCCCGGACTCATGCCAGAACCGTCTCTCGTTGAAAACTGCCTGTACACAGTAAGTCAAATGCCAACATAATATCTGGAAAACCGGAATGGGTTTTGGGGTTGATAACAGAATATAACAGTGCGGCAGGATTCGTTCTGCACAGAGAATGCCGCTTCTGCATATAAACAAGCTGAGCTGTCCACATATTGTATTCATGATGGCAATAATCAGTTTAGTGGTCTCGTCCTTTTTAAAAATATTTTCATCAATTTTTCATTTTGTAGCACACACCTGATGAAGACATAATATTAGACAGACATCCCGATCATCCTAACATCGTCATAGGCTGTGGGTTTTCAGGTTAGTTTTAAACTTAGCTGGATTGACCAGAGAAAAAGTATGATTCGCTCATTGTGTATCTCTTGAAATGTGATGGATAAATGTTATCACTAAGTGGTCAAATTATTTATGAGCAGCAAATATTGCAATTGGACTTCCCTATTCCTCACATGTAATGTAAAAGGATGGCAACACTGCATAGTGTAATAGCATTTCACCACGCTGTGCCTTCTTATGGAGAGCGTTTGTACACGAAAGACCACAGAAAATATTGTGACATAAGTGGGATCCGCTAATCATAAAAAATAGCCAATCAAGAGCCATGAATTTGAACCAATGGTTAAGAAGGCTTAGAGGGTAACCAGCCAATCAGAGATCTTGTTCTGAGATACTTGGCAAAAACCTGGCTGTGGGCCAATGAGAGGTAGGGTTGGTTCTTTACATCTAATAAAAGTTGCTATGCTGTCACTTTTGTCTCAGCGGCCTTGGAAGGAACAACTTGTACTGCATATATGGATTCATGATCTTCAAATAACATGCAAAAGATGCTTAAAATGTTTAGGTAGTGCCTGTCGCGCGGTTACCCGTTGATATGACATCACAGATCACATGGGCTACACATACACTCATATAGCTTTGTGTCCATGGTATTTACATGTAGGTAGGGCTTGCGATGTTTCTCCCATCAGTCATGTCTCATGAGAAGCCTAAAAGAATTTTTGCAATCTTTTTTCAATTCCATGCATACGGATTATTAGGTCTCGTCTAAACCTGCTTCAAGAATGACCGATTTTATTTCTCTAAATCTTATATTTTATAGGTCATGGTTTCAAGTTAGCGCCCGCAGTGGGGAGAATCCTGAGCGAGTTGGCAACAGGGACCACGCCCAGCTACGACATATCGCCCATGAGTTTGAAACGGTTCCCTAACAACGGCAGACTTGCAGCTAAACTTTAGTCATTAGCTAAACTGTCAGTCATTAGTCCCCAATTAACAGGGTTTTGAGAACAAATGATTTAAAGGTACTGAAGCAGTTATGGCCCAAAGTGTCTAGTTTATTTTCGAAAATTAGTTTTTAATAAGGGAACAAATATGTGCTTGGTCGGTTGAAACCGGCTATAGGGGCCTGGACGCCGATAATGAACTGAGCCAAAGACGAGGGTAAAAAAAAATCTCCATATATGGAAACAGGCGCGCGCGCGTGGCGCGTACTGCGCGATGTGGTGCAGAACGCAGCAGTGTTTACCTGTGGCTTAAAACACCCACGTGGCGACTCTCGGCCATTAGGAATGGGTAAACTGTCCCAGGTATTTATGAATGTGCAGTATTTATGAATGTTCATTATGAATTCAATTTATATACATATATTGATTACTTCTCAGGCAAACTGATAACTATTTTTTCACCTTCCTTATATGAATTTTCACCTTTTAATGTTTTAAAGAATCAAGTTGATATGTGTGTTTAGTATATAACACACAATTTGCAAATCTATGTATTGTTTATTTGTATAAAATTGTTTTGCTTCAATTTTTAATTGATATAATGTCTCGATTTTATTATACGTATTTAATGAAAGGTACGATTTAAGATATAGTATTTATGGATACTCGAGAACAAGAAGAGAGTGTCGTGCATGCATGCTGAAAGATATAAAAGAAATTGTAAAAACAAATCTGATAAATTAAAGAAACTATGCACACTACACAGTGTTAAATCGCCTTGTGCATTTTATAGCATTATTATTATTGTAGATATGATAATTCAGTAATTTCATAGGAGGGTTGTGCCATATGTTCAGTTTTTTGGAAGATCATAATACATAAGTAAGGAAATAGATCATATACGTTGCTAACGTATAGCATTTCAAGCGAAATATTCACGTGTCCAACGTACAGGGTGAGTCAGAAAAGCGGAACCCAAACCCCCAAAATTATATTTCATATTTAAAACAAAAAAGTATATAGCACCAAACATAATAATGACTGGAAAGCCAATTTCATAAGCTACTTTTAGATGAAAGAATTACTGAAATTGCTCAATCCGTTCAAAGAATATCACCATTTCAACACAATGACCCTAAAACCAATTTTGTCCAAAAATGCGATTTCAAGAATCGTCGTCACAATTGTCTTCAAACATCATACCATCACTTTAAAAGTTACAAATATTTAAGAAAGTCCTTTTGAAGGCCCGTCTTTAAAAAAAAAATGGATTTTTTTTGTCATATTGTTTGCCTAACCAGGGTTGTTAATAAGGATATTGTAAAATTTATTGACAGTTGCTGAAACAAGTATGTGTGTCATTTTCTTTGTTCCAATCAGTCAGAATACACACTTAGCTGCTTTGTTTTTGGACGAAACAGGTTTTAGAGTCATTACGTTTGAATGGTGATATTCTTTGAACGGATTGAGCAATGTCAGTAATTCTTTCATCTAAAAGTAGCTTATGAAATTGACTTTCCAGTCATTATTTATTATGTTTGGTGCTATGTACTTTTTTTGTTGTAAATATGAAATCTATTTTTTTGGTTTGGGTCAGTTCCTTTTTTTCCTTCTTTTTTTTACTCACCCTGTATAAATACATGTTTGCGATGCTGGTAAACTCTTAGCACCGTCTCACTGTACTTTCAGGAAGAACCAATGGCGTATTTGTGCCATTATTCAGATAATTGCATATCAACCATATAATATAACTGAGGAAGCAAAAATCATGAAAACCAGACTGGTCTGGCTTAGCAAATGTTGATGAAATTAAGGGCCGATGCTGATCATCAATGAGAATGCGTATGGAAACTGGGGACAAAATAATGAATTGAGGTACCTGTTTGTTCTGGCGCCCTTCACCGCCATATCAACTGAAATCTCATACAATTACTAAGCAGTTTGAAATGATGTGTTAAGGGGATCGATACTTATCATTTTCCACCACCCTCAGAGCCTTAGATAGTACCCTCTCCCTGCAGACTTCATAACCCACTCCTAAAATCCTATAGGGCCTAGATGCTTACCACAACCCTTTTTAGGGTTTTTTTGTGTCCTTTTTCACGGAGGTTTTCCGTGCTCTGAATGGTGTATAGGGGCCTACTGCCATAATAATGAGTTGTATAAATATGATACCTGCACAATTCCTAATCCACCCCATGCGATGCTAATTGACTGCACAAACCGTGAACTATACTTTATGGCATTTCCAGTGGCCGATCTATGGGGGGGGGGGAGGGGTGCAACCCCGTTCAGCCTCTGAATCAGGCGCGGTTCTAGAACCAATATTTGGGAGGGGGGGCTAGCACTAGCCAAAACTAATAAATGGAATGCTAAAAATACTAATTTATTCTCAAATTGACTTAGAATGCGGGAGAAAGCAACGTAGACTAAAAAAAAAAGAAAATCCGGGGGGGGGGGCTGGCCCCGGACCCCCCCCCCAAAAAAAAAAGCAGGGCGTGCCTTGCCCCCTCCCTGAATCAACTCCCCCGTTACATTTCTGAAGGCTATAGATCCGTCTGCCCCGCCCTTTGCATGTCTACTTTGGAAGAAAACGGAGGCCTGCTCGTGCCAGATTTAAAACCTGAAAAAAATCGTGCCTTTGCGAAATGGTATATTATTATTAACACAAAGAAATTTGTGAAATAATGCAATAGTTGTGCGAAATGACTCAATAGATTTTGCGAGATAACGCAAGACTTCGTCCCAAGCCCCATGCATTATTATACACGGCCGGCTGATGATGTTGCAAGATATCAACCCGGAAATGGCACAACCTTACCGTAGCTGCCTCCGCAGCCGGTGCCGTTTTCGGCGAGTACGATGCGGTGGTTTAATTGTGGGGAACTTTTTCACCATGCAGTACGGAAACGTATTACCGCCACACATTTATTAATTTTTTTCACGTACGTACGTGATAGTTTCACGTACGTACGTGATAACTTTCACGTACGTACGTGATATGTTATAGGTTTCACGTACGTACATGATAAGTTTCACGTACGTACGTGATAAGTTTCACGTACGTACGCGATAAGTTTCACGTACGTACGCGATAAGTTTCACGTACGTACGCGATGAGTTTCACGTACGTACGTGAAAACTTTCAGTATATCACGTGTTTTACTACGTGCGTTTAGTTAGTCTTGTTCCCAGACCAAAAGATTCTGGCTATTCCCGATGTATCTTAAGTCCGGTAGCCTCCGGTAATACATTGTATTACAATTTACGTCACGTGACTAAAACGGGAGGAATTCCTCCTTTTCCCTGAAAATTACCGAAGTTTGCCGAATTCGTTTCGTCGACAATCGGATAGCGCCCGAGTATTTCCGAATATAATATAGGTTTAATTAACTGCTAATTGCTTATTAAATTTGTTTAAAATGAGTCGATAATTAATATGCATTGCTTTCACTTAGAAATCGTGAAATTCAACGACGATTTTGTGCATCAAATATAATCGGATCGTATGGGCGAACTTTTTGCTGCGTCATGTACAATTTTGAATTTGACGACCATTATTGAGATTTTCCAAAACTCTGTCTTCATTCGGCTCCGCCTGCTAACAGTGCTATTTGGGTGCCTAATTTTGAAGATTCCAGATCAACATTAGCCAGTGTTATCTTACCAAAATATCCAGCTGTATTAGCATAACTGTATGATATTACGAAGCAAGTGATTAACTTAAAAATTTACTCAAAACATTAAAAAGCTAAACGTGATAAAGCGAAATCGGAAACGAAGCCGAGCTTTGAAAAAGGGCCATCAATGTCGTCATGTTTATTTTTAGCCACGGAGGCTGGCTGACCTAAGATTCATCAGGAATAGTCAGAATCTTTTGGTCTGGGAACAAGACTAACTAAACTCACGCAGTAAAACACGTGATATACTAAAAGTTTTCACGTACGTACGTGAAACTCATCGCGTACGTACGTGAAACTTATCATGTACGTACGTGAAACTTATCATGTACGTACGTGAAACTTATCATGTACGTACGTGAAACTTATCATGTACGTACGTGAAACAGAAAACTTATCATGTACGTACGTGAAACTTATCATGTACGTACGTGAAACTTATCATGTACGTACGTGAAACAGAAAACTTATCATGTACGTACGTGAAACTTATCACGTACGTACGTGAAAAAAATAAATAAATGTGTGGCGGTAATACGTTTCCGTAATGCAGCGCAGCTAGGAGATGGTCTTAAAATACTAACCGTATTATAAACCGATTGCAAAATACGGAGACAGAAACGAGCTCATTGTCGAGCCTCATGATTGGCACTAAGTTTTCAGTATACAGCAGCCGTGCGGGGGGGGGGGGGCCGAAAGTCCACGGTTCGAATCAGTGTATTCACTTATTGAAATTTTCAAGTACTGATTCAAGCAAATGACTTTGGTTTATATTTGGACGTTTCTATTTCTGACAATATTGTGGCAGTGCAGGCTTTGCAGCACAAGTCACTTTTATAAAACGGTGCATAATGGTTAGGAATGTCAATGGAGCGCATATTTTTTTTTGCCCTTTTTGATTACTGGGCGGGCCGCGGGATCCTTGACGAGTTCGACGACCAAACAATGACTTTTGTTTACTGGCTAAAAAAAGAAATGGGCTATATAAAGTCATCACAATGATATTACATTGCCACGTTGGCGCCTGACGACACACACGCAGAATATTGCATCAGAAAATTTACCCATACAGGTTGGACCCTTTTTATAAATTATAGCTCCACAGTCCATATAAAAGCGCTGTAGGTGCATCTTTTCTTTTTTAGGCGTGAGCCCGTAAGTTTGAAACCCGCGTGAAACTTATCACGTACGTACGTGAAACTTATCATGTACGTACGTGAAACTTATCGCGTACGTACGTGAAACAGAAAACTTATCATGTACCTATGCAATGGGCAATGCAATCATGGAGACACAGGCGCCCAACCTGCATGACCTGGGCTAGTCAATAACCATACTTCACGCGTCACGTCCCAAGGCCTCGTGGCTGGTCTAAAATTTACATCGTCGGATTCAGAACTACTTAATTATTCCTCCATACAAATGGCTCATCATGACTACGATTGTGTTGTGGTAGGAGCAGGCGTAGAAGGGTCGGCTACGGGCTACCACCTGACAATAACCGGTCACAAGACACTGCTGCTTGAACAGGTGAATTGTGCTCATTGTAAGGGTTTAGCCGGGCTTCATACAGTGCATACAATAACCATAACGAACCCATTGTATATCATGCATCAATAATGTAGCTAGCTTGAGTAATAGAACTCCAGCTCCAATGCTAATGTGATGAGCATCGTGAGCTGTATAGCAATGGTGGCCCGTTCCCTTGCGTAGCATTTTATGACCAGGTTAAATGACCCTGCTATGTCCATGGAGCTGTGTTAATTTAGCTCCATGGTCTGCACGCGCGCAGCCAACAACGGACAGGCAAACTTTGGACTTCCAAACGTCTTGCCATACGTTTAGCATAGTAAATTTAAAATTCTTCTTGCTGCATTGTGCAATGATGCAGCATTATACCAGCTGTGTCATTGGTGGAAAGTTTAAATTTCAATTTTGCTCGTGCATCCAATGAATGGTCCAATCATGTGAAGGGTACGAAAGCCCATTAGCGCCACTGCAAGTATATATGTTACAGATTGTGTAATTCGTTATTACGGATTATTAATTCTTTATTACGGATTATTAATTCGTTATAACGGATTATTTAATTCGTTATTACGGATTATTAATTCGTTATTACGGATTATTAATTCGTTATTACGGATTATTAATTCGTTATAACGGATTATTAATTCGTTATTACGGATTATTTAATTCGTTATTACGGATTACTAATTCGTTGTAACGGATTATTTAATTCGTTATTACGGATTATTAATTCGTTATTACGGATTATTAATTCGTTATTACGGATTATTTAATTCGTTATTACGGATTATTAATTCGTTATTACGAATTAGGTCTGATGTTCTCACACGTGGAGAGCATGTGACCAGGGGCCTGTGTATATAGCGCCGCTAGGCGGCGCTATCTTTGCATACAACGTTTGCACTCCTGTGCCATACTTGCCGAGTAATGAGTATGAGTATGAGTAATTCGTAATAACGAATTAATAATCCGTAATAACGAATTAAATAATCCGTAATAACGAATTAATAATCCGTAATAACAAATTAAATAATCCGTTATAACGAATTAGTAATCCGTAATAACGAATTAAATAATCCGTAATAACGAATTAATAATCCGTAATAACGAATTAGTAATCCGTAATAACGAATTAATAATCCGTAATAACGAATTAAATAATCCGTTATAACGAATTAGTAATCAGTAATAACGAATTAAATAATCCGTAATAACGAATTAATAATCCGTAATAACAAATTAGTAATCCGTAATAACGAATTAGTAATCCGTATTATACAACACCTGAATAAATCCCCGTCATCTGACTGGTGAATTGTAGATCACGTGACATATTATTATTCGGTATAATGCACGGTGCGACCATGCGTTATACCCATGCGTTATACCGTTTCACTTTGCGCTTGTTCCATGACGCGGTATTTGCGTGCAAAATGCATGCTGGTGTGCGCGTTCAGCATAGCGCGTATTGTTCCAAAGAGCCAGCGCTACAGCGTTGGGTTCAAACATTTTTGTGAAGGGGTAGTTCAACATCTTTAAAATCAAAATAAATTGTAGTTTATAATTTACCAATCAAATGACGAGAATTTATTCAGGTGTTGTATAAAACAAATAACGAATGTTTTACGTTCGTGCGATGGAAAGAATAATTTCATTCGGTGACAGATTGAATGTTCTATTCCACTCGGCTTCACCTCGTGGAATAGAACATTCAATCTGTCACCTCATGAAATTATTCTTACCATCGCACTCACAAACATTCGTTATTTGTATAATAACGAATTAATAATCCGTAATAACGAATTAAATAATCCGTTATAACGAATTAGTAATCCGTAATAACGAATTAAATAATCCGTAATAACGAATTAATAATCCGTAATAACGAATTAGTAATCCGTAATAACGAATTAATAATCCGTAATAACGAATTAAATAATCCGCAACATATATACTTGCAGTGGCGCTAATGGGCTTTCGTAGAAGGGCAACATTCTGCCTGTATTATAAATTGGGAGAGATTCCCATATCTGGCCATCACTTGACATCCTGTGCACATGGGCGTTGCCAGGATTTTTTCCAGGGGGGGGGGGGGGGCAAAGCAAACTTTTTCATTATATTCACAATTATCATTTTTCCGATCGTGAGCAGGGGAGCATTTGCCCTACCCCCCCCCCCCCATCAAATAAACAGCAATATGGCTTCGCACCTTTTTTTTCCTTTTTTTTCTCTTCCCTTTTTCCCTTTTTTCTCCCATTTTCCAGGGGGGGGGGGAGCGCCCACCCTGCCCCCCCCCCTTGCGACGCCCATGCCTGTGCACAAACCGTGTGAGACTGGTCTGAACATTTCTAAGTGTTTTCTCAGTAAATACTTTGATATCCCCTGCTAAATTCGACTTTTTAGGACATATTATCACTTTCTGATGGCTGATAGGTCACCGAAGGGAAAAGTAAGTGGTGATGGCCAAATATGGGATTCTTTCCATAAATTGTTGAGTGAGTCGAGTTGTCCCCCCCCCCCCCACTTCCCGCTGACTGTGATGGTGATAAGGATACCGTACCAGTGGAATGGGCCCAAAATAATAAATGAAATGCTAAAGTTTCTAAATATATTCTCGGACTGCCTTGGAATGCAGGAAACAGCATTGTTCGTTTCATAATTTTCTGGGGCCATGCGGCCCTGGACCCCTAGACTCAACGCCCCAATTAGACACTCCCCCCCCCCCCCCCCCCTTTCCTGAAAGCTGTACTCCGCTGCCGATTTGTACGGTTGTGGCTTGTCTTGGCGGCCCGGCACCGTTGGCTTTGTCATGTTTCCTACCTCCATGGGTTTGTGACACTCTCCCTGCCGTTTCTATAATTATAATTTTTTTTGCGAATCTCTCCAAAAGTTCACGCTGGGACACAGTAAAGGGAGCTCCCATGGCCAGTCTCGTATGATCCGCTACACGTACCGGCAGATACACTACGCCAACATGATGCCAGAATGCTTCCAGACGTGGGAGCGACTGGGCGGAGAAGTAGGCACTGAGCTTTACAGGTTGGTGGTTAAAGGCACGTAGAAACATCTGCATAGTAATAGCCAGACGCAGTTCTACTGGGGGGGGGGGGGGAGGGTGTCCAGCCCCCTCCCAAAAAAGTCCATAAAAAAATGCAGTAGCAAAGGTTAAAAGGTGACGGGCATTTGTACACTAATAAAGTGTGCATGACTGTAGGATTTTATAAGCGCTCCCCATTGACAATATGATCCCCCTGCCACCCCTTATAGATTAAGTAGGCCTGTATGTGAATGTGGAGCCATTATCATTCAGTACTATCATTGGATACAGGGTACAAGACCAAAATGGGGGCAGCATGATAAAGGCCCATTTGAGGGACAGTGAGACCATGCAACTCAGTCTTTTAAAATCTCATACCCCATGTCAACAAAAGTAGGAAGCAACTTGGTCTACAGGATAGTGGCACCTGAGAACTATCCTTGCACTGATGTGTGTGCAAGCAGAGTCTGATGAGAAGAAAATGAAATGAAAGGTGCGAAGTTGTGGTTTGGGACTGAATTTGGATAATAATAATAATAATAACGGAGTCTTATATAGCGCACGTATCTACCAACAATTAGGTACTCAAGGGGCTGGAAATTATGTCAATTATTAAAGAGAGGTAAATAAAGTTTATGAGACCCATTATGTAGCACCTTATAATGGTTTACAAGGTGCTGCGGCGCACATTGCAGCCACTGCCAGAAACACCGGGGCAAACCCCTTCTCTTAGCGATAAGTGTTACTGGGTTCTTTATCGTGCATTACACAACACACGGGACCTACGGCTTTACGTCCCATCCGAAGGACGAAGCAATAATGGTAAAGTGCCTTGCTCAAGAGCACAAGCACCATGGTCCCACGGTCAGGATTCGAACCCATGCACCACGGCACACGAGTCGGACACCGTAACCATTGGACCACAGCGCCCCAGCGCGGATGAGTGATATGTAGTATTTACTATAGCCTCCAATTCTGTTCATCCCTCAACACAGAAACCATTACCCATTTTTACCCCCTTACTATTTCCAATATCATGGCCATGACTTTTATTCTCAAGAAAATCTTGCAATCTGGCAATATAAAGTCCTTTTTTTTATTATAAATCTTGTGCCATTCTAGTTACGAGGGTTTTTTTCTCTAAGTTCTTGGAGTATAATAAATTGTTCACTTAGGTATTTGAAAGATCTTTTAGATAATGAATTACATTCCCTGCAAGTTGCAAAGGACAAATATCATAAAGTACTTTTTTCTCATTAATAACAATATCTATGATTATTACTTCAGCTGCTTTTTAAAACAACAAATCGGAAAAATTCTATAATTTAATTTCATAAATCGACATGACTCTAGTTTTTCTTTTCTTTCAATTTTGTTTTTAAAGAAAGACTGGTTTACTAGCAGTCAATGGCCCACCACACCAGGACTACACACTCCGCAGTGAATCCCTTCGAGTCATGGGCAAGCCGTGCGAGTTGCCGACGGTCGGGGAGATCTGCCAGCGTCACCCTGGTTTTAGCTTCGGTCCGGAGCACAAGGCGTTTGTCGATCCCAATGGTGGGGTGTTGAGGGCCGACAGTTGCCTCCACGCTTTACAGGTGCGGTTTAGCTATTAAAGGGGTCGTTAACATAAAAATCACGAATTAAAGTTGCACTTTTTTCCTCTCCGAACCAAATAATTTTTTGCCTTCTTATTTCAGCGGAAAAAAAATCTCCCTCTAAAAAAAAACCAACTTTTTTTTTAATTTCTGTTTGCTTTGCACCTCAAATGCACCCAAAAAATCTGCCTGGATTAAGACTATTGTTGGGCCATAAATAATTTGAAAAAACAACCTTCAAATTGTACTTCACTTTGGTTGCTGCAAATTGAACGTCAAATTTGTATAGTAACTCTTGAAAGTTTCTTGAGTTAGGCTACCTCTGCCTAGAGGGATATTTTCTATGCGATTCCTACGATATGGTCCTTGTGTTAACAGGTCACTGAGCTGAGCCCGGAAGTGTTTGTAGATGAAGCTGTAAATGATCGGGTTGATGAAGAGATTGCAGGCCAGCAGCGTGGTGAAGGCGGTGTACACGGGTTCGTTCGGCTGTAGGTCAAGCAGGAGCGTTCCCACGTAGTAACACTCTGTCGGCGTCCAACAGATCGCAAAAACGATAATGACCAGCAGGATCATAACGAGAATGTTCTTTGTAGCTCTACGGATGATGTGCTGTCGAGGGTTCACTGGATTCGCAAGATTCTTCGTCAGCATGGTCAGTATCTTGACATAGGAGTACGTTATGATGAGAACGGGCACGACGTACTCTTTGCTCAACACCAACACGCCGATGCAAATCTTCAGAGAAGGGCTCATCGGCACAAACTGGCAACGCCCCTGGACGGGCTCCACCATGAGTGTCATATGGGAGCAGTAGACGAAGCCCACGACCCAGGAAGTTACCATGGCGCGGATAGGGGGCACCATGGGGGTACTCCAGTTTTTCAAGGAGGGGCACTGAGGGCAGTGTATATATTGTTTGTGTGCAGTCCAAGATTTGAAGCATGTGGGGGACAGACGTCCGCGGTGCCCCTCCTTGAAAAATTGGAGTACCCCCATGGTGCCCCCTATCCGCTCCGTTCACAAGTACCCCCTCACTGGCAAAGAAAGTACATTTGGGGGTGACCGACCAACACCATCTTGCCTGACTGCAATTTTGCCGTGACGTACGTGCGGCCATACCACTGCGTGTACTTAGTACAAATCCCTAGTGTACGTGCATCACACACAAGGAACGGTGCGCGTCAACCAGCTAAATGTCCGCCCATGGGACGTCATTGCTAGGTAAAAGGGCACCCTCTTTGTTGGCTCACGGAGCCCATATCAGCTTAACCCTAGTTACGCCGCTGCCTTTCAATTAAGGTTATAGACACAGCTGCAGGTTCATTATATTGTGTGAGATTCAGTATATTGTATGAAGAAAGAATGTTCTGAACTCCAATTAATGCCTGGGGAAGAGAAGGAAATTGTACGGGCCTACAAACAAGGTCACACGGCACAATATTGGTGCATGACTTGTATACGCCTACCTGATTATAATGCACATTAACTATACATCACATGTATTGTTATGGAATATAAATGCATGTATACATAACTTAAAGATGCATAAATTGTGATTTGAACAACCGTCTTTTTCTCTGCTTTAACGAGGTCAATACTATTTGAACAATCCGTGTTTGGCCGGAGGAGGGGGCGTGGCACCTAGAATGTCGAACTTGAATTATTTTGCAATATCCAAGCATTAGTGATGTTATGGGCTTTCCAATGTACGATATAGTGTGAGAGTTCCTCTTCTAAAATAAATGTTTCAGTTGTTGACCGGAAAAAATATTGAATACACAATGTGTTTGGTTGCACAGAGAATGAAACAAATTCGGGGAGAAGACAAGAAAGAGTAGTACTTTTTAAAGGTTAGAAATAGCACATATATTATGTCTTTACAATAAAGTTTCCTTGAGAGAGCCCTCATCTTAATCATGGTTTTATTTTTGTCCATTGATAAATGTTATAATTATTGTTTCTGAAAAAAAGTAAGACTGCTGCAAACTGCTTACTGACTGGATGGACCTGAAATATATAAATCTAAAAATTAATGTGGCCTGACGTTGCGAACTTATCAAGTTCTTCTTCAGAGGCTGAAACAGAAATGTTTTAGCCTCTGAAGAAGAACTTGCTAAGTTCGCAACGTCAGGCCACATTAATTTTTAGATTTAATTATTGTTTCTGTACACAAATTGTTTGTAAGGATCCATGACGGATTGTCAAAAAATGTGTTAAACATATGAAAATCTAGGTTTTTTTTAAAAGGTTTTTAATTTCACCTTTTCACTTTTACAATATCCATTGTGCTATGCCTTTTCTCTAAATGGCAGTGAAAATACACCTGCTTAATTCTAAATCAACATCAAAACAACTCGTGCAAAAATGAAGACGATGGAAGAAAATGAATCTGCAAAACCCCGTGTCTTTTTGTTCGAGCAATTAATAATTTCACAATAGGTTTTCATTGGTTTGAAATTCAAAGACGTTTCTTGTACAAACGTGTTTCTGTTCTTTTCGATCAGACAATGTTCTTGAAACAGGGAGGGGTCGTAAAGGAAAACGAAGAAGTCTTGGAAATCGTCCCCGGCGACCCTGTGCTTATCGTGACCAGCAAAGGGCGGTATACAGCCAAGAGTGTGGTCCTAACCCCGGGAGCCTGGGCATCCAAGATGCTGAGACCACTAGGGATTGATCCTCCACTGAAGGTACGGTGTTCATTGTCGCTTGAGTAGAAAATATCGATCATTTCAACAGGCACATCACAAATCTCTGTTTTTTTGTTTTTTTTACCAGAGCACTTGCGTAACTTAAAGGGCACACCCTCCCCTCCCCCATCCAGGCCTGTGCTCCTCCCACTCTCGGATCTATTGTAAAAAAAAACAAGTGAGTGTAACCCCACCCACCCCACCCCCCTGCAAATTGGACCGTGTGTGCATGCAGTTACGGCATTGAACAAAAGCAGGAACGCCTGACGTCGGCAAACGTTTTATCAAATGTTAAGTTCTTAATTAGGCCTGCTTGTATGTTTTTAAACTTTTTTATCTGTATTTCTTAATAACGTGTGGATTTTTAATTGTACAGCGCTTTGTGATGTCTTTATTACATAGAAAGCATTTTTTAAATAATTCATATTTTTATTATTATTATTATTTTATTATTATTATCTATTATCGTGATGATAGTAAGGCGTGGACATCTGGGATGTTCTTGAAACTCAATGGTTCTGAAGTCTGAAGTGGTAACACATATAGCAACCGATGAAAACTGGCGTGCAAATGAAAAAATGTTTTCATCGGATGACGTCAGCCAAGGCAACAAGGCGCACAAAATCGGTTACTCACATTACGAAAATGTAATGTGAGTAACCGATTTTGTGCGTCTTGTTTATCATACATAACACATTTTTCTGGATGTCATCTTTGGTGCTTAGGTAGGTCTAGGTCTACTCTATCTACCATGGGGATAACAGTTATTAGACCTTTTCAGTAAGGTAATTACAGCCCAAGGAAACTCAAAAGTACATCCAAAATGTAGCGTGAGTAACCGTGGAATTGCCCTATAGGTTTATTGCTTTAAAACATCTAACTATTGTCCTTTTATCGATTCCGAATACGATTACCGAAGTCTTTTATATATATAACTCCTGGAATAAATCAGTGAAGTCTTTCTCCTGTAATCAGTGGACTTTCTTTTAACGAGCAGGTCACCCAACTCAAAGTTTGCTATTGCCCAGAGAGACAGCCTGGTGCATTCGGCAACTACCCATGCTTCTACTATCTCTCGGAGAAATACGAGACATGCGGATTGCCCTGTGATGACCACTCTGGGCTGTTCAAGGTAAACTAAGTATAAATACCTCTGACTTGAATAGACCTAAGACCTAATGACGTAATGGCTTTGTTTACATATGCGCTTTCCTATGGGAGCGAAGTCGGGACGCCAGATGAAGTAGGACCGTCTACCACATAGGAAAGCGCACATGTAAACAAAGCGTGACGTCATTAGGTCTCAGGCCTATTGGCTGATGAAACTGTACCGTAAGCCAAAACTGAAAGGCACGTATAAACATTGGTAACCAGACCCGGAAAAGTACCAAGAAAATTCTTGCTCAAAGTGAAGAAAAAACTGATATATGCCTTGTGAAATTACTCCACCTGAAATGGCATGGTTTGAAAGAAGCTACATTTTCAACCGGTTAGTATTTATGCAGTGCACCCAGGCTTGGACTTTCAGCAATTTTAGCTTCCAAAAAAAAGACCCTAAATATACCCTCAACATCCGAAATGATTCTTTTGAACTCAAAACAAATGGAGTAGCTGAGCTCCAGGCCCGTCGCCACCCCTGAGCATCGAGAAGGGAGGGGGGGGGGGGAGATGGTACTAACTAAGGGAGCCCACTACCCTAAAAATACACATGTATGGCTTTTGCTGGGGGGGGGCACCAGGAAACCCCCCCCCCCTTGGCAACGGGCCTGCTGAGCTCATGTTCTTTCTTGTTCATTCTTCAGTCCTATGCATAAATAGCGAAATCATTACATAACCATTATTAACATTTGTAATTTATGTTAAAATTCTCTTGAATAGGTTAGAAGCACTTAATACACTGCATATTTAGTAATTTAAAAAGTTCACACAAATGAAAGTGTACGCAAGCACTTTTTCTTTTGAGTTTGTTTGATTTCAATTTTCTCCAGAGTATTCTGAACGACCTGATTATTGCTGAAGATGGTGTTAAGTTTTCGCTTGCGTATTTTCAGGTGTACAATGATCACGGTGACGAGCTGCAAGGGCCTGATCAACAAAACCAGGCGCAACACTCACACCAGATTGAAACGTTAATGAGTTTCATCAGAGAACATGTGCCCGGACTCATTCCAGAACCGTCTCTCGTTGAAAAGTGCCTGTACACTGTGAGTCAAATGGCAATATAATATCTGGAAGACCAAATTTATTATTTTTATTTTTCAAAGTGTCAACCCCAGAATTTGATCATAGTGAGACAACAGAGTTCATAGTTTATACATGTATAATAATTTGGAAGGTATTAGAGCCCAAAACGTCAACTGTTTTACCTTATTGATGATAGCAGGCTTTCAAGTATTCCTACTTTTTACTAGGTTTTTTTCGTACATTGCTCCCACTTTCCAACTTTTTTCCTTAAAATTCCTACTTTTTTGTCCCACAACTCTGAAAAATAAAATCTTATTGAACATTGTTCATAACAGTTTTACACACTGTCATGTAAATCACACAATGAATGGCTTGGGTGCAGGAGTACTGCAACTGTACTTCCAAGAACTTAGTTGAGGATATGGAGCACGAGTGTTGTGAGTACAGAACATGCCATATGAGGCTTATGATGCTGTTGATGTGTGCAAGAATCAACGAAAACTAATCATGAAAGCCCATAAAAGACCGACTTTTAACTACATTTTGTCCCCCTAAGTCCTATACTTTTGTCCCGTTTTTTTTCTTCCTCAAAATTTTGATCCAAGTACTGTTTTCCTTCTTTTTCATTTGGCCTGTAATAGTTAAAGCTAGAGTCCATCATTTGCAGCCATCCGAAAAGTAACTGGCGTAATTATTGTTGAAAAACAAACTTGGTTGAAAGATAGTAAGGGAACTAAACTCCCTGTGAAATTATTCTTTCTGGGAAGCTGTAATTTTGAAGTAATCAACGAAAGAAGGCATTTCTAACGGTGATTCTTAAGAAGCACCATAGGAAAATTTAAATTAGTAGTTCGTTTTGTTATTCAGCGCAGCGCGCACAAGTATTGGAACGACGCACACGCGCGCGCGGTTGTTATAATTCGTCGGATCAGTGCGCGACGTCGCGTATAGCTGCAATTCAAAACAATTCAAAACATGATTCAGTAACTTTTGATTTGAAATTGAGATCTTAGAATGCTGGTTTTCTCGGAATGTACAGCTGAAGCTTAGCTGATACTTCATCAGGTTAGTTGCTCAGTATCCTTTATTAGATTTTGAAGTCTTTTGTTGCTTTAAACGAACAAAATGCGCAAATTACAAATGATGGACTGTAGCTTTAAGTGGTGAAAACTCTACGTTGTCCACACTTCGTCTCAAAATAAACAAACAACCCAAGCTGCTGTCATATTGAGTGTAACAATAGCATATAACAGTATTCTTCAAATTATAAAAAAAAATGGGTTTTGGGGTTGATAAAAGAAGATATCTGTACGGCAGGATTCGTTCTGCACAGAGAATGCCGCTTCTGCATAGAACAAGCTGAGCTATCCACATATTGTATTCATGATGGAAATAATCAGTTTAGTGGTCTCGTCCTTTTTAAAAATATTTTCATCAATTTTTCATTTTGTAGAGCACACCTGATAAAGACATAATATTAGACATGCATCCCGATCATCCTAACATCGTCATAGGCTGTGGGTTTTCAGGTTAGTATTAAACTTAGCTGGATTGACCAGAGAAAAAGTATGATTTGCTCATTGTGTAACTCTTGAAATGTGATTGGTGAAATAAATGTTATCACGTAGTGATCAAATTATTTATAAGCAGCAAATATTGCATTTGGACTTCCCTATTCCTCACATGTAATGTAAAAGGATGGCAGTATACTGCATAGTGTAATAGCATTTCACTACGCTGTGCCTTCTTATGGAGAGCGTTTGTACACGAAAGACCACAGAAAATATTGTGACATAAGTGGGATCCGGTAATCATAAAAAATAGCCAATCAAGAGCCATGAATTGGAACCAATGGCTGAAAAAGCTTAGAGGGGTAACCAGCCAATCAGAGATCTTGTTCTGAGATACTTGGCAAAACCTGGCTGTGGGCCAATGAGAGGTAGGGTTGGTTCTTTACATCTAAGAAAAGTTGCCATGCTGTCACTTTTGTCTCAGCGGCCATGGAAGGAACAACTTGTACTGCATATATGGATTCATGATCTTCAAATAACATGCAAAAGATGCTTAAAATGTTTAGGTAGTGCCTGTCGCGCGGTTACCCGTAGATATGACGTCACAGGTCACATGGGCTACACATACACTCATATAGCTTTGTGTCTAGGGCTTGTGATGTTTCTCCCATCAGTCATGTCCATGTCTCATTATGAGAAGTCTAAAAGTATTTTTGCCATCGTTTTTCAATTCCAAATGGATCATTAGGTCTTGTCTAAACCTGCTTCAAGGATGACCGATTTTATTTCTCTAAATCTTATGTTTTATAGGTCACGGTTTCAAGTTAGCGCCCGCAGTGGGGAGAATCCTGAGTGAGTTGGCAACAGGGACCACGCCCAGCTACGACATATCGCCCATGAGTTTGAAACGGTTCCCTAACAACGGCAGACTTGCCGCTAAAGTTTAGACATTAGCTAAACTGTCAGTCATTAGTCCCCAATTAACAGGCTTTTGAGAACAACTGATTTAAAGGTGCTGAAGCATGGGCGTCGCCAGGATTTTTTCTAGAGGGGGGCAAAATTTTTTTTTGCCAAAAATGCTTGCTTTTCTCAACATATTCTCGATTTATCAGTTTTAGAGGGGGGCAGGGACATGTTGCCCCCCCCCCCAACTCATTAAATTTACACCACTTTGTCTCTCGCGCCTCTTTTTCTTTTTTTTTTCTCTTTTTTTTTTTCTTCTTTTTTTTTTTTTTTACTTTTCCGGGGGGGGGGGGGGCAAGTGCCCCCCTTGCCCCCTCCTCGCTACGCCCATGTGCTGAAGCAGTTATGGCCCAAAGTGTTTAGTTTATTTTTGAAAATTAGTAAATATGTGCTTGGTCTGTTGAAACCGGCTATAGGGGCCTGGACGACGATAATTAGCTGAGCTGAAGACGAGGGTAAAAAACTCTCTAACTTTCAACCAAAAATTTGTTTAACAATTTTAATTCATGTTTTGTGAAACACCCCTCTGGCCATGACTATGGTATGTGCCTCGCGCGCTTAGTGCTAAAAATCTCCTTGTATGTGTGACCAGGCACTTTCAGTGCATTGCCCCTTTAAGACTAGTTTAGCTCAATGGTACAAGGAAGGCCCACTGGTTGCCCTAGTAACAGCCACCCACTGGAGTTCATAGACCCTGAGATGTGGTCAGTGTGGTCAGTGTGAACAGTCTGAACTTTCAGCATTTTCATTCTTAGCCATCATCGTGGAAGCATCTATTCCTATGCTCCAGTCGTCCTAGTCAAGAACTCAGTGCTCATTTCCCATCCTTGTTCTGTAAGTTACATATCATTCTTTATTTCTCATTATTACTAGTCTACAGTTCATATTTGTGTTCATAGTTATTATTATTTAGGATGATGATTTAGTGCATTTTAATTGTTGGGATAAGTTTATCACTTTTCGTGACTCCCTGAAACTGTTGGGCAAGTCCACTAGGGATTTATCCATTTCATTTGAGGAGTTCAAGTTCATTGTATTTTGATATTCTCTTATCCTTATCGGATTTCTTACTATTTGATTTACTTTTACTTCTTGCAAAGTTCTTTGCTAGTTTAAGCTAAAGTTTAGTTACTTTTTATCTTTGGGTTATTCTTACTATTTGTTCACTTATTCAGAGTGGTTGAGGTATATTTAATTCTGTAATTCACAATTCAGTTATTAAGTTATTCGCTTAATATTTGAGCAAACTTTGGGGGACTACTCCTTATTAGAAAACATGCAGTTAAAATGAATGTACATATATGGACTATGGAGACCACACCCTAAGACTGCCAGCACTGCATCTTGTGGTTTATCTTGGAAGAAGGAGTATTGGAGTACACCAGCTGGTAGAGTCATTAGGAACCTCCACTCCAGGTTCATAGCTGAGTGTAGAATCTGTGGTTTAAGTTGCATATCAATAACAGGCATAGCTACATGTGTGGGTATAATATCGATACTGTGTGCTGTGTGAGTAGGGTTGTGTACAGCTTCTGGTAATTGCTATGTGATCAGTGCACCAAAGTTGTTGTGAATATTTAAGTAGGTGGATAAAGGAACAACTTGTTCATGGATAATTCTACTTAAGAGCATAATTTCCTCAACCAGGAACCTTTATTCTTTGACGAAAGAATTCAAGAAGTTTGGAATTTGTTTGATTTAATTTTGATTTAACTTTGATTTAATTTTCCTATTTCCTATACTCTAGTTTACTGTAGTTATATACTTTACATAGTTTAATGTTTACTTATTATTGTTTCCTTTCTGTTTTTCATTATAGACTTACCCGTCAACTCTTTTTCTTTGTTGCTGTTAAAATAAACTTGTAAAAAGAACCAATATCCGGGTCACATATGGAAACAGGCAAGCGCGTGGCGCGTACTGCGCGATGTGGTGCAGAACGCAGCAGTGTTTACCTGTGGCTTAAAACTACCCACGTGGCGGCCCTCGGCCAATATGAATGAGCAAACTGTCCCAGGTATTTATGAATGTTCATTTGCGTGGAATTCATAACCCTATGAACAACTCGGAGAAGACACATTTCGGAGTGGAGAATTATAAATTCAATTCATATACATACCTTGATTACCTCACGTGTAAACTAATATGAATGATCACCTTTTAACGTTTTCAAGGATACTTCAAGTTTGATATGTGTGTACAATAACACAATTTGTAAATCTATGCACTGCCAATTGGTTATTCGTATAAAACTATTTTGCTTCAATTTTTATTCGATATAATGTCTCGATTTTATTATATGTATTTAATGAAAGGTACGATTTAAGATATAGTATTGATGGATACTCGATACTTGAGAACAAGAAGAGAGTGTCATACGTGCTGAAATATATAAAAGAAATTGTAAAAACAAATTTGATAAATTAAAGAAACTATGCACACTACACAGTGTTGAATCGCCTTGTGCATTTTATAGCATTGTGTAGATATGATAATTCAATAATTTTATGGGGAGTTGTGCCATATGTTCATTTTTTGGAAGATCATAATACATAAGTAAGGAAATAGATCATATACGTTGCTAACGTATAGCATTTCAAGGGAAATATTCACGTGTCTAACGTACAGGGCGAGTAAAAAAAAAAGCGAAACCCAAACCCCCAAAATTATATTTCATATTTAAAACAAAAAAGTACGTAGCACCAAACATCATAATGACTGGAAAGCCAATTTCATAAGCTACTTTTAGATGAAAAAAATACTGAAATTGCTCAATTCGTTCAAAGAATACATTGTATCACCATTTAAACACAATGACCCTAGAACCGCTTTCGTCCAAAAATGCGATTTCAAGAATCGTCATTACAATTGTCTTCAAACATCACACCAGCGATAAAACCTCATTTTAAAAGTTAAAAATATTCAACAAAGTCCTTTTGAAGGCCCGTTGATTTTTTTTAATCATATTGTTTGCCTATAAACAAGGGTTGCTAATAAGGATATTGTGTACTACAGTTGTCATTTGTTGAAACAAGTATTCTGCGTCATTTTCTTTGTTGTTCCAAACAGAATACACACTAAACTGGGTGGTTTTTTTTTGACGAACGGGTTTTTGGGTCATTGCGTTTAAACAGTGATATTTTTTGAACGGATTGAGCAATTTCAGTAATTCTTTCATCTTAAAGTAGCTTATGAAATTGGCTTTCCAATCATTATAATGTTTGGTGCTACGTACTTTTTTGTTTTTAAATAGGATTTTTTTTTGGGGGGGGGGGGTGGGTCCGCTTTTTTGTTTTACTCACCCTGTATATAAATATATGTTTTCAATACTGGTAAATTCCGAGCACGCTCTCAATGTACTCACAGGAAGGCCCCCTTCAATGGCGTATTTGTGCCCATTATTCAGATAATCCATGATGGGGCAGTTGCTTTGCAATAGCTAGCATAATGCTTTCATCATTCAGTTTTCAAAGCAATACATGAATGCTTAATTAAATCCTTGCAAGTATTAAATAAACAAGTTGAAATATAATCCAGATTACCATTACAAATTACATGTAGTACATTTTCGCATATCAACCATATAAAATAAAGGAGGCAAAAATCATGAAACAAGACTATTCTGGCTTAGCAAATGTTGATAAAATTAAGGATGTTGGCACCGATGCTGATCATCAATGAGAATGCGTATGGAAACTGGAGACAAATGCATTGAGGTACCTGTTTGTTCCGGCCCTTACCGTACCGACTGAAATCTCCTACAAGTACTAAGCAGTTTGAAATGATGTGTTGAGGGGATCGATGCTCATCATTTTCCACCACCCTCAGAGCCTTAGATAGTACCCTCTCCCTGCAGACTTGCTTCATAACCCACTCCCAAAATCATATAGGGCCTAGATGCTTATCACAACCCTTTTGAGTTTTGAGGGTTTTTTTGTCCTTTTTCATGGAGGTTCAAGTTCCGTGCTCTGAATGGTGATAAAACTGCCATATGAGCTATACAAATTATGATACCTGCACAATTCCTAATCCACCCCATGCGATGCTAATTGACTGCTCGAACCGTGAACTATACTTTATGTGATTTTAAGACGCATTTCCAGTGGCCGATCTAGGGGGGGGGGGGGGCAACGCCGTTCAGCCTCTGAAGGGTACTAAAATGGGGCCAAAACTAATAATTGGAATGCTTAGGTTACTAATTTATTCTCAAATTGTCTTAGAATGCGGGAGAAAGCAACTTAGACTAAAAAAAAAGAAAATCTGGGGGGCATGGCCCCGGACCCCCCCCCCCCAAAAAAGGCAGGGCGTGCCTAATTGCCCCCTCCCTGAATCAACTCCGCCGTTAAATTTCTGAAGGCTATAGATCCGTCCGCCCCGCCCTTTGCATGTCTCCTTTGGGGAAAAAAAAATCTTGCCTTTGCGAAATAGTGTATTATTATTAACACAAAGACATTTTTGAAATAACGCAATAGTTGTGCGAAATGACTCGTAGGTTTTTCGAGATAACGCAAGACTTCGTCCCAAGCCCCATGCATTATATTTTCATGTGTTCTTATTCCTCCATGATATTATACACGGCCGGCTGATGATGTTACAAGATATCTACCCGGAAATGGCACAACCTTACCTGTAGCTTGCCTCCGCAGCCGGCGCCTTCGGCGAATTATGATGCGGTGGTTTGTGGGGAACTTTTTCACCATGCAGCGCAGCTAGGAGATGGTCTTAGAATAACCGTAATATAAACCGATTGCAAATAGGGAGACAGTACGAGCCCAATATGAGCCTCGTGATTGGCACTAAGTTTTCAGTACAGTATAGGCGCGCAGCCGTGCGGGGGGGGGGGGGGGGGGTCCCGGTTCGAAGCGCAAGCAGTGGATTCACTTTTTATCTGCCTAGAGGTCCATTGAAATTTTCAAGTACTGATTCAAATATATGGCTTGTTTTGTACTCGGACGTTTCAATTTCTGGCAGTATTGTGGCATTGCAGGCTTTAAAGGCAATGTACAGCATTTGCTTTTGCTGCAATTTTCAGAAATAAATGGACAATGTGTAGACTTTGGGAAATTGTAGGGTCAGAGAATCAGTCTAGCTGACTTGTACCCCTTGACAGGACGGTGTAATCAATTGCAAAGAAAATGCGGAATAACTTAATATCAAAAAATACATGTAGGAGCAGTTTTTGAAAAAAAAGTCAGTTTTCTCCAACGCTGGTCGGCCAACCCGCGTTGGAAAAATACCAGTTTTCTTAAAAATATCAGCACACCAGGAGCCACGATTTTAAAGATGCTTTAGATTATCAGTCCATAACAATCCAGTAAGGTATTTCGTGATACTTGATCCTTTCGTTTTTTGATGTATGCAAAATGTTGTATCTTCCCTTTAATTGCAGCACAAGTTCACTTTTATAAAACGTGCAATTTTTTTCGAAGACACTACAATCCATGGTTTATAGGAATGTCAATGTAGCCATATTTTTTTTGCCTTTTTGATTATCGGGCGGGCCGCGGGATTCTTGACGACCAAACGATGACTTTTGTTTAGTGGCTAAAAATAGAAATGGGCTATTTAAAAGCCATCACGATGATATTACGTTGCCACGTTGGCGCTTGACACACACGCAGAATATTGCATCAGAAAATTTACCCCGCACGGTCCACACTCGCTTGCATCATATTCACCGAATCCGCCCCTTTTTGCGTTTCAAAATATTTACGTAGTTATTCGTGATGCATATTCATTTCGTTGACGCATTTACAGATAGACCAATCGTGTGCCTAGTATGTGACATCATTTTTTATGCCTCGACCAATCAGGTAAAGCCACATCGAGAAAAGGCCGACGTGGCTTCAGTATTTCTACCCGGACAGAACGATCAAAATGTGAGACTAGAAATCGGGAAGATTTACTCAATTTTTCTTACGATCTACGGAGAGCAGTGCTCTTCTTAACATCGGAAAAGATAGAATAAGAACTGTGGGATGTAAGATGGCTACTACGAGAATTATTTTCACTGAGTTACCGGAGGGTATCAAGAGAAGTTTCGGAGTGATGGAACATCAGAACAACACAGTAGTCTCGGGCGCTGCGCCGCGCAAGCGGCAAAGGCTTACGCACTTGTCCCCGGAAGAGAAAATGCTTCGGAGGTTAGTCGGTTTTTTTTGGGTGTGATGACATAGGCATAGGGCTTACCTTCTTGAAACAAAACTGTGGTTATACAGCAAAAATGTTCATTGTTCAACTTGTTGAGTTGTTTGTGATATGTTCCCCTGTTTTTTTGGGGCGTTAATCGTGATCAGCTGGACAATTACGAAACGAAAGTGAAGCATTTGAACAGCTGAGTTTCCAGATGTTTCGAATAAATAATCGATTTGTGTTTGATTTGAAGGCCCACATTACATTAAATTTTAGTAAAATGGTCCCAAGGGCCTAGGTTATTTGAAACTAATCAAGGGATGTTTTTCTATAAATGAATATTTTTTATATTTAGAAAAATGTAATAAACATATTGTAATATTGCCTAATGTTACAAAGTCATGAAAGTGTATGGGAACCAACAGATTTTTGGAAAGTAGGCCCTTTAAAGTTGAAAAAAAAGAAATTGTGTGATGTTTCCTGAACCAAAATTCATAATAAATGATATCCCAACATATTTGCAGTGAATGACCATTAGTTATTGCGGTTAACGAAGGAAGTGGCAGCACAATTACTACATTACCCCTCTCCCCCCCCCCCCCCGAACCCCTCCCCCTCCCAAATAAAAAAAAGAAGATCAGGTCCTATTTGTATTTGTCAAATGTGTAAACATATGATTACTAATTTTCCTATTTAATTAAAACTGCCTTTTTCCAGGAAACTGAAGAACAGAGTAGCAGCCCAGACTGCACGAGACCGCAAGAAGGCCCACATGGACACCATTGAGGAGACCCTTGAGATCACGCAGCTGGCCAACCAAGAACTCATGAATGAGAACGAGGCCTTGAAAGACGAGAACGAGAGACTCGAGAGCGAGAACCAGGAACTCCGACGGAGACTGGGGCTGCTTGCTGATGTCAAAGTGGTACGCAGTTTATGTAAACAAGAAAAGTAAACAACGAGTGACATGTAAACAAGGCATGTAAACAATGAGTGACATGTATGAGAATGACGGGTTGGAAGTTTTTCAGTTAAGGTAATCAGTATTTGCCCCCCCCCCCCCCCCCCCACCCTGCCCCACTCCACCCTGCCCCACTCCACCCCGCCCCACTCCGCCCTGCCCCAATCCACCCCGCCCCACTTCGCCCTGCCCCTTCTCACTAAAACAATTATGGAAAAAATGTTGCAACCTGGCGCCACTTTTTTCTTCATATATCATCTCAATGAAGGTCAGCCATATTGCAAAAACACAACCGCTGAAGTGGCGTCAGGTTGCAACATTTTTTTCCACAATTTTTAATATTCTGTATAAGACAACAGTAGTGTTGGAAAGTGACATATTTGTGATCGATTCATTCACAAACCAATCACCATAATGCAAACATCACAACAGGTTACAACAAGTAATTGTAAGAACAATAACAAAACAGTTCTTTGTGACAGTTTAGTTGAATACGTTGGCACTTGACTGATTGACAGACTTGTGATTGACTTTCCATAATTACATTTCCTGCAAAGTGACAGTTGACCCAACCAAATATGTAGGCTCATCCTGGTATTTTGAAACAACAATTATTTGACACGGTGGTGTAAAGTCTCTTCTTTTTTTCCCTTCCTCAAACTACAGGAGACCAAGACAGAAGAAGATGTGGTCGTCATAAAGAATGAAGTTGGATCACCTGAGTCCGCAGCACTCAACGCACCTCCGCAGCAGGCGCAGATCCAACTGATTTCAGCGTGGCTGGCAACACTTCTCTGCTTGAGGTATGTACTTTTGATTATAACAGTAGTATGGTTTGCAAGATTTGCCCTTAAAATCACTCTATGATGGGGATGCATGACATTTGTAAAGAAAATTGGGTGAAAAGTCATCAATCTCTGAATTTTTGTATTTTGTTGTTAAGTTTGACAGTGTTCTTAAATTCATTATTGATCTTGGTGCAATCAAATTCATTGTCTCTGTTACTGATTTCTAAAAAAAAATAAAGCATTAAATTTGAAAGAAAAAAAACCCCTACACTTAGGCCAAAAAAAAAAAGTCTCCGGTTTCTGGTATGGAGCTTGTCCAAAAAGTGGTGCGGCGACGCGGCTTTTTTTTTTTTTTTACCTGACTTTTTTGCTTCAAATGTCGACTGATGACTGCAAATGGTGCCCGACTAAACTTAGTGCAAATATATGGGAGTTCAGAGAGGCCACATAAAGCTTATTCTCGATCATAACCCCATCTAAAAACACGTTAAAATAGTGCAGCAGCAGAATTCCAGTCAAACCAGTGAGTTTGGCGGTTTTGAGACATCATCTTTCATTGAAAAAAAAACTTTTTCATTTTGCCGACGCGCATGGCTACGGCGACGCGCGCGCATACCAGAAACCGGAAACTTTTTTTTTTTGGCCTTACATACAGGTGTTGATAAATGGCAAACCTAGTAACACAGATAAATAACAAACTCTGTTTAGCCGGAAAGAGTTATGAAATGTCTTCAAGTTTTAAGACCAGTTTCCTAACTTGTCTTCCACAGTCTGACATGCTACTGGGACTGCTTGAAAATCTGGACGCCCAAGACCCAGCGCATTGCCATGTCGGACGAGACTCCTTTGAAGCCGGCCAAGGCCAAGACGGTGCCTACCCAGTGGTGGGGCCCTCAACAGAAGAGTTGGAATCCCTCAAAGAACTGATCCGCTTCGACCATGAGTACGTCAAGAGGCCGCCCGTGCCCACACCCGCCGTGGACATCAAACAGGAGAAAATGGCTCATCTGTCCGCCGCAGAGCCAGAGACTGTAGAGCCGGAAGTAATCTGTCTGGACATGGAGGAATCAGTGATGGACTTGACTCCCAGTGCGAGTTCCCCAGCCTCGGTCGTGGAATTCAGAAGCAACGCAGAGGCTACCTTGCAAGACATGCTGGTCTCGCTGAAAGACGCCTCGCTGTCACTGAACACGAAAGACACCACGGTCCCCAACCTGCTGTCCATCGACGATGACAACGGCGTCTTCGACTGCGACATCTCCGATCTCCTCTCGCTGGACTCTGACATGAAGAGTTGCGACGCCAAGAGCGAGACGGGCAGCTGTGCCGACTCGGCGTTCAGCGACAACCCTGTGTCGCCGTTCAGTGACAGCGCGGACATGTCGCCCAACCTTGGGGACAATATCTGGGAGGAGTCCTTCACTGATCTCTTCCCTTCTCTGGATTACCTGTGAAGAAAAGACTTGAACCGGCTTTACTTTGAAATGTGAATGTGCTGTATTTTACTCTGCACACAAGAACAGTACTTATCCAAACTACATGTGATTAGCTTAAAGCCCAGTTGAACCTTCATTATTTGACAACGCTCATTGCGCCCTCTGCATAGTTGCCTTTAGCTTTGTAAAAATGAATCGCCTACTGATTTGTTCAGCACATGCACATAGGGCCTACATATACAAAAGGTACAATTTCGCAGATGCCATTTTGCCAAAACTTTAGTACAGAAATAATGTTAAACATGACCCCCCCATCTACACTTCAAAGATATTGCTCATCAGTATCTGTCCCTGTATTTATTTCCTTTCGGAATATTTATTATTTTACACATAACCCAGATTTCATTATGAGTGGTTGAAGAACGGTTAAAGATTGATTAACTGTAGTTTAAATCAAATTTAAATTGCTAATTCTATAAAGAGCGACATCATGTAAATATGCGGCGTTGTAATATAGCTTGTTTTCTCCTGTTTGATGTACATACAAAATATATGACAAATATTTAGAGGCGGTGACAGACATCCGGTATGGATGATTAAAAAGGGTGTTGGGAAAATTTACATGTTTTGTCTGTGTGTGATTTGTGTGTTTAAATTTCTGTTTTGAAGCTTAAAATTTATTTTGTTGCGGGAGTCAAAAATGGGTGGCATGATACTGGCTGGGAAAAAAATCCAACTGTGGCGATTCGGGAATTACGTCGTTGCTTAATTTCATCAATGTTAATGAAACAAAGAATTGGAGGGATGAGTTAAAGTGTTAAATTTGTCTGGGATGGGAAGAGTAAATGCCTCTTAAAACCCAGTGTAGTGTGAATTAAGGACCAATCAGACATATTGGTTGTATTGGGCATTGTATTAACATAGATTGGACATTGACAGGTCCTCTATGAGGGTCCATATAAGGTAAAAGGGACTAGATTATCATGGGAGTCCAAATTTCGTATGACACCCCTGAGTTGTTGATTGGAAATTAGTATACCGCTTCCACAGAGCGCCCTCTATGCACGGGGTTGGTTTTGTTTTGGTAAGCTGCTGAAAAAACGGAGGCTAGGGACGTGAAATAAAAGGCTTACCAAAGCATAAGATCCACTTGGTTTTTAGGGGAGTGATCCCCCCCCCTCCCCGAATCCTTGGCTAACCCTAAGGAATGCCCAATCGCAAGATTAATACTCAATACATTCCATATAAACATGATAAAGACTTGAACAAGTTTATGCTAGAAAGCCGCTTCCGGTTGGTTACAATTTATTTCCGGGTTATAGGTTTTCCAAGCCTCGGCTTCATTCCACTATTGGCTATTGCCGATTTTTGGGCCCACAATTTGGGGAAATTGTGATCCCTTTAGGTCCATATTCTGCCTCAAGAACATATACTAAGTAACTAAGAGGCCAAAATTTAGAGTTTTCTACGTCATTTGGACATTGATGGGTTTTTAAAATGATTTTCGAGCCGGATGAAATCCCCATCTGGAACGAAGCCTAGGTTGAGAAAACTCCCGCAGCGTGGCAGGTCATGAAGGTCAACCTGTCACTGCGAAAGTAATTGTCGGCGAAATTTCGGCTATGTTTTCTACCCTTATAGGCCTCAAAAGTTAAGGTTGAATCAACATCACGGTAAGATGTGATAATGTCTTCATTATACATGTGTTTTTGAGCATCGGTAGGACGTAAAATGTTGAAAACTTTGGATGTTAGGGGCAAAGAAATTTTACCGGCTGTTCGCGCGCGCGGTATTGCACCATCACCATGATCACGGTGTCACGATGTAATTCCAGTTTGAAGTTTAAATGTGCAAAAAATGGGGGCGCGCTCTTTAGCTCTTGTCTTAGTTCTTGCACAATTTGTTGAAACGACTGATGTACAACTGTATTGGAATTATTTTTGTGTAGTTATATCCCCCAAAATTAAACATTTTCATTCCCACCTCACAAATTTGAAAAAGCAGTTTATAGGAAAAAAAAATTTAGCCTTGTGGGTTCTCTGGTTTGGTTTAGTCCGAGTAACTTGGACCCAACTTAACGCCTTTTTTAACGTTTGGACATGGTCTGGCGATAGTAAGGTCCAAGCTAATAACGCGACCTAGACAACACAGTCCCAAAAACCAACATTTTCCAACAAAACACATCAGATTTCACCTTCAAAAAGGCCTCCAAATTACTAGATATGCCACCTGAGGTACAAGTAGACATCGATAATTAAGATGGTTGTACTGAAGTTTACTTACGATCCGGAAAAAAGTGAAATTTTCCGTTCATTTCGGAGAGCTCCCCTCGCGATCTTGAACACGTTAAATTTCCGATCGTGTTTAATGTTTGAACGACGCGATTTCTTCTACATGCCCAGCGTACATACATGTCCCCGTATCCCGTGTGCGATTCCGTTACCGAGCGCGCGCGATGCATCGATTATGATAATGATCACGTTTGTAAACACATACATGTGCATTTCGAACTGTAAAAGGGAATCGGGAACCAGCTTGAACTGGTACCCGCCATAAAAGCTGCGCTAGTTCCCGACTCCCTATTATCGTTTGAAATGCACATGTGTTTACAAACGTGATCCAGTCTACTCATTATCATAATCGATGCATCGCGCGCGCTCGGTAACGGAATCGCACTCGGGATACGGGGACCATCGAATGTACGCTGGGCATGTAGAAGAAATCGCGTCGTTCAAACATTTAACACGATCGGAAATTTAACGTGTTCAAGATCGCGAGGGGAGCTCTCCGAAATGAACGGAAAATTTCACTTTTTTCCGGATCGTAAGTAAACTTCAGTACAACCATCTTAATTATCGATGTCTACTTGTACCTCAGGTGGTATATCTAGTAATTTGGAGGTCGTTTTGAAGGTGAAATCTGAAGTTTTTTGTTGGAAAATGTTGGTTTTTGGGACTGTGTTGTCTAGGTCGCGGTATTAGCTTGGACCTTACTATCGCCAGACCATGTTCAAATGTTAAAAAAGGCGATAAGTTGGGTCCAAGTTACTCGGACTAGGTTTGGTTGGGGCCTACACAAGTACAAGTATTGAGAGTCCCAAATTTTCGGACTAGGCGGCAGGCCTAGGCCTACTTATTACTGTTTACTAGGCCTACTAGTGAAGAAGTGGGTAGCCCCATTCTGGTGAAAAGAAGTTACTGGACAGTACTTTGCACCAGGGGGCTATATTGCCATTTATTTTGGGGGTCTACTTCTAATTTATGTGGATTCTTTTAATACATATTTTTCAATTGGACTGCATTGTATTTAAATATGAACAGGCATGCAACTTTTCCTCGGATCCGCAGATTTCGTCGTTTTTTACTTCTAAAGATTACCATTACAAATCGACTTTCCTCGTTTTTTTTCTTCTAAATTCTCAGTTCATGCCTGTAATGAAACCTTTCATGTACATGTATTTATTGTTTTGTTTTTCAGATGTAACTTCTTCATGAAAAATGGAAGTAGCCGTTGGAATTCAAAACAAGAAAACAGATCAACTTCATATTCACTAGGGCAGTTCAAGTATTACTTAGTGCGAGGACCATCAGTTTCGTCTTTGAACCACAGCATAGAGCATCGTCTTCAGCAAGATGAAGCTTGTCAGCCGAGATCTTGAGAAAGATGGTGCTGGGTAAGAACTCGACTCGTAAACACTGGGCCCCTGGATATGACTTTGTCTAATCCAGGGCTAATGGAACATCACATCTGCTGAAAATTCACCCTTGGCTACTTTTGTGTGACAGTAACTCTAGATTACTTCTCGTGCAGGATTTGTCTTACAGTTTACACCAGAAATAGGAGCCCAAGCTAAGCAAGTGTATTAAAGCTGATTCCAGAGTGCACTAATTTCTATTGAGTTGATTCAGTTGATTGAACAGCTATAAAGTTTGTAGAATAAGCTGTAGTGGTAACCTGATGAAAATGAAAAATCTACTTTTGCCGTTTGACTTATTAACCTCACATGTATTACAAAAGTACATGAAACAAGCAGCGCCAGTCTCTAAATGGCACACATTCTTGTTCCATAGTTGTGGGGACATCAGAAAGTCCCCACAACTCAGGCCTATAATTACCCTCCCCATAATGCGGTGATTGCCTGCCCAGTCTTACGGCCTGAAATCCCCCAAAATGTTATGTTTTGGGTTGTTTACTTAGGCCCCCAAAAAAGTAGTTCTGCTTTCGGTTTCCCTACCTACCCTATTGTGACAGCCCCTACCCTCATTTTTTTTATTGGAAAAATGAGAAAAACCTCCCAAATCCATAAGTTTCTACTTTACCCTTGACCACACGCAGACGCCTCCATATGATCGTACACACAAAAAAAACACTGGCAAAAAAAAAAATTCCCTACCTACCGGTACTCACCCTAGTTTGGAATGCCATGTAATCGGAAGCAGAACTATCATTTTTTTTGGCCTTATCCTATTTTAAAGGTCTGGTTGAAAGGAAACTAACATAATGCCTTACCGTTCCTGGGAAAATAAAAAAAAAACCAACTGGTTGTTTTCATCAGATGCGGCAGACATTTTGTGGCACATGCATACGTAATTGAAGCCGTGTCCATTCAATGTATGGTCACGTTGTGTGTGTGTGTCACATAATACATACAGTACCAATACACAAATGTTGTTTCTCGCACGTCCGCAGAATGCGATGCACTGTGCGGCAGGATTCACAACTAGCACTCAACAGCTCGATTTTTGAGAGTCGAAATGTTGACACCCGAATAACACAAAAACGCCTAGTTTTTAAAGGATGGTTGTGTGGACGTTTATTTCCTTCTTTTAAATGCTCTTTCCAATAAATATAATTTTATTTAAAATGTGGGTTCAAGTCCAACCTGGGGTTGTGGTGCGTGTGCCCTTGGGTAAGGCACTTTGTCACACATTGCTTCTCTCAACCCAGGAGTAAATGGGTACCTGCGAACTACGAAGGTACGGGCCATATGCGCTGATATTGAGCTGCTGCAGAAGTGGTCTTGTGGCTTGGTGAACAGGGATAATAATTGTAAAGCGCTTTGACACCTTTGGTATATGAGGCGCTATATAAGCACCACATTATTATTATTATTATTATTATTATTATTATTATTATTAAGCAAGTCTAATTAACAAGTGACAGTCGGTCAGTGAGTCAATCAGTGGGTCAGTAAGTATGACCATGATTTTAATTAGATATTCTTGCCTTGGTTCTCACAGGCAAGTGACCCTCGTCCCAGAGGAGTCAGAGGACATGTGGCATGCCTACAACCTAGTCCGGGCCGGTGACAGCCTACGGTCCACCACGGTCCGTAAAGTGACCACCGAGTCCTCCACGGGCAGCAGCAGCAGCAACCGTGTCCGCACCATGCTGACCATCTCGGTGGAGGTCGTGGACTTTGACGTGCAGGCCTGCGTGCTAAGGGTCAAAGGTCGCAACATCCAGGAGAACCAGTATGTCAAGGTCAGGAAATTATGATTATGACTTTTGTGATTTATACCGGTACGTGGTTATTCACTTCAGTTAGTTTCAACTCAATTTCAGGTTATATTTTTAGACACCCTATTAAAACAGTTCAAGTGATATTCACAAGCAAACTACAAATCACTTTCCCTCTCTCTGACGGGCAAATTCAACAAAACCACCCCAGCAGTCAAAAGAAATCAAGTGACTTGCTCTTAAGCCGGCCTCAGGTCGACCCACGATTTGTTTGCGCCACGACGAAACCGTCGGCATGAAGCCGAAGAATAATGCTCAGGTCACAAAACTGAGAAATCGTGTGATGGTCGCGGAACACGTCGCAGAAGTTGAAATTGTTCTACTCTTGCGACTGTTGATTTTTTTTAGCACCGGCTGATGCCGATTGTCATAATATCGTCGCAGTGCCTATAAATAATATGATCTGACTGTTGGTAACCAGCCTGTGTAAAAGTTATGGCAGGGGAAGTGGATTGAATATCTAACTGTCTGTGACCGATAAAACAGTTATAACATGTACAAACCTCTGTCTCAGGGAAGGAATTCCTGTTTGGCATCGTACAGTTACTTCTCTTTGAATACAAGTAATAGCTAGAGACATCTTTCTTTACAGATGGGAGCCTACCACACGTTAGATTTAGAACTCAATCGTAAATTCACGCTTGCCAAGCAGTTATGGGATGTGATTGACTTGGAAAGAATAGGTGAGTTGGGTTTCTATTTCCTTATTCTACCACGTGATTTTTTGTTGTAATATTAAACTTTAACCCTTCTCCGTTTCACACCACATTTGTGAGGCATTCTGGAAAAATAAGACAGAAGTGGGCAGAGGTCGAAATGAGGGTTTGCAGGTATTAGGATAGAGAATAAAATTCTCCTTTCAATACTGTTTGTTGCACTTCAATCGGACATTCCGTTGACAAGTTATGGCTGTTTAAAGTTTGCATTTATCGACATGTCAAAAAAGCCAAATACTGTTGTGCTATTGGCAAGGCAGTAGCATGGCGTTTGGAACAGGCCCACTTTGTGAACCCTATTGTGATTGAAGTAGGGGTGTGCATTTACTGTCTGAGAGGTTTAATACAAAGTAATTTGTAAAGTTGGTTATAGGTACCCGATCCCACAATCTGGAACCAGTTCCTGACATCAACGGTCGAGTAATCGGGTACCCGGTTTCGATGCACAGCCCTAGATTGAAGTGTGAATAGATTTGTTGGGGACTTTGGTGTTCCACAGAGGTGTATGCAGAGTTCGACCTTAACTTTTTTGTTCACTAGCCAGCCGGGCTACTGAAACAGACTCTTAACTAGCCCGCTGGCAGTTTCACTAGCCTGCATGTTTTTCTTTAATAGAGTGTCTCATAAACAACAATGTGCATACATGTAAATCGTGTATCCTGATGCAACTTTGTCAGAGTTTTTCATAAACAGATCTAATAATTTAAACCTATACAGTTAATAAAATTAGACACAAATTGATACGGGTTTGCTTTCCGAATATAATAATTTAGTTCTTCCTGTCCTTACATCTTTGCAGTAGCCCAATAATGTTTGACTTGCCAGCCGGGCCACTTAAGGCATAGTTTGACTAGCCCGCTGCTGTTTTGACTAGCATTTAGCTGATAGGCTACCGCTAAAGTCGAACACTGGTGTATGATATTCTAAAAACACTTTCTGTAAAATACCTTCTACATATCTCTATAATCCAGATTGTCTCTAACACCCTAGATTCAAACTGGATTTGAGTCTCGCTGAACCAAAACTGTATTATAAGCGACTCCAGTCGACCCAAATTTTTATTTCGTTTCAGACAAGCAAAATTTGAATGCCAACCTCCATTGACTGGACTCTGGAGTCGTTTCGGATTGACCCTTTAGTCACAGTGGCGCCCGAAACCGCCCTGCCTATTACTCACTGTTGCGCCCAAAACCGCCCTCTATGGTTTCATTGATTCTTCAGTGAATAAACACAATGTACTACAATGTAGTACATGTACTAATGGGTTAATGATTTTAGTGTGATTCTGCAATGCCATTCTGAAATGGGTACCTAAGAAGCTAACAGTTCCCTTTGTGTCATTTTAAGAAAAAAAAACCCTAATTTTTCCTTCAGAAATGGCCTGTGACATCGCGCAAACGGCCGACGTGGCTGCGGTCGTCATGCAAGAGGGGCTGGCCCTCATCTGCCTGGTCACACCCAGCATGACAATGGTACGGGCCAAGATCGAGCACAACATACCACGCAAGCGGAAAGGCTCGTGCTCGCAGCATGACAAGTCCCTGTTGCGCTTCTACGATGCGGTCATGCAGGCCATTCTCAGGCACATCAACTTTGATGGTGAGTATCATACGACTTTATGAATATTCTTTTGGACTTGATATGGGACTCAACGTCAGGGGTCGAAGTTTGGTTAGAGATCCATAAACATCTGTGGGCCGTTGATCCTTTTTGTCAACTTTGGAACTTTAAGAGCACTCTAATTTATTGAGGATTTGGACACTGCATGTGACAGCACAAAATGGATTGTACTATTTCATTTTATCCAAGCACTTTCAAAGAAAGACGCCTTTGAGGATGTTTCTAATTATTACTTATATTAGTTACATAATGGACAAATTGATTAGAGATGGTACCTCAAGGTTCTCGGAAAAAAAATGGACTTTTTCTCCTAACGACTTTTTAATTTGTATGTTTGGTTTTAATAAAAAAAAAAAAACTACTTGTTTCCAATTTTGGGCAACTGCAACCTTCTGAAAAGGAATTTCATTTTGCGAACAAATGAACCGCCCTGCGAGAGCCCAATTATTGTCTGGCAGCCAATAGTTCGATTTTTGTGAAGAAATAATTCAATAATTAAACGTTGGTCAATTTTTTTCACTCGATGTCTCATTCAAAAGTGTTAAACCTTAAATTCTTAGGAAAATAGCAATTGAAAAAACAAATCTGTTTTTTTTTTCAATATGAAACTTGAAAATAGCACGGGAAACACATCTTTAAACTTACTGGAGTATCCGATTCCATACAATACTTTTCTGCACCTTTGACATATGTACAATGTGTGTTGAATTTAACTTCGTATTTTCAGGGTTATGTTTGATTTCTTTTCTGTGAACAGTTGTGAAGTGTGTGCTGGTAGCAAGCCCAGGCTTTGTTAAGGTAATTGTTCTATTTGTGGGAATACATCATCATTCTGAGTATTTGTTTGTTGTGTGATTGCTTTGGGTAGGAGACAGTGGGTCTTAAAGGGAATATACATCATTTGCTTTTGCTGTAATTTTCAGAAAGGGATGGAATTGGGGGGTTGGAAATATAAAGCAAATATAATTACACTGACTTTTTGGAGGTTTTGGGTTCGAAAATGCTATAAAAACCAAGAAAAACGATCATTTTCCTGTAGTCTGGTTCCCTGACTCCATATAAGAAGAAACAGAGCAGTTTACATACATTGGGGAATTGTAAGGTCAGGGAACCAGTTTAGCTGGCTCGTACCCGTTCATAGATTTGTAATCGATTGCAAACAAGTGCAATGGTCAATTGGGGCCAGTATTTGAAAAAAAGCCAGTTGTTTCCAACGCTGATCGGCCGATCAGCGTTGGAAATTGATACAAAAATACCACTTTTCTTGAAAATGACAGTATACCAGGTGCCATAATTTTACAGGATGCTTTAGACTGTCATTTACCAACATCCTATTAAGGTATTTTGTAAAAACTTGGTAATTTTATTTTTCGATGTTTGCAAATGTTGTATATTCCCTTTAAGAACTTTATTGTCTCCTTTTAAAGGGCCCAAGCAATGCAATTTTTTTAAAAGTGCAATCCTTGAAAATGCACCTTTGTATCCCATTTAACCTTATTTTCAATTATCGTGTTGCCATTTTCAAGGGTATTTTTTATTTTGGTGCCTTTTTGGTTTTTATGCTAATGCAAATTTCCATATTCATGAGCAAAGGTGTGATATCATTTCAGGCAGAAACCTCAATGTCACAGCTATTTCAGCATCAAAACGTGCCAGAATTTTGGATGTTTTGCCGTTATAAATTTTCTTTTCTTTGGTGATTCATTGTAATGTCAGTACATGTTGTAAACCAATGAGCAAACTTTTCTCACAAGTGTTTTCAATAAGCAAATTTTCTGGTTCACAATTTGAACAGAAAACCCATAAACTGAACAGTGTCCTCCTGAAATGACATCACAGCAAAAGCGCCCTCAGTTGTCTGGAAAAGCATGGACAATTTTAAATGTTTAAAGAAGTACACTTTTCAGTAAAATTAACCAAAAAGGGATGTCAAATAGTTTTCATACATTTAATAGGAGAAGAAAGTTGCACAAAATGTGTTCCTTAGAAAAAGGTCATCTCATGGACCCTTTGAGGAGTTTGTATTTGAAGCAGTCCAACATCACATTGGATTGATTTTGTTTCAGGACCAGTTTTGCGAGTACATGTTCCAAGAAGCCGTGAAACTGGAGACCAAAGTTCTCCTTGAGAACAAGCCCAAGTTTCTGCAGGTTCACTCCTCCTCCGGACACAAGCACGCTCTCAAAGGTGAGTTTGACATCACTGTGATTTTAACTTAATAAAAAAAATACTAGTGTCCATTGCGCATTCTTTTTGCACTGTCGTAAAAAAAATCATCATGCAGAATAGTATTTGTGAGCCAGCTAGTACCTGACTTAGTAGAGTTATGCTGGATTCAGGATTGTACAGCCTATAGCCACCATTATTTCATGTTGACCTTCGTATCCCAATTTTGGTCAAGTACAAAACATACATGTGCTATTTGTTCAAACATAGAGTGGACCATTTGCAGCTATCCAAAAAGTAACCGACCAAATTATTGTTGAAAAGCATACTTGGTTTGAAGATAGTAATGGCACTAAACTTCCTGCGAAACTATTCTTTCAGGCATGCTGTCATTTTGAAGAAAACATTAAAAGATGGTTATTTCCAAAGATGTGTCAAGTGACACATTTTTGGAAATTTCCGTTTGTAGTTGGTTTGTAAACTTGTGCAAATCTGTGAATGGATGCAAGTGTTGACGCGACGCGAATGCGCGCAGCTGCTATTATTCGTCGGTTAAGGGTGTGTCGTCACGCAGGCTGAATGAGAATCATGTTTCAAATGCTGATTTCGGGATTTTGTCATGAGAGGGCGCAATTCAAATTATAACGTGGCAACTTTTGAACTCGAGTTGTTTGAACAACTTTTGAAGTCGAGACCCAGAATATTTGTTTTCTCGAAATATACAGCATTTCATCAGGTGAGTTGTTGAGCACCCATCTTTTTAGATTTTGAGCACTTCTGTTGCTTCAAACGAAAAAAAATGCACAAATGACAAATGGTGCATTCTATCTTTAATGCACAGCGATGGATTATAGAAGCTTCTGGAAGCGTCCCATCAAAAATCCAGATAGTTTGTGTAATCTCTTCATCACCAGCCTGGAACATCTCAACCTCCCAGTACAGTCTCTGTAGTTCCCCTAAGAAACAGCAATACTCCCTGACCCAATTTCTGCCCTTCACCTTCTAATTAAGTTTAGCTGTTTCCTCCTTCATACAGTATCCACCTTGTTCTTTTAATTTCGGTTTAGGAATCCCTTTTGTACAAAAGACAACCCTGCTCAATTCTTTTAACCCCATTTTTTCCCCCCAGTTATTTTTCAGTTTGGGTCAGATAGTATTCGTGTCTTACACTTTCTCTATTTCATTCCCAAAGCTTACAACCCAAAATATTCTATTTGATTGAGTCATTCAATATAATCTGATTTGTGTTTTCCCATCACATCGTAGAGGTATTATCCAACCCAGCAGTCACAGCGAGGCTGGCCGACACGAAGGCAGCAGGAGAAGTGAAGGCCCTAGACGCATTCTATACCATGCTGCAGAATGAACCAGATAGGGCTTTCTATGGGTAAGCTCTTCAAAAAATCTATATATCATCTATTCAAGTTCTGATGCTTATTTTGTTTTCTCTAAAAGATGAAGGATGAAGTATTTTATTTCAGGTTAAATTTCATGAAGGGAGAAGAAGTCTGAGTTGGGTACTCCTGTTTTCCTTAAGTTATCTTTGCAAGCCTCACTAAAAATGTAATCAAAAATTTTCAAATAAATCACAAAGGGAAACTGACTAGGTGCTTTATAATATTTTTTTCAAAGTTGAACCTGCGACCCCCGGACTGCTGTTCCGGTGCTCAACCAGTCAAATTCTTTGTTCGATTTTGACAAAAAAAATTTTTTTTAAAAATGTTAAAAATCATATATCAAAGGTACAATCTCCCAGAAATTTAATACACTTTACTATTGGGTATGCCCATTTTTCTTTTCAAATATCCAAGATTTGCCCTAGTGTTGTTTATATAGATACATTATTAATCCTTCTTGCATTAACCTGATTCATGTTGTTGTCTTGTTTTCATTTTTCATGCTGGTTCATTTTCTCATTTGACTACACAGTATCAACCAGGTAGAGACAGCCAATGCTGCCATGGCCGTTGAGACGTTACTCATCAGCGATCAACTCTTCAGGTAGGTTTTTACTCAAGGATATCAGTTCAAATTATTGGGTCATTTTCTTAAAAATGGCCTTATCCTGTATTTAGCTGGTATATACAGGGTGAGTCAAAAAGAAAGTGACCTCGGATTAGTGATTTTTTTCTTCTTAAAAAGCAATTAAATTTGACACACCAACGTATCATATATTAAACCAGCATGTTCTTCCACTCATTTGAAATAAGGAATTACTGAAATTGATCCTTGTTATGAGTGGTTATGCATATTTTACTAAAAGAATCCATTTTTACAGCTGGCCATGGAATACCATTGGAAGCTATTGAGCCGAATGAGAACCACAGATTACACACGTGCATTCAGATACAAATGAGATTTTTATAATTTTTGTCAAGACTGAAGCATTATTTTTACTGTCAGACTTTGTATTTTGAATTTGAGGAATTATTTTCTGAAAAAAAATGATAATTTTCATCTGTCTTCCTTTGCAAATTTCTTTCATTCTTGAAAGCAGGAAAATGCCCTTGTTTCATTGTGTTTAAACAATAAATGATCATTGGTGGACAGCTGGATTTGTGATGTTTGTATTGAAACAGACATAGCTTGTGAACTTAGAATGCAAATTCCATGAAATGTTGACAGTTACTCGTCAATAATATGTACTTTATTCCTATGTTATTTTTATTAAATGGAGTGAGCCGCATATTTTTAAAAAATTTGTTTTTCTCATTAGCTCACTTTCTTTTTAACTTGCCTTTATATCTTTGAATTAATAAAAGATCAGGAATTCATAACACTTACTGTAATTGATTGGTTCCCGAGTTTCTGTCAAATTGCTATGTATGATACAATTCTTGATTTCTTATGATTGTCCAACACAAATCCCGTGTTGTAATTCCTCTGTCCACCGCCAATACTACTATTTTCAGTTTGGTTAAGTTAGTTGTCATTCATCATGATGAGGTCATCCATATCTTTGGCTTGTCAGATCACAGAAGATTGCTGAGAGGCAGCGGTACGTTGCCTTAGTGGAGAGTGTACGAGAGAACGGGGGAGATGTCAAGATATTCTCAAGTCTCCACGTGTCAGGCGAACGTAAGTTTCAAGATCAACTACGAAGTTTCCAATAGAAGCAAAATTACAACACAACACACCGTAAAGTATTTGCCTCAAAAACGCAACTAAAACTGACATTGTTCATATACTATCAAGTCGTTAATACTCTGTTGTTCATTGTGTGCGTGCGATACCACGCAAATGCATTTGGAAGCGTCCATCTTATGTCAACCCCCTCCCCCCCCCCAAAAAAAAGGGGTAACACACTGCTGTGCCTATGTGCAAAAGGAATACCGTTTTGCATCATGTGGTGACTGTTTTCCCTTTATGCAGTGTATTTTGAAATGTAGAATCATATAGATTTTTTTTTAACGAAATATTTCTCTTGCATTTCAAGAGGAAAGACATCCAGAGTTCTGTTTCTGCCATTTAGGGTTGGATGACGTAGTTGGAAAGTAAACATAGATGGTTAATTTTATTTTGATATGCATTCTATCTCCCCACAGAACTCACCTTGCTCACCGGAGTGGCGGCCATATTGCGCTTCCCCATGCCAGATATCGAAGACATAGATAACGACTCCAGCTCAGACGAAGACTGAAACTATTTAAAGTTCTATTAGAGAGATTTTATCCCGGGTTTTCCGAAACCAATTGTGTAAAAAAATAAAAAGAGTTCTGCTAGAGATTTCAAGGAGACAGACATGTTTGTCTTGTTCCCTGAAGTAGGGGTATAGCTGATAATGTTAAGCGTTTCATGATGTAACAGGTACCAGTCTTTTGGTCAGGCTTTTGCCTCGAGGCCTGTCAGAAACCTGCAATCAAAGCCATGGCTTTGTCTGCGGTCAGCTTGAACCCACGTAGTTGTAATTGGCAAAGTCCAAGTACAGTTTTAATTGATGACAACTGACTAGTAGAACTGTGACTTATTTCTGCACATTAATAGCCATGTGCGAATGCTCCTTGTCAAGCTAAACTTCTTGGTCTTGCTTCCCTATTGTGCATTATGACACATGGGGCTTTAGGTGAGCATGGACTGTCTAGTTCCCAGACCTATTTGCTTAAAAACTCAATGATTCTTGAGTCTTGAGTTCTGAATGGTTAACTCAACTCAACTGGTGAAAACTGGTGTGCAAAGGAATAGATGTTTTCATCGCCCACAACTATTGTAACCAGTGATGCGACTGGCATTGTAATCTAGTTCCAAATAGTCAGCCAGATGAGTCCAACTCGAGTATGGTGGTCGACTAGTGTGGACTGAAGCAAAGACAGCCGAATTATGGATAACCATTGCTGTGGCCTAAACCTGCTTGACAAAATCTCTGGACAGAAGATTCGGCTGTGGATTGGGCTCCAACTATTCAACTTGACTGTTTTGTAGCTAGGGCTAATTCGGTGTTGAGATTGACATACTACAGTTAAGATTGTTTATCGTTAGCGAATGTCAAAAATGTCTGTTTCTTTGGAAATCATTCCATGTAGAGTCTCGTTGTAACGGTTCCACCACAGCCTTTTGCTGTCTACCAAGAAGGCTTTGCCTGTGCTGATTCATCATGTCTATGGCAAATAGGCACTGTATGATCGTTTCTTTCTCATGACCGGGGGGAAACGATAACTCACGGAATCACTTCGGCTGACTTGGTCATTTTGAAACAGAATTTTTTACACACTTGGAGAATTTTTAAAATATATCTGGTCGTCTTTTTTAAGGAAAAAGCAGGGAAATTTAAAAAACTTCCTTACAACTATCAAAGGATCTGTATATAGACAAACATTACTCAAACTGTGCGCAGTAATTCACCCAAAGTTACAAGCAGTGATTTACCCAACGTTGCACCAAGTAGTGCTATTTATTGGAAGATAAAAAAAAAGAAGCTTGCTACCTTTGCAGTACTCACATGCTGCACTGATGATTATGAAGATAGTTGTACAAATATAAATGCAAAATGCAGCAGAGGCCATTTAACATTATATCCAGGTTTGTAAAATGTATCGTGAGTAATTTATGAAATAAAATTTATTGTTCAGTATATTTAATCCAAAGTTCCTAAAGTTGTTCATTTACATGGTGTAAGTTCCTGTGGGAATGACTGACTCTAATAATTAAACAAATTTAAAAAAAAAGTTCAATTTGAACTTCTCTAATTTGCGTAATTAAATGGATTTTGACATTACTTTTCAGCTAAATCTTTGTTAAAGTAAACAGGGCTGTTTCAGTCCGATTCAACTTAAAGACACATCGGGAAAAATCGAAAGCATACAAATGTGTATCATACGCAAACTGGGAGAAGTAAGTAATTTCAATAGCGGGTTTTCCAACAACGTATTTTTATAAGCATTGTATACTTGGTGTTGTCCCGAGTGATTGTGAGAAAAAAATCTAATCTGGTGGGACTCGAACCCACGACCTCCTGCTTACTAGTGCAGACGTCTTACCACTCAACCACCGAGCTTGCAGGGGTTGGCTGGCTGGTTCAAATCTGATGTAGCAGCGTGTACAGCAACCAAACTATTCTTGAGATGGAATTTGCGAAAGTAATTGAAGTGTGATGTCAAACTGAAAGACACTAATGGTTTCACTTGAATGAACCTAGACCATTTCCAGTGTTTAACTTTTTGTGCAGGGATGAAGATAGTCTGGTCACTAGTATGTCTGAGAACGGACAGAATGACAGTACAGCATTCTGTATTGATGACCTCGCAAAGGCTCAAGTTGAGATCTGCTGCAGGAAATGAAGTGAGACTTCACAGAAGCAGATGAATTATCAGAAGCTGGGATGCCACTGTCGGTTGGAGGTCAAGTCACCAGTCTACGACCAAGTTATCTTCGCCAGCTGAAAGACAAAACAAAACATATTATGGTTCAGTATATGAAACATAATGCTGCAAAGCAACTTTTGTGTATGTGTGTGATCAATTACATAATTTCCTTTAATCCCAAATATACTGAAGCCATCAAACTCCACACTCAGGTTTTATACTGTGTATATGGGTTTATACTGTGGAAATCGGCCACTGTTTACATAGGCTTGATGTCATAATTTTGTTGGAAGTATAAATAATGTGCCATTAGTTTTCTGTAGTGTTGGATTTTAGCAAATTAAGGAAAGTCTTTTGCAAAATCCTCGCGACTTAAAGAGTAGTTCACAACTTTGCGTAAATATCAAGCAAAACATTCGCTGCAACATCAAAGTTGTTTACCTTTTGCAGATTCCGTGCACAAACACCTTGATGCCACAAACTCTTATGTATTCACTTATTAGGCTTTTAAATGGCAAATACAAATGTCCTACTCTAGCTCAACCGTAAGCAACTGAACAGAAGTAATAATTTTCATAAAAGTACATGTAAAGATCTAAATCTCACATTTTCAGAATTTTATCCTTCCCACCGCTTGCCACCCTCTGACCGTCGGGACTCCAATCGACAGCGTACACCTCGTCCGCGTGGCCTGGCAGGTCGACGGAGATCTTGCCGGCCTTGACGTTCCAGACTTTGAGGGTACTGTCTGAGCTGCCGCTGCATATGAGACGGCTGTCCGCAGACCATGATACCTGCAAGGCAGTGAAACAAAGATAAGCTTAAACTTGACACAGAATTGGAGTCAAAATTGGAGTCAGGAGTCAGGATTGCATGGAAATCATTTTCCTTTAATAAAAGAGGGATTTCACATGTAAGACAGTCGAGTTCAAGTGGAATAAGTGCACACAGTGTATACACATGTAATGGCACCAAGTAGGATAAACCTTATAAAAAAAACAGAGTTCCTTCATCAATATATCATCAACCTCTTATTGTTTATTTGATTATTTTGTAATAAATAGCTGGATCATGAGTGATCCCCATTTGCTATTTCCCAGGTTTGCAGCATTGCTAATGTTGCTAGCATCGTGACTTTGCGTGTGATCCCTAGCTACATGGCATTTATGAGTTAATGACTTCTGACTAGCGCCCCTTGAACAAAGACATTGACAAAATGGGGAACCGCTAACATTGGGCTGGATAGCTCAGTTGGTAGAGCACTGGAACGGCAATCCGGAGGTTGCAGGTTCAAACCCTGCTCCAGTCAATTGCTTAGTTCAACAAGTTAAAGTAAAACAATATTTACCTGATACACTTTGCTGACATGGCCTCTAAGTGTTGTTATGAACCTGCACAAATAAATAAAAAAAAAATCATTTTTTCAAAAGCTTTAAATGAATAATACTCTAATTTCCCTTTGGAACTGTTGGGCTAAAGGACAGGCGATTTCAAAATGGATGTCAGTGGCAATGAATGTCTGATTTCGGACTCACTTTCCCGATCTCCCGTCCCACAGCTTGACAGACTTGTCAAACGATGCGCTGGCTATTAGTCTGGTGTCCGGTGAGAAGGCCACTTCGTTGATCAGTTGCTGGTGCCCAGTCATCCGCGCCACAGGCTTCTTGTCTTCCGCCGGATGCCAGAGGAACAGAGTGAAGTCGTCGGACCCAGAAACAAGCCTCTCAGGCTCTGTGCCCTGTTGAAGGTGAAAAAGTTCCAAATATCACAATGACAGTTCATTGTCATTCAGTTATTACACCCGTAAGTCTCTGTACTGCCCAAAACTGCCCTGATTATTACTCCCATACCGCCCAAAACTGGCCTAATCTGCCCAGCCTGTTACAGCCTATATCACCCCAAACAGCCCTAGAACTGTATGGTTTTATGGAATCATAAGACATGTAAGAGAATAAATCAAATGTAAAATATGTTTTTCATGTCAAATTGATACCCCGTTTGCTACCAAAGACTGTAAATCGTCCAACATTGACAATGGTTTATGAAAAATTATGCAGTTTGAAAAGTTGTAAATTTAAAGCGTGTGGACATTGCTGCATGAAAGTGTAACACTGCCCGAAATGAACGGCAGGGAATATAGATCGCACAGTGCTTGTATGCATGGAGCAATTGAATTACCCTCACTTTGTTCGGGCACTGTGAAGTCGAAAGGGGCCAATTACGGGCTTGTGTGTTTGCGCTTAGCAATTTCTCGCGTAATCTTTAAATTTGCAACTTTTCAAACTGCATCATTTTTCATAAACCGTTGTCAATCTTGGACGATTTACAGTCTTAAGTAGCAAACGGGATATCAAAATATATATAACAAAATTCCCCAAAGGTCTATATAAATGAGTGTGGACCTTCTTTTTTTGCGGTGTTTATATGTTGTCAAAGTGTATGGTAAACAACCATTTCTTAAAAATGATAAGAATCTTTTCAACATTTCAACTTTTTGGATGACCATTTCCTTCATGTGCAGAATGTCAATACTGATTTCTGAAATTGAACGTACTATTAAACAGAAACAATTTGCACTATTTTTAAGGCATTCTTCTAAAGGTTTGTGACCTTTAATCACTCACCTTCACACTGTTGTATCTCTCCAGTGCCAATTTGGACAACTCCTCAGCTGCGGAAAGTACGGAGAAGAGTCATTGAAAGTTTGGACTTAAACTGGTTTTGTTATATCATGTCATGGATGCAGTACTTTCGTTGGTCTAGAATGGCCATGTGTCTAGTCTATAAACATGACTGTTTACTTCATGTACACTATGTTGCATATAATCACCTCATATACACCGCGTTGTATATCAATTACCTTATATACACCGTGCTGCATACATTGGAGCGTTTGTTTACGGTGTAAATCGAGGACACACACATGCAACATCATCGGTGAATCGAGGACAGGAACCGAATCGAGGACGACCCCGATTAGAAAACGTGAACAAAACCAATGAGAGCTGTTGCGAGAAAGTTAGAGTATAAACAAAGGAAAAGGGAAGAGGAACAACAGAAAATCCTCGATTTACCCCATAAACAAACGTGCTAGGGTGCGTGTGTATGTATAGGGCTCAGGCACCTCGTAGAAAACCCTTCTTTTTTATAGAATTCTGATCACATAGTCATTAAACTTGAGTACCTGTCTCTGTGACTGTCCTGTAAACATGTGAGGCCTTGGTGGGATCAAACGCTCCCGTCCTCATGACGTAGTCTGTGCTTAGGGCCATGGTGTTCACCCAATGGCCATGTCCCTGTAACGTCCTGCACAGTACACCCTAGAATAAAGCAATCATAACAAAACTACATGTACTTGATTTTCTTCAAACCTAGACCCGCCATACATCCACCGTATCGGCACTTTTACGTAATCATTTACTCCTGGTTGGTGGCAAGACTTTACAGTCAATTATCTTGCTTGTGGACATGAATGCCATAATGCACAAGATTTCATGTCTTGAAGGAACTTAAAGAGCCAGTTCTAACTTGCCCTAATTGCTCTTTCAGAACACGTTATTAAACTGGCTGAGGTTGAAGATTTGGCAGCAAGAATGACAAATTCACGATTTGTTTCAACACCACATTTATTTCAATTCTTTCAAATTATGGAAATGACAAGGATATACATGAAACAAACAAAACAGATTCAGCAAAAACAGTAACAACAGAATATTTAACACATTAAACATGACATCATGCCTTGTAACAACTCTCTAAAGGCAAGGTGATATGACCACTATTTATTTTTTTGAAGTATCTATACTTACATCTTCTGCCCTCCATACTTTGATAGTCCTGTCCTGAGATGACGTATACAGTAACCCTTCTCCGCCCCACTTGACGCACGTAACCGACTGTAGATGGCTCGATAGAGACCGAAGACATGTTCCTAACACGACGTCCCAGATACGTATTGTTCCATCCTGGGTGAACGAAACGAAGGTTTAAACTTGAATTATTTTCCCGCCAAAAGAAAATTTTCTTTAGTGCAACACAACCATAAAAGGATGAAGTTTGTCAAATTTGCCTTTGCACAAAATTTCAATATTTTTTTTTAAACTTGGAGATTTTCGTCTTGCTTGTTACCACTATTAAACTATTTCCCATTGCATAATGAGCTAAGATATGAAGGCCACAATATATGATTTTGAAAAAACAAACAGTAAGAAAACAAATTGTCCAAATCAGATTTGAATTTTGGGTTGGTTTTTTTTAACGGGTACCTGGGTACCCTTGTTTTTTTCAACCGGGTATCCGGTTCCCGTACTACCCAGAAAGGCACACCCCTAACTGTAATCATATTTCGTTGGTGTAGACATGATAACACTTGCATGCACCGTGACATGGTGATGTCTGTTATGTCATGAATTTAAGCAACCTTTCTTCTGAGGTAAGCGTGCCTTTAAATGTGCTTACTGCTTATAATTGTGATCTCAGTGAATAGACTGAGGCTCAGTAAGCAGAAACTTATGCCCTGGGCCATGCTTAATAAATCTTCATGCTTAGAAGCTACGTGTCATTTTGGCCTTGGTTTTCTACCTTTGATGAGCTGGCTAGGTGTCTGCAGTTGGCGTTGCTGTGTAGCGGTTCCCAGGCCAGCGCTGTGATCCACTGTCTGTGGCCGGTCAGCGGCCGGCCGACCTGCTTGCCGGTGTCTGGATTCCATAAAAGAATCTGTACCGTGACCAGAAACAGTACAGAATAAGTTATGGTTATTCAGTCACTGATTTCTCAAGTCCAAAATCACACAGAAAATACTTCCAAAAAATGTACTAAAAACTTTTTAGAATAAATTATTATGGTAATACATGTACATTCACTTATTTCTTAAATCCAAAATCACAGAAAAAAATGCCAGAAAAAATGTACCAGAAACTTAATAGAATAAGTTCATACGGAAATTCAGTCACTGATTTCTTAAATCCAAAGCTACAAAAAACTTGCCAGAAGAAAATGTACCAGAAACTTGATAGAATAAGTTATGATAATTCATTCACTGATTTCTTAAGTCAAAAATAAATAAAGAAAAAGTAACATAAATGATGCAACTTAAATATGTACTTTTAAAAAGTTAGGAGGGAGAAAGTTAATTCAACTTCCCCAAAAAATTCGAAACTTGTAAAAAAGTCAACTAACAGTTTGAGCTCATATGGTTGAAAGAACAATGACACAAGTTTAATTTAGCAGCAAAAAAATCTCAAAAATGAGATGGTAATTACGATAACAATGACTGTTATTTTTTTTCTGGTAAAGGTGCTCCTTTAAGACACATCTTTAACATACCTGACTATTTTTGCAACCTGAGGCTAGCACCCGTCCATCTGGTGACCAGGCTATGCACAGAACCCAGTGTTTATGTCCTAAAAGACAGAACAGAAAACTGAAGTGAGTTAGCTAGCAGTTCAAGCTTAGGCCACGTTCAAATTGCTTGGCTACGGCTTGTAATTACACACATGTCTATGGAAGCCGCTGAACATAGACATGTGCGTTACTGCTAGCCGTAGCCATAAAACTCGGACACAAGTGGCTTAGGCCCATCAGAAAGTGGTTATGGCAGTCTTCCACAATTTACCAGTCTTACCTTTACAGGTGAAATGCGGTGTTTCTGTGTTGACGTCCCAGAACCTCACCGTGGTGTCACCTGATCCGCTGGCCAGGTACCTGGAAAGAGTGTTTTTAAGAGATTGAGGAAGATTGACGGAGACCAAGGGCCTAATCTGAACGGACAGGTTATCGGCATGTTGAAGTGCAATGCCTGGACAGAGGTAGGCTGCACCAGACTGTGACATGCTGCAGAAAGGATGTGGACCATAAGTTTCCATGTCTAGGATTCAAGCTGATGGCAAACCACATACATTATCCACAGCTTCTAGCAGTTCATTCAGTAGTCAATGATATGACTTGTGGAAGGATCATATAGCAATAGAAGCACTAGAGTTGTCATTGTGTCATACACAAGTGAATTAAAAGTCAAGATTTCACAAGTCAAATCACGTAGGGTCACGTAGGTGACTTGTCTTGACTACTCTTGACTACTCTATGAACCAGACGTTTTCCTTTAACCAGTTCGCGCCGGAGGCCGTGATAACACGCACTGGCTGTTTTTGTGCACAGGCACGGCTGACGGGTTAAGACGTCAAGATCGCCTCAACTCGCCTCCGGCTGACGTCTAAACACGCTAATCCTTCCAGCCTTTTGTACACAAACACAAAGTCCATGTTGTCTGTGTGGGCTGTTGTGCATGGCCTATTGTTGTCCAATTTATGCTTACACCCCGGAGTGTTGAAACATATCAGGTTTCGGCAAGAAATACCGTACAAATACTATTGAAATCACTCTTGCGAATCAGTATTTGTGGCGTTTGACTGTATATCAGAAGTTGGGTGGGACATTTTGCCTTTTGAAAATTTTGAAATTGTCGGCAAAAATAAACCTGGCGCAAAGTGGTTAACACACTTTCCTTATGCAATACTGAAGAAATGCTGGTCTTGCATGCGCCACTCTAATTTCTGTATTACATATTTCCATTCTCTTGAAGTTCTGAGACTCTCAACACAAAGTTTTGAGCGTCCCAAATTTTCTGTCCATTCCACTCACCTGCCGTCTGGACTAAACGCAACAGAGATGACAGCCTCCGCGTGCCCCTCAATGGAACTGGTGCACCTGGTCACGGCCCGGACTCTAAAGACGGCCTGGGGCTGGTAGATGATGTTCAACACCTTCTCTGTCTCTTGTTTCTGAGTCTTCAACGTCTCCTCGAGACTAGTGGTGACCTCGGCGTCGTTCACAAAGAAAGAGTATGGTACTGCCTCCTCCTTTAAGACAAATTGGGTATTAAATGAAAGAGATACTTCAAACCATAGACCGTTTTAGAATGCAACAGCATGATGAGACGTATTTTCAATGAAATGCCCTTCGAGATTACCACGGGATCTATTAGATTATGACCTTATAAGTTTTTTTGTCATAATTGGATAAGATTGGTTGTTATAATTGAAACTCGCTGTAAGCAACAAATTCAATTGCGGAGTTGACACTAGTTGCCACTTTAAGCAATGTGCATTTGGGTGTTGAAATGTCTTTTGTTAACCACCACACAAGGAAAAGATTTGCTTGCTTGGGAGTAATACAAAGAACTCTGTTCCTTACTTGGTTTAAACATGCAAATAGCTCACATGAACCCCACATGTGAAGAATGCCAGTTGAAGAATGGTTTAAGAATTGAAGAGCTTCAATGCTATTGGTCTGTTAGAGTCTGGGTGTGGTTAATCCCAACAAATATGTTTGGCGTTGTATAAAATGAAACGTTTGGGAGTGATTTGGCAGTTAGTATCTTACTCACTGGCTCGATGGCTCCAAGGCCCTTGTTTTGCTCTCCAGTTTGGGGAAGGCCAACAGATAGGAGCTGAAATATCTGCATCTTTTAGCTACTGTGAAAACTTGCTTCATCTAGTGAATATCCAGCCCAGGATAGTGGGGGCCATTGCTATAGTTGGGGTTTAACATTCTCACCTTCTGTAGTATGGCGTTGCATATCAGCTGCAGCTTCTCTGTGGTGACATTGACTGGCAGATCGAACGGGTCGCCTGTCGTTTCCCCGGTCTCTGAGACAAACTGTGTCAAGATACGTTCGCCTTCTTCCTCCATCCTCTGATGTGGCTAAGAAAAAAAGGGGGGGGGGGGAGTGGAAAAGATATTAATCTATTGATTACACTGAGGCAAATTATATATAATGTATCAGTAATTCTTACTTCAAATGGATTCCGAGATGCAAATTTGACATCCCATGCACACAAAACAATTTGAAACGAAAAACAACTTTCACCACCAAATTTCCTGACACGTCCCACATTCTTCTAAACTTCGGACCTAACAAACATTGTACAAATCATTGACTTGGTGTTTGCGCAATCAAGCCGCTCCACTACGTGGAGCCTCATAGTTCTAGGAGTAACATCATACATGATCAGTCCGAAAATTTGGGACTCTCAGTACTGCGCATGACTATGAGAGTCCCAAAACCTAAGGTATTGAAAACATGCAATACAAGAAAATAGAACTAGAAGGGGCCACTGCTATTGCCTTTGTATTTGGGGCAAACTGATCCATCGATTCTGTTTAATTGCAGCCCAACAACTCTGTCTAACACTGTCTATGAGTGTCAATTTGTCAACTTCAGAATTTTGACGTTTGAATAAGGTTGCTTATTCCTCCATGCTTAAACAAGAAACAAAAAGTATACGTAACGTATAGTCTTATCCCTTACGGAAAGAATGTTGCAACCTAACGCCACTTTTTTCACTATATATTTTCTCAATGAAGGTCAGTCATTACAAAAATGTGGGAAAGAAATGAAAATCTGGGACTGACAAAATGACTGAGAAACATTTCCAATTTTGTTAAAAACACTTGACAAATTTATTGCATGCAACTCTCCATAGACTTTGTACACAACCAAAGAAGTGGCGTCTGGATACTTTTACTACATTATTTCCTTACTTACTGTTGATTAAAACAATTTGTATGTTAACGATGATTAATTGGTCCTTTAAATTTTACGATGATCAAAACAAATTGACAACAACCAGTCAGTCAATCCACAGCCGGCCACGTGCAATTTCACAACTGCTGTTTTTCAGGAATAGCGCCCTCAATTGACGTGACTCTAATATGGCGGCGGTGAGGCTCGGGAAGTAACACAACGTGGGGAAATTTGGGGCAAAATTCGTCCTAAAATTGTTTGAATTCCAATCAAAATTCCGACCGAGTCAAGAAGATGCTACGCTCGATTACCTATGCTGTTTGGAGAGGAACAAATAGCCTTCGTTGGGCAGTAAAAGGTTGGTAGAATATTGACATTTGGGGGGGTGGTGTGGGGAATGCTGAAACCATGAATGAGGGCGCTATTGCATAAATTGATTTCTCACTCGAAAAGCAAGCTGCATTTGTTCCACTCCTTCCAGACTAGAAATATGAAAAAGTTTGCACCACAAAACATTCCATTTGAAGGGTAAACGGTGGAGACTGTCCCACAGTTCTGTGTTAAAACAACTTATTCCGTTAGGCCTACCACACACTTCCGTCAAAAAAGGTTTTGATTATTATTGCGCCTATTACTAGGCCTATCAATTTCCCCCCCCCCCCCTGCTGCCCCACCCAAGATGTGGGTATTTTCACTTTTGAAGTGACAAAATCCCCACCCCTCGGGCAAAATGTAAGTGACAATCCCCCGACCAATCCCCGAAAAACGTGACCAAATCCCGACATTGGACCTGGGGCAGTGCAGGGGGGGGGGGGGGGGGGTGAGAACATTTTTTTATAGGTGCATAAGTCCTTTTGGTTGAAAACCCGGTGCTATTTAAAAATAATAATGTTCAGTTTATAGGTTTTGTATAAATGGACAAAAAAAATTTACTCCGCTCTTGGGCATAGGTAACCTCAGCAAAGAGGGCTTTTAGTTGCACACAAATGAATCACCGGTCCCTTGCAAATTATTGTCTGGCAGCAAATAATTCAATTTTGTGTAGAAATAATTCTATAGGGCCTAACTATACATCGGTGGATATTTTTGTTTGATGTCTCATACAAAAGTGAGTATATCATAATATTGCTAAGAAAATAGCTGTGGAAAAAACAACTCTATTTTTCAAAGTAAAACTCGAAAATAGCACGGGGAATGCACTTTTCAACACCACCTGAAAATTCAGTATGGTCATCAAATTACTGTGGGTTGGAATGATAAAGATCGGGTAGGCCAGACATTTCCTTTGGTTTTAATGAATTGTATATTTTGATGTCAATCAAGGTCGCACTCCCACACCGTTAGCGAGAGGTCTACACATCTCTGAGGCTACCACGCAAGCACTACCCCAGGAGGATTCAGCCACACCACCAGCGAGCGATGAGAGACTCTCAGAGAACGATGTAGTCTCGCCAGACTTTGTCAACCGCAACCCCCGCAATCTGGAGAGGATGGCAGTGGCACGGAGGGACAAGGGCTGGTACCGGTCCCATCCAAAGAAGAACTACTGGCACAAGTGCGGGAATGTTTATACTTTAGCTTTGCTCATTGTATTGTGTCTCTGTCAATCAGTGGTAACAGAACATTTCGCCAATGAGGCAACAACTTTTTTAAACCCAAAAGTTTCCAAATAAAGAAAAACATTTCAGTGGGAGAAAGTTGAAAGGTTGGACTCCCATGGACAGTTAGGAACATTTTTGGCGATGGCCGAATGGGGATAGACATTTTTGATATTCAATAAACCAACATTTCTCCAAACTCCCCCCCCCCCCCATTTTTTTAGCCAGGAAAACTTATTAATTTTGGGGGGAGAGAGGGATGGGATTAGTAAGTTGCAGATGTACCCTATGTTTTGAACATTCGCTTCATAGAATAAAACTGACAAAAGGTAGCATGTTATGGAGTAGCTAAGAGAAAAGTTTTAACTGAGCAAAAATTGGCTTAAAACAATCAACCATTGAACTTCACAATGTACATTTTCTTTCTGATAATATGTTGACTGAGAAATGAACTTTTCATGAAGAGAATTGCTCACAGTTTTGGCTGGGCTAAAGCAAAATCTCTGGTGCACCACACGTGTGCTTTTGCAAACCTAAAGTGACTGTACACAAACGTTCTTGAACCAAAGCAACATGTTTCTCTTGATTTCTTTGCCCAGGTTACACTTTGAGAAGTCCAACCGTCACACCAAGGCCTACATCCAGCATTACAACGGCGACATTGTCGTCAGCGCTTCCACCAAGGAATGGGCCATCAAGAAACACCTGTACAGCACGGCCGACGTAGCGGCCGCTGAGAACATCGGCCACATCCTGGCACAGAGGTGTCTGGAGTCTGGCATCAGCTACGTGCACTGCAACATCGATGCCAAGACCAAATCGTTTGAACGGGTTCGTTGTTGTTTTTTGGTTTTGGGTTTTTTTTTATAAGTGTCACCCCAATACAAGGCCAATAGCAATTAACCCTTGCACAGGCATCATACTTGCTTAATTTTTGAATTACGCCATCATTTGTAGGTCAATTTTTTTTTAGATTTCACAAGTTCCTCATTCAAACACAGCCAAATAAAGTGATGAGAGCCCTTTCACTGGAGTTGAAATATTGACCCTGAAAATCCTAGCCAAACCCCAGCCCTCTGACAAGAACCACATGTATGTATGTGTGTGTAGTAAAATCCTCATAGTGAGTCTAGTCAGCCTCACTGCAGGGTATGGATAATCAATCCTCCCGTCAACAAGACTAGTCGGCAAGCTCAAGGAAGGGGCGTTTGCAGTCTATTGAACACCTTACCATCTAAATTTGATAGACAGCAAATAGTTGAGTGAATTTGGACCCCATTATAATGTGTACTACAAACTGTAGTATGGTCCTGGAGCTATGCGTGAAAAATGTCATTCTAACGTATAGGGTTAATTAATAATTGGGAGAGCCTCCATTAACATACAACATGCATACAAAAAAAACCTTTTTGTTACTTTGTTTCATGAACTTGTTCTATTTTTTTGTAACTTTTTATGAATTTATTCGTTCCCTCTCAGGTTGATGTTTTTTTGAAGGCACTACAGAATGGCGGCTTGGTGCTCAGCGAACCCAGATCCATCACGGACTTCCAACAACCCATCGACTACTTCCCAGAGAATTACTGACGGTAGAACTGAAGCTCAAAACCTGTGCAACATTTTTTGTAGGGTATGGACTTGAACCTGTTTTGGAATGGGGTAAAGAAACTTCAAAGAAGTCTAGATGGCAGTTTACAAATTCGGGGATGTGAAATGCCCCCCCCCCTCAACATCCTAACCCTGTTTTTCTGTGAATTATGTATTGAGGAAGTTATTGAGGAATCCTTGCATTAAAGGGTCCATAAAAAATGTGTATTTATAAAGCGAACATATCCACCAGTGTTGGTGCTCAAGGCGCTACATCATTATTACCCTGCTCATTGGGCCAATGAAACATTCCAACGACCATCTCAGCTCCCTGGGGAGTGTACAATTGGGTGTTGCTATTTTGGTGCAATGCAGCTAAATCCAACCAAAATAACTATCTCTGCCCTCACAGGTACCCACTTACTCCTGGGTGGAGAGAAGCAATGAGTGACAAAGTGCCTTGCCCAAGGGCACACGCACCATAACCCCAGGCTGGGCTTGCACCCACGACCTGCAGTGTTACCCGCAGACCACAAATTCAATGCTCCAGGCCACAGGCCATGGCACTCCAAATGAAACAAAGTTTACACTGGAGCATATTGTAGCAAATAAACATTCCTCTGATATGTATAAAAACAAGACGTCCTTTTTTTTGGTAAAATGTTTTTGCAAAGTGCACCTTATTCAACATTACAAATGTTTCATGCTTTTTCTGACATCTGAGGACGATTTTGCTATTATGTCAATTCAGGAACGCACTGTTTAGATAAGGGGACTTTCTCTTCAAGTTGTTAACCCCAAATTCTGCTTATTGAAAATATTTGTGAATAAAGTTTCTTCAATGTTGTACTGCTAAGACAACAGTGAACCACTGAAAGCAGAAAAGTAACCACAGCAAAATCCAAAAATTCGGGGTGACTTGTTATGCTGAAGCAGATGTGAAACTGAGGGTTTCTGCACTGAATGACATCACAGTTTTGCTCATGAATATGGAAATCTGCATTAGCATAAAACCAAAAAGTACCAAAGCGCCCTTTAAATGGCAAAACAAAGATTGCAAATAAAGTGAAATCGAACACAAAGGTACATTTTAAGGATTGTATTTTTTTAAAATTTATTCCATTACATGGGCCCTTTACTGCCCGAAATTGCCCTGCCTGTTATTCCCTGTACTGCCCCAAACAGCCTATTGTGAATAAAAAAAATCAGCAAATTAACACAATGTATTACATTGTAGTACAGTTGTTAATGGGTAGTAGTTTTTTTTGCTTGAAAATTTGCCCATTGGTAAATTGAGAAGTATAGATTTAAAAGCAATATGGCTTTATGTTTGTAATAATTGAATATCTGTTTCTCTTGATGTCAGTTGTTTTGATTGATAGACAATGGAATACCCCCTTGTGGGATGTGATGGCCTGGATGCTGGTTTATATTTCAGTTTCCTTGAAGGTGTTCAGGAAATACATAGTGACGACAAAATGTCTAAAGTCATGGTCATTGTCTCTGACGAAATAAATGTGACAAGAATGATTTTTGTATATAAATGTGGTTTGTTTTGATTCAGATGTTTTGGTTTGATTTTGAATGTAAAGCAATTCGAAAGTTTCAATGGTCTAAAATACATATTGTTATGTTTGGAAATATACAATTCAGTGCTTGAAACACCGTGGAAAGCTAGGGGCCATCAGATGACATTGCTAATGCGAAACCAGTGGGATTAAACAGCGCCCTCTGTAGTGACAATTATGCAATGCGGGAGAGGTAATGGATTATGTACATGTAGTAAAGCTAGTAAATATTAATTTCTTTTGCCAACTCGATTTAATATTTGGTTTCGCTTCATTGTTCCATATATTATGAAGTTATTTTATCCCCTCATGAATACACACTGATTTCGTAGCCATAGATGATAATTGTGGGAAACAACAGGTTTTTATAGATGGAAATTAGTCAGAAATCAGAAATGAACGAATCCCGAAACCTGCATCCCGAAATGCTCAAGATCTAGCCGGGAAATTGAAATATCGCACAGTTTACTGCGTTCCTTCCTTCATAATAAATAGTCATCGGCATATTCATATAACAAATTTTAATTTGATCGAAATTTGATCTCGTTCGCCGACAAACATATACTGACAGGTGTTGTTGAGACACCGTTAAAAAGTGAACAATACTACTACGAGGCCCAAGGTCGGTAACAGGAGGAACAATGCACGGCCCAGGCGTCCCTGTGACTGTACCGTCAGCCACGTTAATCCCAGGACCAGCTGGTTGGAGAAAAAAAATGGGAGAAAAGGCTTTTGTTGAAAACAGAAATTGACCGAATCTATTTGTGTATCAATGATGACCTCAAATATCTGGACATTATATTTGAGTCAACGAAATATTGTTGTTTTTCTTTAAATTGGTTATGCACAATGGAGTTTTTCACCGACTTGGTTCCCTAGATCGCCAGCTTTACTTGTTGCTCTTTCGTAGTCATCAACAAACTCGTGTTTTTAATTTCGAAACCGAATTTTTAATTTTTGTATATAACGAAAACGTCACTTTTTCAAGTGCAACCATCTGAAAAAAAAGGCTTTTCAATTTTGAATTCTTTGCGCCTCTGAGGAATAATACAAACGCCTTAATTAGTTTCGGTGGGCCAAACCAAAATATCAAAATTTGTGAATTATTCTATAACAATACCACATACTAGGTGGATTTTTTTTTTCGTGTGATGCTTCATCCATCTTAAAGTGAATAACTTTTGTATTGCTATAAAGAAATAAACCTCTATACTTTGGGGTGAAACTGAAAAAAGGCACAGGGAGAGCGACTTGAACGTTTTGGTTTTTGAGTGTGGCACAAATGTGAGTTATATATCTTTAATGTGACGTCACGTGACACACGATGTCGTCATAATGACGAAAATCTTCGCGGACCATCTTCGGGTAATGGTCTATGTGTGTGCGCGTGCCAAGTTTGAAGTCGATCAGAAAAACAACATTTGAAGTTTGAATAAGGAGCTCAAGTCCCACTTTTCCAAGTACTGTTTTGACTTTTTTTATCCTTTTTTTTTTCGAGCTGCACATTGAAGAAAATTCCTTTTGGGGATTAAAACCAAGTGCAGAGAAGGCTCGCATTCGCTCCCGGCCCTCCGATTCCCGTTGCTTAAAAACTCCCAAAAAGTGCCCCAAAGTTAAAGGGTTCCGAGGATAGATAGCCTACCCCGTGTTCTCTTTTTTTTCGCCAAACGAATTTTCAATTTGTATGTTTTGTTGCAATGACAAACAAAATGTTTATTCCGATTTGCGGGGCGTCTGCAACCGTCTGGGGAAAATGAATTTCATTTTGCGTACAAAATGAACCCGCTTATCTGCAAGAGCCGATTGAAAAAAAATAAATCAGTTTTTGGGAGAAGAAACAATTCTGTCGTCGGTTGATGTTTTCGTTCCGTGTCTCATCAGTGCAGTGAACAACTTTTAGATTTCTAGGAAACTGAAGGGGGGAAATTTTTTTCAGGGTGAAACCCAGAAATGGTGCGGGAAACTATTTGTAACATTATAGCGAGGGGAGTTCGGTTATCCTGTTCCGTATCCGTGGGCTTTAGGCTAGATGTGTTTTGTTTTATCATGGTTTTACCCTCGAAAATCCCTACCATTAGTTTCCAGTTATCAATTTCCCCACAACCGTAATGTTTGCTAAATCATGATTGTTGACAACAACTGTGTTGACTTGGTGACTATGGTGACTGCAACGATATAAGACGTTACTTGAAAAAGCGCACGTAACAAGGAAGTTTACTGATGCGGATGTTTGGTGCTGATAACGGGAAGTTGGAATCCCGCCGTATCCCGTTTACGACTGGCCGTAGGGGTCCCCAGGCCCACTGAGTACTGCATGCATGGCCGGCACCGGCGACAGAAGGCGTAAAGTGCCGGAGGAAATGGTGTTGTCCCGATTCCTTACACTTTGATTTAAGTTTTAAAAAGTCGTCCTTTAAATTATTCCTTTTTGAATGGAATAATTTAAATTTCATACTTTTTTCAACTGCTACAAAATTTGAAAGAAGATGACATGACAAATCTTACACCCACTTTCGCCCACTTTCGGTAAATAGACCCCTTGCATGTGACATCACATCTAAGGACAGGTCTTTGTTCCTCTGTGATATTATGCATGAGTAGACAAAATGTACTTTCACATTATCACTGAATTCATATAACAAAACTACATGCCATCAGTCGGGGGGGGGGGGGGGCGCACCATGCAAGGGATACTATGCGAGTCTTCATCAGTGAGGGGCCGGCTGACCACAGAGTAGGCACGGGGGGAGGACTTTGGGCATGGCAGAAATTAGAATCCCAGCCCTGCCCGATTTTTGCTTGTCTTATCTTACGAATCCTTAATTTTTAGGCCCTTGAAAGCCAGCTAGCCTGGTGTGAGGGTGGGTATTCAACTTATACTTAGGTGGGCCTTCTGAGGGGCGGGCGGATCTAGCTTTCAGAAAGAACTTGAGCCGGTTGACTTTGAGTATAAGGGGCTACACGCCCTGCTAGCTATTTTTCAGGGTTCGGGTGCATTACCCCGGAAATTTTGTAAAAATCTACCCCTCCACAACTTCATGGCTTATATGGGTTGGTCCTGTGCTGATTTGATTTTCTTTAGTGTCATCTTGAGATGTATGTTTAAAAATCACTTTAAGTTCTTGATCGGTCCGGTGTGAGGAAGGCAAGAAAGATGCAGGATCGTGAGTGATGTGGTATGATGATCAACCTAGGGATATGCAGATAAGTGTTTTCGCGAATGCAAACGTACAATGACTCGAAGAATTTCACAATTTTGTGTTCAATGGAGAACTTTCCTTACCTCCCGGATGGTTCAACCATATCGGGTTCAACTTAGATGAAATTTTCTCGGTTGCGATCTCTTAATTTTCTTCGTATTTTGGGGTGTACAAACACTTAAAGCGGAATTTGAGTATACATTTTCGTTTCATTTTCAGTGAATGACGAAACTCTAAATAAGCAAAAGAAAACAACAACAGGAAGTACGAAAGAGTTCAATGAAATTATCTCGAGAAGAGCGACCGTCACAGCAGTTCAAGGAAGGAGCCGCTTCCAGATAAATTACTCACCAAGCCACGTACAATCTCGCGAGACTTGACAGCATGGCCTTTTTGCCTTTTATGCTCTTTGTACTCGAGGTCCACATGACTCGTTCCATATTCATAGCGTACGCATCGTGCGTATTATTTGCGTGCATAAGAAATTGCTTTGTGTGTGATCGGCCCGCTGTGCATGCTTAGGCTTGGCAGCCTACGGCTGGTGCATCAGTGGTCGCCAAGACTTTACACCAATTCGGCGATATTTTCTCCACTTTTGCCCGCCGTAAGCCACCTTTTTACTCCGTGTGTACACTGCCAGGAGTCTACCCTACAAACTGTGCAATCTGCAGCCATGCACGCGGCGCAGAAGTGATACATCGAGCCCGGTTTTTGCACCCGTATCGGCCGGGAATAGAGCTTGAAAAAACAGCGTACGGCGAGACGACCGTGTAGCCAGCCCCTAGTTCACCGGAGCCAACGCAGCGGCCAACGGGGGCCTTTGTGGACTGTGTGTGATGGCAGTGTGTGGGTCGCGGATAGCGGCCAGACAAATGGCTTTTACGGGGACTCCTCGGGACCATGCCATCCTCAGTGCAACCCAGACCTTCTACCAGAGTGCTGCCACAGCTTCCAGCTTATCTAGGCGGGATTTTGAGCCCGATAGACCCATCGGTTATGGTGCTTTTGGCGTGGTTTGGTGAGTTATCCTTTCCCCTTCTTTGTTCTCGTACGTTTCACGGTGCACGGCCTTTTCGGTCATACGATATCACACGTACACACGATCATGCCGTGTCTGATCGGTGATCACTCCCCTACCAACTGCCTTAGAAAACTTATTATTAATTCACAATTTTCCTTACTTCGCCCAGTATTCCCTGGTCTAATCTTGTACACTTTGAGCAAAGTTTTCTTCAACATTAAATCCTTGTAAGATCTACAGTTTTCTACAAAATCTTTATCACATTTTATTTGTCTTGACCGGGTCGCGAGTTTGGCCTTCGCCCGGCCTTTGTCCGCGGTGTGGCCCTGATGCCGTACACGTATTTAAATGCCTTTGTTCGTCTCCACGTTCGCTCAGCTCAGTTCACAAGGAAATCACACTGTGCTGGAAGGCTAATTGTAGGGAAAAACCAAGTTAACTTGAAAATAAAATGGTATTGTTTGTAATTTGTGTATAACATTAAAAAATATGTTTTGACGCTATCTTGTTTCCAATTGACGTGTTACTACTCGGCATTCTCAGTCTTTCTTCTGTAAAAAAATTGCTTTGTGACTTCTTGTTGTTTAAAAGTTATTTATTAAAAAAAAGTGGATGTTTTAATTTTTTTTTTTAACTTTATGTAAACTGAATTGCTAAACTGTTGTTATGAGAAAAGTTCACACCAGATTGCACATAATCACACCTTTTTATTTTGGAGATGACAAGTTTCAAAACATTCAACTTATACAAATTGAGACTGAGTTTGAGTAAATTCATTTGAGAAAAATTGTCAAGAATCCTACTAAAGTATACTAACCTAAACTATACTTGCCTTTTTTTCACTTTATCTTCTGTCAGAATATTCAGAAACTGACTCTCCCTAAAATATCTCCAACTCAATTATAAACTTTTCATTTAAAAATAAGAAAGAACATATTTTTTGTTGTGAAACCTTTGCAGAATTGTTAGTACTAGTAGTAAATTCAAGCTCATCCTCAGTCAGTATGCTTGTCTTGAAATGGGGGGGGGGGGGGGGGGGGGGCGCAGGGTCTTGATAAACCTAACTTTGTAAACAATTGCTTAGACAAATTCCTCTATTTGTGTCAGATGTTCTGACATAGATATCACGCAATATCTCTCAGAATTTCATGTAACTAACTCTAATCCTAAAAAATCCATCAATATCTGAATGTGGGTATTTTTCAGTAGGGATCTTTTACAGTTAAGGCATGGAGAAATTTCTCCATGGTTAAGGCAACTACCTTATCGATGCTGTTGGACACTAATGTGATTCAGCAGGCTTTACAACTTGCTGTTGTTAAATTGTATGGGATTCAAATGGGAATGAAAAACCCAAAGGTTTTAGAGACAGTTTATAATTTGTTGAACACATGCACTACAGTATTAATGTTTGTAAGTTATTAGAGTGGTATCAAGGACCATTGCGATTTGGAGTCATACCTCAAACTGTGATGATTCATGCTTTGTTATTTGGATGACCTACACATTACCAGTGATCACTGATGGAAAAATGTGCCCTTTGTTGCACACTGGCTCCAGCGCTATGGAAGTTTGTGGTCCCCACCTATCCAAACATCTGTTCACAAAACCACAAAATACCATTCTTACAGATTAATTCTAAAAGAAAATCAATGGACCAATAAATGAGGTGATATGGAAATAAAGGTACAGTACTTGCTTATTTTGGAGCATAAAGCCATTTTTTCGTTGCATAGAATTTATTGTCAAGTTTAATTACGAACTCGCACACTCACTGGGTACTATTAGGAGACTATTACCGGTACTTTTTTTCAATAACGAAGAGCAAGTTTTTTTTTTGGCCATCTACATGTGTTTGTGTGATCTCAATTTTCTGTGTACATGTAAATTGTAAACTGTAAATTTATGTAGAGGGAAAAATGTCAAAACTCGGCCAGATGTACAAATGTGTGTAGACATGCCTTTAAAAAGCGAGCTCGATCGGATCTTCAGCTGCAAATTCGCGTTCATGCATGAGTCACGTACTTTTGCCATGTAATTTCTGGAAGGAGTAGTGTTTTGATTTTAAACAAAATCGGGTTTTTGATCCCAGTGACCCCATGATGACCTTTGACCCCAGTCATGTGACATGTTGGGGCTGGGCTAATGATACTTTTGACAAAGTTGTTGAAAATACAATGGATGTAGCAATAGACGATGTCCACGTTTGTTGGTAACTAACGAACTAACTAATTAACTAACGGAGAGACATGATGATTTAACGAGCTGCTACATGCAGCTTAAAGAATCACTTCTTCCTGTATGAGATTTTGGGCAATTTCCATACAATGTCTATTAATCCAGCTTTGCTTAAAAAGAAAGAATGGGAGGGGCTTATTAGTGAAAAAGGAGTGACAAGATCGTAAGCATGGAACTAAAAAAGTACATGGGCTACATGTATACACGTGGTTCAGGGAATGGAGCTGGTTTCTTATCCAAAGAATTCCCAAGTTAAACCCAAAGTCATATTAAGCATGCATGCATCCGTGTACTGATGGTGATCTTTCAGCGCAATTGGGTTAAAAGTGTGGCAAATTGAGTATGAGGACTAGATCCAATTGCGCCAGGCATCGTCAGCTGTCAGAACCGTACCGAGACATGCGAACTAGGGTGTAATTCTGTGCCATGGATTGACTGAGCATTGCAGTGGTCGATGGTCACTGCGGGTTCCCTCCTTGATCAGGATTGGCCGTTTGCCGTTGTAACGCCAGAGGGCGTTTAGGTGCGTACAGGTCGTCACTCTCTTGTAGTGATCATTGACTCGTGTGAGAAGTCCGGCAGCAGTGTTCGTTTGGTTCGTTTGTAAGTCGGAGGCTCGGTGGATGCATTATTGATGCACAATGGCCTCTGGCTTATCTGACCATCTTCATTTTTTCCACCCAAGTTGATGTTCACAATGGAGCGCAATGGTGAACAAGTGATATCTGCAAGTGTAAGGGCTGCCAATATTGGTTTAGTGTAATATTGAATCCATTTTGAACAGTTTTTCATGAATGTGTTATTTCTTGAATGTGGTCCTTGGAGGGGTGACCACTGCCTCAATCCTGCAAAATCCTCCAGCAATCACTGTCGATATGTTGAGGCAGAGCCAGTGACATCCTGGAGCAGTGCGGAGGATTTCTAGTATAATCTAGGCTGAGCATGAACAACACAAGGTCCGGCCCAAGACCTTGACGCAGTACATCCTGCAAAATCAGCCACACATTTTTGCCATAGCCCCCATAGCCTCAATCCTGCAAAATCCTCCATTTTGCAAAGAGGATTTTGGAGGATTTGAGAAGGTTTGGGTTAAAAAAAAAATTCATGGAAAACTTTTATAGGAATTATTGCAGTAGCACTTCAGTACAGCTTCGAGTATCATCAGAGAATGATTTCACCATGTCCACAACCCATGCAAACATACATTCTGTGCCAAGTTGTCCTTTCAAGCAAAATCAATCAAGCTGTTATCAACAGTTGAGAGCTCCCAGCCTACATAAAGCAGGATTGACTGGCTGTGACTGTTTATGTACATAACTTGATACAGCTATACCACTTGTCTGCTTTTGTCTGTTGACTGAATTTGACTAGTCACAGTGCTTGCTGGAAATACATGTTCTGACTGCGGGGACAAGTGTGTGAAAAAGGCATGGCAGGGGAAGATGATTGATTTTTGGACTGTCTGTGACTGTTCAGATAGCAGGAGGGTTAATTTTTATTTCTGATTTGTGCATATCTTGAAGTAGACAATTCTTGCCTAGCATTCCAAGAGTTTTCTCTGGAGCCCTGATTCCATGTGAAAAATCTTAACTACAAGCAAAGCTTTTCTGATATAGAACAAAGCAGCAATTTCTTGCTTACAACAAGCACAGCCATAAAATTTGGGCCATGTCTGCTGAGTGCCCTTGTGTTTCTCTTTGTTCCTGTCACAGTGGTAGTCAAAGTGTGAAGTAATTAGACAGACCGTGGTTCACTGGTTAGCGTTAAGTTTGTGTGATGTTGGTACATATTGGAATAACAATATGCAAAGAGGACAAAGCGCTGGGTTTGTGCATTGCAGGTGTGAATGGTTGAGTATGGTTGGAGAGCACCTCCTTTCTCTATGGTTGGAGCATTGGGGGGATTACAGCGGGTGTTATGTAATATCTACAGACAAGTTGGCTCATGTGTAACATTGTGAAGTGGAGCGCAATGTTGACTGTTCATCAAATGGGTACAGCACACACCTATTCTTTAGTGGTATTACTGGTAATGGAAATTGGTTCATTACACAGTGTTTTTTTTTTCAAATTGAAAACCTTTATTGTATCCCATGCACAAAGTATACAAAGAAAACTATACATGGTGCTTGTGCATGTACATTACCTGGGGCTGGTCAAAATTATGGCTGGGGTAGGCAGTAAACACATACATGTACATGTGTCTATTGTGCATGGAATTTGCTTCAGCTGCTTGCGTACGTACATGCATGCATGTCTAACTGGAAGCCATAGCCTAGCCTAGTAACAATTACACACAGCCTCATGCTGAACCCCTTGCACCATACATGTAGCCATAGCCATGAACTTTGGATGCAGCCTTAGAATAAGCCTTTTCGGAGTTCCAACTGCGCATTCGTAACCTGTGACAACGCGCATTGTTTGTCTCAAATGGCCTTTGACATCATCGCGCCACTGACTTTACAAAAAGGCTGTTTGTGCATTGTGGGTACTGTCAAAGGGCATTTGACTTTGAGACAAACAATGTGCGTTGTCACAGGCTACGAATGCGCGCAGTTGGAACTCCGAAAAGGCTTATCTACTTATGGGCTCCGTGCGCCAACAACAGAGGGCGCTTTTTTAGTATTTTTACCACTTTCGAGAGTCCCGTGGATGGGCCACACTGCGTAAGCGCTGATTGAGCGCGCATACCGCGATGTACATTTTGTAGGCACATGTGACGTATTTTATTCTGAATGTACCCAAGGCCATAGCATTTTCGCGTGAGGATCAGGCGTCATCGGCTGTGCGTTTAAACATCTCTCCCAGTGGTGTCCCCCAACTCTCCCTTTTTTACAGTCGAGGGGGTACTAGTGCACAGAGCCCATAAGCAGGCATGCAACTTTTCCTCAGATCAGCTGATTTCTTCTTTTTTCACTTCCAATGTGTGCCATTGAAAAAATAGAAAAAACACTGTACAAAGTATTGGAAAGATTTGAACTTCCTTTTTGTGTGACTTCCCAGTTGCATGCCTGCATATAAAGGGACATTAGACACACAAAAATAATGCTCAATTTGTTAAGTTAATGTGCTGTAAGTGAAAAAAAAATCTCAATCCGTATTTTGCATCACTGTGGGAAAGGATCTCCGCTTGCCAGCTGTTCATCTAATCACTGAATAGATGAGGCCGTAAGGTTTAGTTTGAGAGGATTGTACTCCAATGTGAGAGACTCAGTGTGAAGCTCAGTGGACCTAATTGACGATACCATCATACTTCAGTAGTCTTCAAAGGAGTTGGACCTCCGTAAGTCTGCTAATGCCGCCCTCTATAGATGAGCATTCAGTGCGGCAAAGAAGGGAGCGATGTAAGCAGCTTAACTTTTCTGTCTGCGAGGTAAAGGAGGAAGCCAGAATTTAAGGGGATTTGTCTGATTAACTGAAGTGACTGCAACACTAGATTCGGGTGGCGCACCTGGCTGTACAAGGAAACTTTTTCAGACCCTGTTTATCTTTTCCCCAGTGCCTTAGACCCCTGTTTTCGCCCTCAAAAGGCATCCTGTGTAAATTGATAGGCCTTATGTGCGTATATTTGCCTGAAAAATTTAACTTGACAAATCGACTACTTTGGTGCCGGCTGTCATTTTTACGGGCTGTGACTTTGCTCTGTTAAGCACCGAAATTTGCTAAGCACCGAAAATATCTGCTCAGTAAAAAAACAACAACCAAACAACAAAAATCAAAAAGTTACCAACTAAACTATTCACACAATGGGTGTGTTCGATTAGCTTCCCTGTGTCCGAGGAAGCCACAAAACTAGGCCAATCGAATGCTGCGGTGTGTTGGCCTGGCATTCTGGGAAAAATGAGGTCAAAGGTTGTTGTCGGGCGGGACTTTAAAATCTAAACACACCAGGCATAACTGTCGTCTGCTCCACTGGTTAAGTTAAATTTATCATGATGATGATAATGATGATTGCAACCAGATCAATAATTTCTGGAATCAGAAGATGCATGTGCTCGGAATTATCAAAAATATGTCTGTATGCAATTGAACTTTGTAAATAATTGGGAGTATTTGTGTCATACATGTAAATCTGTCCGTTGTACTTCATTCGTATTCAAGTTCCTGCTATGCATCTTCAATCTAGCTAGCCACGAAATCGTCGGGTTACGTCATTACATGTACACCCAGGCAGCCACCAGAGACCCGCTTTCGAGCTGGGGCAGTGGTGGTTGACACCAGGGCGGACACGAGTATCACGTGATGGCTAATCGAACGCTCTCACGTACAGATGTACGTTTTACTTACATATTTAACGGTGTAAGCTAATCGAACACACCTACTCATGAGACTGTTTCTCAGCTGGTTATACTAAACACATAAAATTTGCTAAGCAGTGTTTTCTATTAAAATGAATACGGGAGTTGAGTGGTGAGACCAAGATGTAAGAAGAATGGGGCATTTGTTAACAAGTCTAAGTGCTAATAGACAGAGCAATTGCGTGTCAATATTGAACTTGGATTGGAGAGGGTTTGTTTGTTTGCCCTGGGGCGATGAGGAAGTTTCCCATGCTGCTTATTATTAAAACAAAAAGTCACACCCAGCTTAGACTCTTTCAGGCCATTGCCATTTTGTTTTTGTTTTTCTGGTTAAGGCCACTTTGTGTATTTCATGTGACTGCTTCTCATGCTCCGACACAACCAGAAAAATGAACATACTCAGCGTGAAAACACAATTTGAACGTGAATTTGTGAAGTCATGGCAAGTTGGCGCACAGCGAATTCGCAAAAGTTGAACACAATTTGAACTCGGGTGAATTTTCACATCCAATGTTTCATGACGTCACATTTGTTTCACATCCCCCCAGGCCCCCCCGAGCCCCTCCTTCTTCATGTAAAGTATGAACTGGTCCATCTCTCTCACCATGAACATGTGTCTAGACTCAAACTGTATACATGCAGTGTGTGGACAAATCATGCAAAGTTGCCAACATATGTAACATGCAACTTAAAATAGCTGGATACATTTTGTGTGGGCAGCAGTTGGCTAATATAATGCTACGTCAAGCGCAGTGTGTCAACATTAGTCAGTTGTACATGCACATGTAGGTGTTAGTTCATGTACCGAAAGCATACTCGTATAATGCAGCATACTTGTACTTAAAAGAATTGTACATAACATGACGGGTACGTGTAGACGTGTCTGAAATTGTAATTTATCTAGTGAGACAGCCAGATATTCTTATTTGTATTGTTTAATTTTCAGTAATCATGATGTATTCAAATAACAACAGTACATAAAACATAATGCTGACAAATATTTAACTTACATGCACACATGTAATTGACTAAATTGATATTCAATTGTTGAAGATAAACACGGAAAATTGATTAAAAAAAAGTCGAACTGATTGATTGATATTTATGTAAATAGTTTCCACACGGCACATGTTGTAATTTACATGTAATTGTTTAGGTGTTTGTGCAGTCACCTAAAGATAGAAGAAATACATACTGGTACCTATTCACATACTATCATTTAGGCCTACTCTATGTTTTTCCTGCTACAACCGTTTGACAAAGTTAGCATAGTAACCCCCACTAATAGTGCAAGGCAATTAACACATGTTTAAACCCATATGCCTTGCCCAAGTGCCTATCCCAATTAATCATTGTAATGGATACCCCAAAATAACCTGCCCCTGAATAAGTAGCTACAATATCAACGCACACTTTGGTATTTTTGACAACTCTTGCCTTTGCCTGTGTGCATCAAATCGGCAATAATCATCATACACTGATTCTGGCAGATTGTCCTGCAGTTATTGGACTGTGTTCCCCGACCCACGAGCAACTACTGTGTAACTACACGCTCACAAAAGCATTATCTGGTCTGGGTCAGCTGCCCCGGTGTATAGATGACTGCTCGACGCACCGCGTTATTACCGTGACCTACATCACGGGGTCAAGTCTATAGGCTGGCTGCAGCCCGGCCCCCGTGCCTCGCCGACTGATTAAACCCCGGCATGACTACGAGCAAACGCACCAAATTAACTCCAAAATTCCCCGGCAACATCATTGTAATACCAGCCCAGATCATAAGATGAAACATTTCAAATTCTCCGGCATCCGGAATATTTAAAACCTGTCAGTGGACCTGCGGTTATGACTAGGCCATTTGGAAGGTAGATGACATGTATACGGCAGTTTGTTTGGATGTTTTGGAAGGGAAACTGGGACGTTACTTGCACATGTGGGTCATTCTTTTTACAGCTTGTAAAAATATTTTAATGGTGGCGAAATGATACATCATCCACATGTACAAGTACAGTCATGACTGGGAAGCAATCAGAACTTTGTCCTTTCATTGGTTATTCAACCCTCCTGCTATTTAAACAGTCACAGACAGTCAAAATTTCCATCCACTTCCCCTGCTATACTTAACAGTCAGATCTTTTGTCAAGCAATCACTGTGACTAGTCAAATTCCGTCAACAGACCATACAGACAAAGCAGGCAAGTTGTGAGCACAGCTGGCTTATCAATTACCCACAGTCAAAGACAAGCTGTAGCAAGTTACAAACGGTATGTAAACAGTCACAGCCAGTGAATCCTGCTTGATTTCCCTGTTTGGCTGGCAATTCTTAAACTGTTGAAAACAGTCACTTGATTGATTTTGAGTGAAAGGTCTACCGGTACTTGGCACAGAATGATAATGTATGCTTGGAGGGTTTAGATCAACGTTCATGTATTGTAATATGGGAAGAGGGAAAAACTATATAAGAAAAAATGTTTTTTAAAGTTTGACGCATTTTTTGCTCAGCCAATGTGTCAAAGACCAAATTGTATATTTAAGATTGATAGCAAACCAAATTTAATTGTGAATTTGTGATCAGAAACTCAAAAAGAAGTACCAAGCGGTACAACTAACGGCGGCCGGGTAACGTGTGAAGAGGGCTATACGGCACCGTCAGTGCACCCGGGCCGTATGTAGGGTATATTACAGGAAACGAAAAGGAATGGGGCGTGATCTAAATATACCAAAAATATGCAAATGTAATACTTGAGTTGTATGAATACAATATACGGCAGAGTAGAGTGTCCACCAACCAACCAACCCTCCAACCCACCCACCCACCCACCAACCAACCCACCAACATAAGCAGCTCAAGCCCACGGCGTGTTTCACACCGCTGTAGGAAAAAACCTTTGATGGTTGAATAAATTAGCAATCTATTTTTCGTTGAAATGCTCAAGAAAAGACATTGGGAAAATAAATATTCGTCTGATAAAACATTTCATGCAGAACATACCTGAACTTACATATACTTATAGGTCGAAGCAAACATTTCGTAATAACTTTTTATAAATTTTTAATGAATTGAAAAATTTGTAATATCCTGTAGTGAGTACAGGTCCGTGTATAACAGATTCTGTTTGAGAAGCTTACCTCCAAAATATCCATACATTGTATAATATCCACGCTGTTTTTGCATCCTAATCACCTTATCCTGCATGTGATGTATAAACATCCTCTGGCAATAGTAGGGTGGAAATGGCAGCTGGGTAGTGCCGATTGAGAATTGTGCTCCCCTCCTCAAAATAAAAAAAAGACAAAAAAAATTGCACTGAGAATACTACTGAGAAATGCTTTCAAATCCAACCACGAGTGTCTCCTGAGAAATTAAGTCCCCGATACTTTTTCATCTTTAGTGTAAGCAATATTTTCTGCAGTTTTTTCCCCGCCTTAGGGAGGATAGCGGCACCCTTGGTCGATACAGAGCACGTTATTTGTGTGGACAAGATGCAATTTTTTTCCTACATGTAGTAGACTTGGTTTTTCCTTTATTTTTATTTTTAGTTGCCTTCACATTAGGGGTGTGCATTTAGGGGTAGTGCGGGAACCGGTACCTGATTAGAAATTACACGGGTACCTGTCAAAGAACCCAACCCAAAAATTCAAATCTCGGAAGTTGCTGTTCAGATTGTGCCTAAGTGGTCCGGACAATAATACTACCACATCTGTCCGTCAATGCAGCAATTGCGAGAAGCTTTAGCTTCAATGTGAAAATTGCAACTTTGCGATGTTTTTCCATGTAAGCTGGTTTTCGTTTTGAAAGCTTCCCACCAATGACATTTCTTTTTCATTGTCTGGGAAGTTGTTAAGTAATTTGTAAAATTGGCTACGGGTACCCGATTCCATAATCTGGAACCGGTTCCTGACATCAGTGGCCGGGTACTGGAGTAACCCGGTTCTGATGCATAGCCCTACTTCACGTGATTTATGTTTGAGAAATGTATAGCTAAATCTAGTGCTACCCAAGGCAGGGAGAACTTTGATTAAGTTGTTTTAGCTTTAGAATCAATTCAGATTCTTGCAGTGCCATGTGGCACAAACAAGACTCAATTAACACTTCAAAACCCTTCACATATGAACATCTGAAGGGTTAAAAATAAAAGTGTTTGACATATTACGCTGAATTTTTCTGAAACATTAGGCACTCTAATTTTTGGCAATTCCATAAATTCGGACGTACATGTCAGATGATTTAATGAGCGCTGTTGGGAAAGTGAATGTGATACATCACTTATATTTGACGTCTATTGAGAAAAAAAAAAAACAATTTCAGACCACACTTAAATTCACCACCACCTTAAAGGCATTGTGTCATGTGGTCGGACGTACGGTGTAGTTTACGGAATTGCCCTCTTGTTGATTTGAATTTTGATTACACAGTACTTAGAAAGGTAGACAAATCATAGCTCCAATTTAATCATTTTTTTTCTCTCTTGGCCTTCCATATTCTACAAGTCAATAAGGGATTGCTGAGAGTTGATATTTGAAGAGTCATTTAGTTGGATCCAATTTTGTCCATTTATTAAATTTCTTCTTTTTTCGGTATCTCTCCCTTTGCTTTTGTCCACAGGTCGGTGACGGATCCCCGGGATGGCAAGCGAGTGGCTCTCAAGAAGATGCCTCACGTCTTCCAGAACCTCATCTCATGCAAGCGAGTCTATCGGGAACTCAAGATGCTCTTTTTCTTTAATCACGATAACGTGAGTACACGTGTGCGCTCGGCATTGATCGGCAAATCAAATAGACTTAACCCGGAAAACACAAGAGGATTCTTCAATAGCCACCCCCCCCCACCCCCTCTCCGAGATTAATATGAAAGTAATTCTACAGGGTGGTACAAAAAGGAGGATACCCACGTTTGACAAGAATTTTAACCTACATGTGTACAACTTTTTTGAACTGTTAATTTTTTATAAAATGCAGTGAAGTATAGCTCTTCAACCATGTACATGGTGAAAAAATCTTTAGAAAAATTGCAAGAATAGTGTTATTATGCTAATTTGTATACAAGTCACCAAAATCACTGTTGTCCACATGTAAGTCTAGTGTATTGTTCTTTGGTCTTCAAATCAAGCTCCTGAGCTCAGTCAAGCGGATGGAATAAAGCCGTCCGTGGACAAACAGGTTTGGCACATGAAATTTTTAAGCTCATATGTCATAGACAAAATTCAAAGCCATTAAATTTTCCTTCTTTTTGCACCACCCTGTAGTTGAATTGAAACGATTTCTTTAAATGCTTCTGATTGGCTAAATACATTTAAAATACTATTATTGTCTTATCCCTCACTCATAATCAACAAATTCTAATCCTGTACATTTTTAAAGATTTATTCATTAAAACTTTCCCACGTTTTCCGTTGTTGCTCTCAAACCAAAATTGTTTTTTTTTTATTGCATGTACTCCTTTTCTTCCCCAAGCACCCTGAAGCAGACCTTTGTAACTCAGAAAATGTCTCCTTTTTTTTTTTTTTTTCAAAACCAAATTTTCTCAAATATTTTCTGGCCCCAAAACATCAAGTACGTAGCCAGCTATGGTACAGTAAATGCTCTTTCCAATGTGGCATTTTTTTGCAATGTTCTAAGTTAAAAAAAAAAAAGGATTGGAATTCTGTTGAATTGAAACTGACTCATTTATGTAGGTACATGTACTATGAAATTGTTTCTACTTTTTCTCTCTTTTTTTTTCTTCCAATCAGTTTTCCCTAAAACTTATATTTTTCGTCTTTGAAACTAATATTTTGTTTCCAAGAACACTTCATTCATGTTGTGTTTTTAATCAGTAAAAAAAAAAAGGGTGTTGGAATTCGTTTCAATTGATCATTACTGATTCAGTTTTGCACATGCCGGTGCGTAACGGAAAAGCCTGATTCTTCGAAAATGTGGCCGCACACATACGTGCATGCCTACCGGTACTTGTGTTTCCTTCAAAGAAATATCCAATTCAATCTCAGGTGCATTTGAATTTCTGAGCGCCTGAATTTATGAATGACTGCAAGATGTGATACTGGTATTATGTCAGGATGGGGAAATATATGAGGGGAAGTTTATAGTATGGTGCATATATTTCAGTCTCATTTTACACGCGTGTAGATTGTTATGTTGACCTTCTGTTAAAGAATGGAGTATAAACATGTATACAGTGATGCACAAATGAATGCAACCCCCCCCCCCCACCCCTTCCTCTGTTCTCTTCTGTGATTGCATACTGTGCAGTGCAGTTACTTTAAAAAACACAAATATACTCATAAAATATATTGAAGTAAACTCACACACAGTAATTTGCGCCTGTGCAGTGTAAATTGATTAATTTTTTTTTTTTGGGGGGGGAGCATTGAGGTGATATTTGAATGAACTCTTGAAGAGTTTTCTGCCTGTGTATCATTGCCTATTCAAAGATACCTCTCAAATTTATTTCGAAATTTGCGGATTTCTTTTTGCGGATTTGTGAACCCCTTTCGAATTTCATTTCAAAATTTGTTGGATTATTGGTGGAAGGCTTACATTCAGTGTAAAAAACAAAACAGGGTACACAAAATATCACAATAGTGTTGTAATATGCAGAAATGCATTTGCAATCCATCAGTCCATCCATGAAATGCAATTTTATTATTTTTTTTTTCTGCTAAAAATGTATATTTTTGTTGGCAGCTGCACGGCAGTGAGCGTGCGTGGTTAATGTAGTCGGCCCTGGGGGTGGCTTTTTGTGGTCAGTAGTATGTTTGAGGCTGTGAGCACACAACGCCGATTACTGCACATGCGGACCGTGTTTCAGCTGGAATAATTCATTTCCCAGGCTGTGTACATGCACGGTGTGCAGTGTGGACTCTTAAAATCTGTTTCTGTCTGCACGGGATAGATAAACTGAAACAAATATTTCCCTTCTTTTGGGGAGGGGAATTTGTTTTTCAATTGAAATCTATCAATTTTTGTACACATGTTGGGATGATAGCTAACAGACACTGCATAATCTTCCAATTTGAGCTTATTCAAATAACAACCGAAAGCACACACTTTAAGCTTTTTTTTATGGCAGGACTATTTATTTAGTTTCGGTTTGCATCAACAAAGTTCAAAATCTGAGTTGCTATACAGCATGCATGTATTTACCCACTTGCCACCAGGATTATTTTTGGCTATAGTACAAAAAAAACCCCATTATTTGAAAAAAAGACAAGATAAATCGGCCAAATTTGAAAATTAAGTCAAACACCACAAAAACTGACTCATGAGTCATTTGCACAATATTTGTACGATACTTCTCATCGTTACTTCATATTTTGCAACATTCCGAAGCCCTGCCATGGAGTATTTGCTATGACGCCAAGTTGAACTTCAAATACGATGTGTACAAAAAAACAATTGGAACAATGAAGTGTATGTATACATTGACGCCCACCACAGGCGATTGGGAGAAAGCTTGACGAATAAGCTGTCATCCGCAACTGTGAATATACAATGCCAGATCACATTAACACATCCTCCGGGGTTAACTGGTTAACAGAAAAATGCAATTTGAATACTCAGTCTGAGATAGGATTAAAACGCAACAACGGCAAAAAGAAACAAAACTTTAGGAAACAAGGCCTGTTTTTAGGAATTAAATTCCCATTGATCAGTTTGATTTTTTTCTTCCTCGACAGGTTCTCCGTGCTCTGGACATACTTCAACCTCCTCATCTAGATTTCTTTGAAGAAATGTATCCTTTCAAAAACAAAGTGCATATGTACATCCACGGAATATCCAAACAACATACGCGAGGTGTTGCTTCGCCCACTTTGCGGGGTAGGCGACTTTGCGGGGTGCCGGGTACGCGGCTTTACGGAGTTGGCGGCTTCGCTGCCTGTGGCCGCCATAGAGTAGTGGTGATGAGAAATGTTAGAAGTACGTATAAAGTGCTACGGCAGATTGGTGATGGGATTGTTCATTTGATGATACAAGCATGGCATTTGGCGCACAGTCAGAGTATGTCTTGAGACAGATATTTGGCTATAGGGCCATCGCAGATTTGTCCTTTGAAAAAAGTAGGTAGAATAACAAGCAGTGGCAGCCATTTTGATTTTTTTTTTGGAAATTGCTTGTTATTCTACCTATATTTTTTTCAAAAGACAAACCTGGGATGGCCCTATAGCCAAACATCTTTTTCATAACATACTCTGACTGTGTGCCGAATTTCATGCTTTTATCTTCAAAGTGAACAATTCCCCCCCCCCCCCCCAATTTTCCCCCTATCTGCACCACTGTTTGTATAAACTACATGCAAGATTTTTCCCTTGGTTTCCTGCTCAGTGTTCAGGCGTGCAACTTTTTCTTGAATCGGCTGATTTCCTTGTTTTTCACATCACGCTTATACCATTAAAAATTGAAGGGAAAAGAACCCTTGGAAAATTTGGAATTTCCTCTTTTTATTTACTTCCCACTTATATTCCTGAGTGCTTGATTTCGTAGAATTGAGGAAGTTTCTAGGGGAAAAAATGTAAAGAGTACGGTAAAGAATATTCATCAAATTACATTTAATATTGAAAGCCTGGAATAGCATCTTTCAAAACTGCAGGATTTTAATAATCTTTCAGTGGATTGTGTATGTAAGTACTTGTGCCTTTAAAATGTCTGTGTGAAGGGTTTTGTTGATTCCGTGGGCTGAACAAATTACTAGAAATATTCTACCTTTTGGAAATCAGATATTGATAATTCCCCCCCCCCACCCCTCCCAAAAAAAACCCCACAATTTAAAAGATGTTGATAATGTTCTTTGAATTTCATCGATCTCTAAACTAAAAATCACTCCCTTCCTTCCCTAACCCCACCCACTCCCCCAGGGTTTGAATATTGAAGGAATATAATTGATGTCAAAACACTTGTCCGATTTCTGCTACTTAATTTTTGTTCCCTCTTATTTTCTGACCCGCCTTCCTCCTTAGTCGACATAAGACAGCCATTATTTCTGATTGATTTTTCCACGTCTGAAGTCGTCTTGGTCAGGTTTTTAGTTTCCCAATCTGTCTGCTAAGTTGTTTTTTCCTCTCCCCCGCCTGCCCGGCTGCATCGGCTCTCAGTGGTTTCTGGAGGATTCTGTTTCAACCGTCCGTGAAATTTCCCTCCAAAAAAAACCTTTTTAATAAATACACCTAATTCTGTGCTGTTTTTTTCTTTCGTGTGTTGTCGTCCGTCGGCCGTCATGCCAGATCCCCGACTCTGCAGAATGAGAACAAATATTCGGAAAATCTGTCCTATGTTATTTGTGGGTTTTGTTGTGTGTGGTTTTTTTTTTTTTGTCAATCATGTTTTAATTAATTAGGCCAAGATAATGTAAACATATTGTCATACTGTCCATTCTGACCTATTGGTGTGCAGGTATTAATAACCCCTCCACCCAGCAGCTCGGTAAAATTTGATGTTTGTTTTTATACCTCTGGCATTTCAGAAGATAAATGGTTAGATAAAAAAAATTATGAAATAATGTTATAAGTCGTTACAGTTACACAATTGAAGCAAGAAATTGTGCTGCTTTTCCCCCCATTTTGTATCAGTTTTAAAGCCATTGTACGTGTACGTACATTGCAAATTGTAAGGTTTTAACTTAAAAATCGCCCCTCAAGCAAATGTGATTTGAAGTGGTGAAGATGCACAAGAAAGGGCTTAGCTTTCGTGTGCATGCATGTATCGTGTTTAACAGAGCAGCGACATAATGCACTAAAATGATTTACTTAGAGAAGTGCTCAGTCAACGAGTCAAGATAGATTGAACAAGTGATACTCTCTCAAGTCTTTCGTTTCTCTAAAGTGATGTTGGATGAGATTGAAGTAGACATCACTTTTTTTTGCGGGAATTCTGTGACATCTGATTATCTGGCTTATTTCTTTATTCTACAAGTTGCAACAAATACTCCATATATCATAAACCCGTCTCCGCTGTGTAGATAGGGAATCATCCTAAATCCAACGAAATCCAACACTATGATGTATTAACCCACCAAATACTCCACATATCACCAACCTCTCTACATAGGTGTTTACATATATGACCTGTCATCACAATGAGCTTAAGGAATTGAGATATTTGTATATCTGGATTCTGCTGAACAAGTGAGCTTTCCAATGTTATATAGTCAGGCAGATCGGCGCACAATATGATACAATATGAGGGGTGGTCGATTTTTGGTTTTCAGGGGAACCTAAAAGTCCCGTTTTACCTTTCCCCAATTTTTTTGTTCCGTCAAAAATCTTTAAAACCTATTTCGTCCCTGTTTTTAAGACTGTGCATTCACTGTAACACAACTGGAAGATTTTTAAATGCCATTTATCAGTTTTACCATTTCAAGTAAGTCGGTGGTCTATATTTCCGTTACCGATCTCAGAACCCCTTATTGTTGTATAAGTACAGCAGATTGGTGATAAGATTGTTCATCTGATGATAAAAGTATGAAATTTGGCACACAGTCAGAGTATATAATGGGAAAATGTTTGGCTATAGGGCCTCCGCAGATTTGTACTTTGAAAAAAAATATCATAGGATAACATGCAATGGCCGCATTTGGAAAATTTTGAAAATTGCTTGTTATCCTATGATATTTTTTTCAAAGGACAAATCTGCAATGGCTCTATAGCCAAATATCTTTCCCATGACATACTCTGACTGTGTGCCAAATTTCATGCCTTCATCATCAAACTGAACAATCTTATCACCAATCGGCTGTACTAATACAACAATAAGGGGTTCTGAGCTGAGTGAGCTCAGTAACAGAAATATAGACCACCGACTTACTTGAAGTGGTAAAACTGATAAATGGCATTTAAAAATCTGGCAGTTGTGTTACAGTGAATGCACAGTCTTAAAAACAGGGACGAAATAGGTTTTAAAGATGTTTGACGGAACCAAAAAATCGGGGAAAGGTAAAACAGGACTTAAGGTTCCCCTTAAAACCAAAAATCGACCACCCTTTAAAGCCCCACTGCATGCACTGTAACGCAAAACGACAACGTACGACTTTAAGCTCTTTTCATGATGATAGGTCACATATGTTTTTATGGGCTATAAACCATCCTGGATTACAAAAAAGCTGTTTTACTTTCAATGTTCAGTCAAAATGACCAGGCTCAGCTGTCCTACAGCCATCAAAATGCTGCCAAGACTAGCTGTTGATTTTGCTTAATGCAGGGTAGTACAGTCATTTGTGTTATGCAAATATAATGATGATATTGAACAAAAGTTTGAAAATTGACGTTTGCAAATTCTGTCTTGTGTAGCAGTGAGCCAAGCTACGCATTACCTCCAGTGGCCCAAGACATTGTCAATTTTTGTATTTTTTATTTGTTTTTGGGAATTTTTTATTTTAGTCCCATGATTTGACCTTGGTGATATGTACATGTATGTGGACTATTTTCGAGTAGTATAATAGGGGTGTAAGTGGCGCCACCAATGCCAAAATAGTCCGCCCGCCCCCGAAAAAAAAACACCCCGATTTTTTTTGTGGCCAAAAATATTGGGCAACATTTTTTGCAAAAATTAAACTTCTAAAAAAAATGTAAAAATGTAAAGCCATATCCTAAGTGCGCCACTGAGTACGTCTGTTGGGCCTTTGTGTCCTCAGCATTGGCCATGGAAGTTCGTGAACCGCATTTTCTCCACTTTCCATACAAAGTAATACAATTTCTCATTCAGAGAATAAAAGTCACATTTGTAAGCATCTTAGAGTGAATTTTTATTTTTTTTGATCAAATGGCTGGAAAATTTCCTGAACTCCCCGCTATCAGATACGTAGTGACAGAGCTTCTGCAAAGCGACCTTCACAAGATCATCGTGTCACCGCAATCCCTCAGCTCCGACCACGTCAAGGTCTTCCTCTATCAAATTCTAAGAGGTAGGCAAGACAGAAAATTCCGCAGTGACGCCAATCCTTCCGTAGGATTTTTTGTCAATGGATAATGGAATTTCTTTCCCCACTCCTCTTTTTTTTGTATTAAATTGGCGGCTTGATTCAAATCAATACCTCGGGTGTAATGACATCGTGCAGGATTTTTGTTATCTTGACGTTGAGATTTTTTTTTGTTTTTATGGGCTGGGGATTTAGTAACACTAACCCATTCATTTGATCTCGAATGTATGTATTCCACAGTGATTTGAAACCTCTATAAAGTGGTCTATACGAGGCACAGGATACTTAATGCGTAGTTGTTGGAGGACTATCTGTGGAAAATTGTTTCTCGGAAATAAATGTGACAAAGAGAGGACTGGTTTGCCGCTCAAAATATTCTTAGACTTGGGTTTTTTGTATGAACACGAACAGCTTACTTTTGAACAAAACACCTTTCTTGTAATATTTGAAAGAAATGGAGGGTTGTCTCTGTTGTGTTAAAGGGAATATACAACATTTGCAAACATCAAAAAACGAAATGATCAAATTATCACGAAATATCTTACTGGGTTGTTAGGCCCTGACAGTCCAAAGCATCCTGTAAAATCGTGGTTCCTGGTGTGCTGACATTTTCAAGAAAAATTGTATTTTTCCAGCGCTGGTCGGCCGACCATCGTTGGAGAAAACTGTTTTTTTTTCAAAAAGTGCTCCTAGTTTTTCATATTTAGTTATTCCGCATTTTCTTTGCAATTGATTACACACCTGTGAAGGGGTACAAGCCTGCTAGACTGATTCTCTGACCTAACAATTTCCCAAAGTCTATAAATTGCTCCGTTTCATCTTAAGTGGGGTCAGGGAGCCAGACTACAAGAATATGGTTGGTTTTCTTGGATTTTCAAAAATCTGTGAACCCAAAACATGAAGCAAGTCAGTTTAACAATATTTGCTATAACATACTAATCCTCCAAATCCATTTATTTCTGAAAATTGCAGTAAAAGAAAATGTTGTACATTCCCTTTAAACTTTTATACAACGCCTGAATAAATTCCCGTCATTTGATTGGTAGGTCATTGATCACATGTCATTGACTTATTTGTCTCAACCCACGGCCTGCCGCACTGCAAAAATAGAAGTTCCATACCATGGTAAATAGGAGTTCCATGGCACGGTCACATGATTGGAGGCTCTGAACAATCGGATGACGAGGATTTATTCAGGTGTTGTGTAACACAAATAATGAATGTTTCACATTCGTGTAATGGAAAGAATAATTTCATGAGGTGCAGATGGAATGTTCCATTCAACGATGCTTGGCAGCCCCATAATATTACGTCACTGCTTAGGTACATAAAAAGTCCCCACCAAAAAGCAGTGACTAGCAGTATTTCTTCTCCAGAATCAAATTAAATTTCAGTCCTAGCGAGACCTTGTGACCCTGGCATTTATTTATAAAAGAAGATTAAAAAAAAATATCCCTTTTATATCACCAACTCGTCCTGGGGAAAAGAGATAAAAATATATCTCACTAATCAGTCGAGCTGTGGTCAGTTCCAGGCCATTCCGTTGTGGGTCACCATACAGCCAGTGATACATAGAGGTCAAGGAAATCAATGGCAGATATTGGATTTGTTTTAAAGGAGTACTTGTTGAGAGAGAGCACCCTATGTGAAAAAAAAATGCGTTTACCCGAAAATGATAGTACTTGGAAAGATAAAAAAGCAGAATATTAAAGATCACACAACTTTATTTTATAATAATGGCACAAAGGAATTTTGTGGTACAATATTTCAGTCCTCAGAAATCGAGCCGTTGGGGCACTAGTCCTCATTCCAGCCACATATGTTTCTTTTCGCTGCTGGAAAGAAGTATAGCAGAATTTCCAACGATGTGTCTTTAGACGCATCCTTGGAAGGCCTTCTTTCATTGATTTCTTCAAAATGACAGCTTGCCAGAAAGAATAATTTCACAGGGAGTTTAGTGCCATTACTATCTTTAAACCAAGTAAGCTTTTCAACATTAATCACGTCTGTTACTTTTTGGATAGCTGCAAATGATGGACTGTAGCTTTAAGCAACACAGTGATGCGTGTTGACAGTCTTGACTGTTGTTTTTATCTATTTTCTGGTCCAGGGCTGAAGTATCTCCACTCGGCAGGTATTCTACACAGGGACATCAAACCTGGCAATCTTCTCGTCAACAGTAACTGCATACTCAAGGTTGGTGACCTCTTCACCTCTTGCTTGGCTTAAGTGCCCCATTATCTTGATTGCCGTAGTCAAGGGTCGAATGAGGACATCACTTCAGTGTATTTTTTTCTTCATATAATAAATTTCTAATTTTCAAATTAACTACAGAGCACCACTGACTAAGTGCATTATAATATTTTTTTGCAAAGTTTAACCAAAGAAATTGACTGGAGAGCAGGGTTTGAACCTGCGACCTCCGGATTGCAGTTCCGGTGCTCTACCAACTGAGCTATCCAGCCCTATGTTGGCGGTTCCCCAAGTTGTCAATGTCTTTGAAAACTTGTAATAAAGAGCCGTATTCTCTCTGAGTGATCCCCGTTTGCTATTTCCCAGGTTTGCAGCATTGCTTACATGTATGTGCTTAAACTGTTTTTAACGCACAGGATGTAGAATTTCATGTTTTTAATCATGATGGTTAATAAATAAATCAAATTGAAATTGAATTGAATTGAAAGGAGTGTAGGAAAAAAAATCCAGCTCGAACAGAATCTTTACAAATTTTTAGAAACTAATTTATATCTGATATGGATTTTTGAAGAAATTTGACAGTGTTTTAAGGAAATAATATATCGAGGACATTATTTTATTTGTTTTAATGTAATAACGTTGATATAAGTTTTAAATCGTAAAATGCATAAAATATTCTAGAAAATGAACCCTAAGTTGTGGAAGAAATTTTCCACAAATTCAGACTCCTATGTGGTTTCGTTGGCTCATTTTAAGCAACTTTACATAGACGCAGACACAAATACCTAAACAAAATCCCAAACCAAATTTCTTTCCCACAGATCTGTGATTTTGGGCTGGCCCGCCTGGAGGAACCAGACACCAACAAACACATGACCCAGGAGGTCATCACACAGTACTACCGCGCACCGGAGATCCTGGTGGGCAGCAAGCATTATGGGTCGTCAGTCGATGTCTGGTCGGTGGGCTGCATCTTTGCCGAGCTCCTGGGAAGGAGGATTCTGTTTCAGGCCCAGAGTCCGGTCACGCAGGTAGGATGAGAAAAGGGGGCGAACAAATCTTTAACTAATGAAAGGGTCCATGCAGTGAATTTTTCTTAGGACCACATTTTGTGCAACTTTCTATTCCTCTTAAATGTATAAAAATCTTTTGACATCCTTTTTGAAAAGTGCACTTCTTTAAACATGTAAAAGAAATGTCCACGCTTTTCCGTTCAACTGTGGGCGCTGTTGCTATGATGTCATTTCGGGAAGACACTGTTCAGTTTTTTAGGGGTTTTCTGTGCAAATTTGTGAACCCAAAATTTGCTCATTGGAAATATTTGTGAGAAAGGGTTGCCTATTGGGTTACTGCCATTTATGACACAACGGATCACCAAAGAAAAGAACATTCATGACGACAAAAAATCCCAAATTCTAGCAACTTTTTTGTGCTGAAATAGCTGTAACATTGAGGTTTCTGCCCAGAAAAAAACCCACAGGTTTGCTCATGAATATGGAAATTTGCATTAGCATAAAAAAAACAGGCGCCAAAATACCCTTAAAAATGACAAAACGAAAATTGAAAATGAGGGACACAAAGGTGCATCTTCAAGGATAGCATTTAATGGACATGGGCCCTTAATAAACAGTGGTCTTTTTTTGTTTGGTTTTGTGGACCATCAACACAAAACAAAAGATCTTCTGTGGAATTAAGCAGGGTCCTTAGAGAAAAGCTGATAGGGATTTTGTGTTAAAGTTGATACTCATTATTTTGTCCAAAAATAGGAAAATGAATTCTTATTTTGTCCAAAATTAGAAAAATGAATTCTTGAAAGAACCATCACAGTAAGCGCCAGTGATATAGAATTCTTTTTGAAGGCCTAGTACTGCTCATTAGAATTGGACAAAATGTCAGTTAAGGTGTGTTTTTTTCACAGTAATAATCAAACTCTGATACTGTAATTCCAGAAATTAGATTGAAAACAACATTGTTTATGGAAACGACACTGTTTTATGAGACTGAAATTGAGATGAAACGATACCACAGGACTTTAATCACATGGACATCTTTTATTCAAGAAATACCAGAACGACCCTCTTTTGTTGAAACAGAGCCCAGTTCCAGCAAATCCATGAAAATTTGGAGAGAAATAGAAGAAAGAGAAATTGAAAAATATTTAAATGCAGACCAGACTATTTTTAGCCAACATTCCCCTCGTGCGTCAGCGAATCACATTTTCAAATCGTTGCATTTTTGTGACTGTAACCTGATCCCCCGAGTGACCAGCCCCAGCTTAGGGAAAAAAATTTGCACTTTATTTTCCTCGTAATGGAATTGCGAATGTGTCCAAATCTTCACAGCCATCGGATCTGATTCAACAAGTGACTTTGTAAATGTCACATTTGAGCAAACGGATGGGAATGCAATGTATTTTTAATTTCAGTTTTTTTAATTTTTTTTTTAATTTTCCAACGTACAAAACAGTACTGAACATGGATTTCCCCACACATGTGAAGCCAACAACAGTTTATTTTTGTCATTACTAAGTGTTTAACCAACTCAATTTAAAAAGAAAAACACTTATAAAAAAACCCCAGTTATTTTACGTTTGACGCCTAAAACTAATTACTCATTGAAAGAAATCAAGTGCTTCAATATTTATCAAGTGTTTAAAAAAGTTTTAAAGAAACTGAATATTCAGTATAATGTAAATAAAGCTATGACAACATGGCTTATTTTTAGAAAAAACAATTCCGCAATTTTTTAGCTGCGGGATAGCAGCTCAACAAATCATCGTGTCTCTCTGTTAGTCTGTGAGTTAGAAACAAACGTTGACATTGTCTATTGCTCCTACATATTTTGACCGATTTCAGCCAAACTTGGTCAAAAGTATCAGTAGCCCAGCCCCAACATGTCACATGACCAAACTGGGGTCAGAGGTCATCATGGGGTCGCTGGTGTCAAAAACCTGATTTTTTTTTTACTCAAAACACTACTCCTTCCAGAAATTACATGGCACAATCACGTGACTCATGGATGAACACGAATTTGTGTTGGCCCGCAGCTTCCGAGATATTTCCCATCGAGCTTGTTTAATGTGTAAACGTTGACGCCAGTGAATGCTATTATAATTTTTGAAACAAGTAACCTTAAAATAAAAAGCTCTTGTTGATTTTTGCTCTTTAATACCCTAATGACTTGAATGTGGCAATGACATCCAGCCAAACCAAACAGTGATTTATCAAGGCCGGCCCCGTTCCGCCTTGGCACTATTATGGGCCGTAACTCAATTATCTGATAATACACAGGGCCTTGGGAGAGTTATCATGTCGACTCGGTGATTGAGGATCGTATTAGTGTTTCAAACATATCGGGCCGTTAAAAGCGCTGTTCTGAAATTGCACTTTAATTAATTTCATTTCCTGCTAGTCTGTATTTATTTGTTGTCTGAAATTTCCAGTTGATGAGCTACTAAGTGATTTAACTCTGTGTAATAAAATGGCTTACGAGAATATTTAGGCCAAAAGAAATGGTAAATTAAACGACTGCATACTTTAGGGATGAATTAATGTCTTGAAACTTCAAATATTTTTTGGTTAATTTGATATCACTGAAACAAGCATGCAAGCAAATAAACCAAAGTCTATCAAGAAATGAGAAATGAAAAAAATATTGAAAAAATATTGACTGTTCAATTTGTTGAATAGTCAGTATTTAATGGTTGCACAGTCGACTATTGATATTCAACTTAACAGCATCAACTCGAAGAACACAAAACTTAAAAGCAATCTTGGTATCAGCTCCATGCACAAGTACCCCCTCAATGGTCAGAAAGGGAGAGTTGGGGGAGACCACTGGGGGAGACATACGAACGCATTGCTGATGACGCCTGATGCAAAGATGCTTTGGTGTTGTGAACATTAATAAAATTAATCTTGCGTACTTTGTGCTACATACGCACGAAACAGTACGCTCATGTGGTGTGTCCCAACAACTTGGTTCTGGAAAAGCGCCCTCTCTTGTTTGTGCTTGAAGCTAATAGAGACCCTAGCCTTCTAGAAAGTGTTCCTGATTAATTTTTAATTATTTGATTTTCTGCTTATTTGTTTTTTACAGTTAAACCTGATCACAGATCTCCTTGGTACACCGAGCATGGAGGACATGAAATACGCATGCGACGGTGCCAAAGCACATCTACTAAGATCACCGCATAAACCTGTAAGTTCAGACCTGTTCCGGGCAACCGTTTTCAATACGAGACATTCTAGAAATCTGTCCCTGATGCATCTTATCTATGATTCCATCATTCTGATACACTCCTTAAAGCTGTCGTCCTCCAAGAGAGATTGTGAATAGCTAACTTCCGGCCAAGAAATGAAAAATTGAAAAATTGTTTGAGCAGCAGAGACTCATTAAGATAATTGGACAGTGAGCATTCAATGGCATTGTGGGCATTTTGGTGGCCTCCGTTTTACTGAATTAATGAGGAAAAGTTACAAAATTTGTTTTCTGAAAGGAGGCTGCCCTTCAGAAATGACATGTGCACACCACAAACAAATTGTTAATGACTGCCAATTATTTTGGCCAGTTAAAGTTGTTTTCCATTCATTGCGACTTTTTTTTTAGTGGCCTTCGTTTTACAGAATTAATGAGGAAAAGTTACAAATTTTGTGTCCTGAAAGGGGCTGCCCTTCAGAAATGACACGTGCACACCACAAACAAATTGTTAATGACTGCCAATTATTTTGGTCAGTTAAAGTTGTTTTCCATTCATTGCGACGTGTTTCATCATGTGTAGCCTTGCTTTTGCCATACAGAGGGTTTTTATAAACTTTTGCTCCGTCTTCAAATTCCACAAGTTTTTAGGGTTCTGACTTACATGTAACAGAAACCCCAGTTCAATTTTCTGTTTCAAGAACATGACGTCTAGTACAGGCGTATGAGTCCAAAATTCCTATTTGAATATACATGTAACCCTAACCCCTTGAGTGATTTACTAGGAGCCTTCCTCACTCTTACGAAATCCAACACCATGTGGTAAACTCAACACTGAAACTGTTGGACTCTGATTACAGTGGTATGCCTGACTGTATGTAAAGCATAATCAGTGCAGTCCTCACTCCAACAGAATCAAACGAAACATGCAGTTGGATTTTGAAGGGTTGGGGTGGTTAGGGATAAGAACTTCTGAATTAATTAAGCCACTGACGAAATCACATCTGGAGTCGAAGGCTAGTTTTTGATAACCTCCGTAGCAGCCAAGCGTGTAACCTGAAACCCAGAGCATTGTTAATAAACCTATGTGCATCCTTCTACCCACAGCCTTGCCTGTCAGCATTATACAGTCTGTCCACCCAGGCTACCCACGAAGCGGTCCATCTACTCAGTAGGATGCTAGTCTTCAATCCAGTAAGTTGACCATTTTTCCTGAAAAAATAAATTAAGTCTATCAGAAGGCAACGATGCAAACGGCATTGATGAAATGCGACACAGCAAGTTTTTTTGTAGTTCCTGATCTCAATCCTGATAACCGTGCGGAGTTGTGACCAAGTCAATTTCAAGGAATGTTATTTTAATCATATAAAAAAGTAACATGTATTTTTTGTTGGACTAAAACACGAAACTTTGAAATAATTATTAAAAGATGAGATAACAGTCTTAAAACCATGCAAAGAATTAAGTTCCAAAAACAACAACAGGAATTGCAGATTAAATCCTCAGAGAAGTAATATAAAGCCTTTATAAACTATTATATTTTTTATGTATTTATTTATTTTTAATCGCAGGACAAACGCATATCCTGTACGGACGCGTTGACCCACCCCTACTTGGAGGAAGGTCGGTTACGATACCACACCTGCATGTGTCGCTGCTGTCACAACACGGCGGCCGGCCGGCAGTACACCTCGGACTTCGAGCCTGCGGCACCGCAGCGGTTCAGCTCCGAGTTCGAAGACGGGTTGTGCAGTGTACACGAGGTCAAAGGTCAGTATGCAAATGAAAGACTACTTGTGATTGGCTGTTAGCTGCAGTTGTCCCAACCAATCAGACAGTTTGTTGTTGTAACTGTGCATGCGCATATAAGCATTTGATGGTTTTCCAATTTTTTTAAAAACACAACAGATACATGTATAGTTTGCTTGTATGTTGAAGCAAAAAATATCCTTCAGATGTGGTATAGCCAGAGTTCTCAGAAGTTAGTACAGAACAAGAATTTAGAACAAGCACTTTTCTTCAATTTCTATGGAATCCTCTACAATTTGAACCCTTTACAATAACAATAGTATGTAAGATTTGAGGCTTTGCATGGTGGAGATACTAAATAATGACAGGTTTGCGGAAACACCATGTGCGAATAATTTCTCAACTAAGAGAATGGTTCTGAAAAGAACCAGAGGTATAAACTCAGTTAAGAACTGAGGTATAAACTCAAACGTTCAAAGTATAAACTCGAGGTATAAACTCGACGTTCCGGTCAGTATGCTCTGACCGTCTTCAGGAGAGACGGTCAGACAGTCTCCTGAAGACGGTCAGAGCATACTGACCGGAACGTCGAGTTTATACCTCTGGTTCTTTTCAGAACCATTCTCTTAGTTGAGAAATTATTCGCACATGGTGTTTCCGCAAACCTGTCATTATTTAACAATAGTATGTTTTCATATAGAGCGCATGTATCCATTAGTATTGGTGCTCAAGTTGCTACGTCATTATTACCCCGCTCTTTGGGCCAATGAAACATTCCAAATACCATCTCAGCTCCCTGGGGAGTATACAGCTCCATGCTGCCATTTTGGTGCAAAGCAGCTAAATCAACCACAATAACCATCTCTGCCCTCACAGGTACCCATTCACTCCTGGGTGGAGAGAAGCAATGAGTGACAAAGTGCCTTGCCCAAGGGCACGCGCACCACAACCCCAGGCTGGACTCGAACCCACAATCTGCAGAATTACCCGCAGACCACAAATTCAATGCTCCACACCACGAGGCCACGGCACTCCACTATATATGCATTTTTACAATACTTGAAATGACTTGTAGAAAACAAGCTTTTAACATATGTTTAATATTTTCTTTATTTTTTGAATAACCAAAAAAAAAAAAACCCCATTAAAAGTGCTTCAGAAAGTTAAAAGTTAAGTTAGCCTTCTTTGTGTCTGTTCATGGATAATATTACAAGGAAACTCACTGTTACTTGTTGCTAATTTTCACAGAGTGGGTGATAAATGATTCCCTTTTTTGTTTGTCATGTTGCAGAGGCCCTACACACATTCATCACGGACAGACACCAGGGTAATAGCGTCCCCCTTTGTATAAATCCACAATCTGCTGCCTTCAAGAGCTTTGCCAGGTGAGAAGAAACGAGCGAGCAAAAAATTCACATTGTCAGGCCACCTCTAAATAAGCCAGTTCAGTATCTCGATGAAGTAGTCCAGGTCAAAGGCCCTTCGGGATGAAATTGTCACGCGATGTTTGAGAACGCCCTTTCTGCTGGTAATTAACGTGCGAGTGTCGTGCGAACGTCTCCTGTCATGCGCCTTCGACGAGCGTTTGATTATCCTTAATGACCCGTGACCCATATATCATTGTGCGCATTGCGCAGTTGAAATACTGAACTGGCCTATTACTTGGCTACGGCTTGCAATTACACATGCGACTATGGAAGCCGCTGAAGCCGCTTCCCATAGACACGTGTATGACTGATAGCCATTGTCAATTATTTAGGCACAGCCCTGTTTTTTGTGTTAAAATTTCATGTACGTGGTTATGTGAGATCTGTCTGTAGTTAGCTGCTTGAGGGCACTGTTTAATCAATCATATTGTTGCAGGCCAGTTAATAGTTGCAGGCTAAATTGCCTACATCTGCCAAAACATGATTTGCATGCCCTCAAATTCTCTGCTATTTGGGCATTTTGTGGGCCATGAACTTGAGGGTTTGCAAAAAAAGAAGGGGGAAAGCCGTGCAGAGGACTGCAAGCTCATATTTCTGTGAAATTTGGATGCAATTGGCAATGGACAATGGCGGTGGGCTTCAGGACCAGTTTTAGGAATGATCGTCTTTGGAAGGAAATTTCCCCGAAAAGTTATCAGATTATCCCCCAAAAATTGAACTGAAAATTAAAGATAATGAAATAAGCTTTATTTTGATATGTGTCTCCAACTCCTCGAGAGTTGTGAGTATTTCTCCAGATTTTTGGAAGGGGGGGGGGGGGGGGGCTTTTATCACTGGGGTCTATAGCAGTTTATTTTACTGGTCTGAAATCATTGGTTTTCCAACCTTGCCCCCAGGGCTTACTTTATTTTCAAAGTCATTTCCAATAGTAACCCCTGGTTGGGAAACTTGCTTCCTGTATCCTGATTGGATACAGCGATAGCAAGTAATGGATTTATATCGTGTACTTGGTTACTTATGTCCAACATGTATTACGTGTTTTAACCTATCCATCCCGAACCCTTCAAAATGCAACTGAAGTATTGTTGGAATCCGTTGGAGTGAGAACTGCACTAGTAAACTGATTACGCTTTACTAGTAAACTGATTATCCTTTACATGGGGTCAGGCATACCACCAGAATCAGAGTCCAACAGTTTGGGTGTAGAATTTGTTGGATTTTGCAGGAGTGACGAAGGCTCCTAGTAAATCACTCATGGGGATTAGGATTAATCTTCATTGTGAATTACAAAGTCATTTATGTTCGTTTTTTTTTGTTTTCGTTTTTTTTCTGTTTAACAGCTCGTCAGTAGCCAGTGCCTCTGAATTGCCACCCACCCCCCAACCCTGGGAGTAAACTCCTCCCCCTACTGTCTCCAACGGGTATCCGGGGTAAGCCAGTACCCCCTCCCCCTCCCCCGCCCCTTTACGCTTTGTGTCCCGTCCACGCCCCTTTTTAGGTACCGGGCCTGCCGTACGTGTGTGAGGCATATGTTGGATCCAGCCCTATGCACCTTTTAAGTGTTATATCTTGTATTTATTACTACCATATCTTTGTGTTTGTAGTACAACAAAGCAATATTGTGTGATTCATTAGTAATTTATGTATAACCATCTCCCAAAATCGAATGCTGCAATTTGTTTTTGAGTTTGAGTGTTGAACATAAATGAGCGCTCAACCCAGCATTATTGTATAGCAAACAATTTTTTCCATCTAGGTTACAAATTGGCTTTTTTTTTTGGTAGTACGCAAACTTAGAGGATTATGTTAATATGCCAATACAGTGGAACGTCGCTATACCGAACATCGCTGTACCGAACATTCAGCTATAAAGAACATCAGCCTTGGCTCCCGATTTTTGTGTACAAAACGTACCGAACATTGTTGTTGGAAATGTCGACAGAAGAGCGACAAATGGCTATTATTTCCCCAACGAATAGTAGGAAAAAGCCACCCATGTAAGCTCAAAAACTGTGTAATTACACGATGCAATAGTCGTACGTGTTCGAAGTCGTCTCTCAGTAACTACCAGGGCGTACTTGGTGAAGCTGTGCTACAGAATTGAAAGTATTAATGGACACATTTGGCGACACCGCGCTTGGTTTGTATGCAACTACACAATAACAAAAATCAAAAGAGGGCACCACTAATGTGGGAAAATCGCTGTACCGAATGATCGTTGTTACGAACAATTTCTGTGGATCCCACAATGTTCGTTATAGCGGCGTTCCACTGTAATCGACTGATGTTTTGTATGTACATGATCGTTGATTCTTTTTTTTTATAAAGAGTAATTTTGGTGACACAAGTTTGTTCTTGTTAAAAACATTGATGCTATGCATCACCCCTAAACAGGAACAAACCTACTGTGTATGTGAAATGTTACTACAGGAAGGATCAACTGTCTTTTTTCCGGGGGTGTTAAAAGTGTTATGTGGGGGCTTGTACAGTTTTGTTTGCCAAAGATGGTGCTAAGTTTGAGGGAGATTTTTTTTTGCTCAGAGAAGTTACAACAAAAAAAAGAACAAAATGTAGATTTGAGCCAGTTAATGTATTTCACTTTTTTGTATACCAGTAATTTGTATTTTTTTTTTTTTTTTTAGAAAAGCCACCCATGTTTTTTGCTGTAAGTAGGGCCCTTATAAATTGTGCCATTTCTTACCTTTTTGATCAGAAAGTAGCCAAAAATGCTGACTTTTTCTGTTGACCAAATTCCCGTCTGCTTAGGAATCACCAATAATTATCAACATTTTCAAAACGTACATGAATGCTCGGCGGGTGGGGGTTATCACCAAATTTACACTTTTGAAATTTTGTAACAAAATGGATCAATATTTTCTGTTCGGTATTTGTAATGGGCTTTCAGAAGATCTTTCATAAAATCCGTACACCTCAACTTGGCAAACTCCGGACAAGCTCATAATTCATGGTTACAGCCATATTTGTCATTCAGCTTCGTGCTACACGCCGGTGACAAACATGCACGATGCAGCCTTTTTCAGCCGCCACTTTCTGTAGCAATGAATTGCATATGTGTGCATGTATTGCAAACGCCTTGTGTGCCTAAGCGGCCTATCTTCAAGGCGCTAATATTCCATAACTAATCGCGGTGATATGAATGAACTGTACGTTCCAGGATATCTTTGAAAATCAACATTTTTTAAAGTACTCTTCCAGAGAGAGAGAGAGAGAGAGGGAGGGAGGGGGGGGGGGGATCTGCCAAAAAGAGAACGCTTTCTACATAGTTGAAAATGTTGATAATTATGGATGACCCCTTAGTGTGTCTCAAGTATGTTCACTTGGTGTGCACGAAAATATCTTATGGAAAAGTGCAAAGCTAGTAATGTGCATATCATGCTTAACATTGCTTAACGTTTTTGGCTCAGATCTAAGCTGGATTTGTAAGCAAAAATGCCTTTTCTGAACATACAATGTATGGCTACCATGTAGCCATATTAAAGAAGAAATACACATTGATCAGACTGTTGAGGCTGCAAACTTGATACAAATGTGTTGAGCATGAAATTTCAGTTTACCAAATTTCTCTGTTAAGCAGCCCTGTGTGGTTGGCCCGTGAATTGGAAATGTCTTGCAGTTTCAACATGAACTATTCTGTAGACACCTTCCCATACATATACGCAGCCGAATTTGTCATTTAACTAAGAAATAGACTCTCTTGTTTTTCTCTCAACTCTGTCTGCTATAAGCAAATTGAGCCTGCCATACATCCCTGCCCAATCACAAAGTGAACTTCCGGTCTTTTATTATAATTTACGTTTCCATATCAGAAAAGCCACAACTCATCTTCGGGTGGTAAAATTTGTATGAAACTTTGTTCCTTTTGGTTATGACGTACGTTTAATGTACGTAGTGCATTTTTTTTTTTTTTTTTTGCCCCTGAAATAGAGACAAGAAAACGCTAATGCAAGATATTCAAAATACTGCAATCCACCAAATAAATATGCAGTGTTTTGTGTGAATAAACTACCTCTGGAGAATGGATCAGCCCATTATACCTTACTATCAAGGAAGACACCACTTTGGTCTCAGAGGGGTGGATTCATGACTCGAGTCTGCACTGATTTTGCAGTGCATTGTTAACTTCGCTCTAGCCTAGCTGTAAGACTAATTCTATTTATTGTAACTGAATTTTTTTTTTGTATACGACGTGTACTGTGCAATTTGTATCGGGATCTGTAGCCAAACGGGGAAACCCGTTTAAAAACACACTAATTAGGCGAAATGCAATTTGAGGTTGCACTGATTGGTTGTTTTCAGTTGCTATTTAGATTTCTATTGGACAGTTTTAATTTATGGAAACTCTGTACACCTGTGGATGAAGGTACTGCAAAGCATTGGCATAAACAAACACAGAGTTCCAAAGTTCCGAAAGAGTTTTGAAATTTACCGCATGTGGATCTTGTGTCTTTCACAATGTCAGTCATGTTTTTGAGTTTCAATCGATTGCTGCACCCCTCCCTTCCCCAACTGAAGCAATGCACCGCTCCAGCCACACACCTTTCCTTGTTGTAAATAGACAAGTCCATTAATCACAGAGGGGTGGATTGCTTCAGTCTTGAGATGCTGCTCTCACATTGATGAGATACAGGTTAGTTAAGGTATAGTGCTGGAGAATTTGGTCTGGCAGGGAGTAAATATGTCCTTGAAAAATAAAATAAAATAGGTTGGAAAAAACAAGAGTACGAAACCAAGGAATGCAACGAAATAAGCATTTGCATTTCGGGATGGGTAGACTGTTTTTATTGTAATGACAGCAGATGAACTCAACTACGTAAACAGGAAACCTTATTTGAATAAAGTTTCCCAAACTCGGAAAAGACTGCTTACACGAGTTTGAATTGAGAAACAGCGACAGACCTAACAATTTTTACCGACATTTAAACGATTTGTACAGTTTTTGAACTATGTAAATGTTTTTTTTGTTCCTCGAAAATTGTGTTTTTCATTGAATTTTTTGTGCAGTTTACTTCAGTAAAACAAATTTTGGGTCGATTCAGCATGTTGACTGTGTTTTTTAAGTGATATGATGGTCGAGTACACACGTATGTAGACAAGGGTACAAATACATTGTAGTGGTAGAGAGAGAGACGAATATGTACATCCCGTCATTTTTGTTACGAGACGCAGAAGTCAACTGCAAATGTTTTTGTTCCAATTTTTGATCGTGTTTTTCGCGAAAGGATTTGTAAAGTGATTTGTGAACGTTGAGAGCCAGTGCTGCAGTTTTTAGTAAAAAGTTGTTGTCAATGCTGCTTGAAAAATTAAGAGAGAAATTTATCCATGAATAAAAAAAAGTGGATGATTTGGGGTCTTTTTGTGAGTTGAATAAGTGGCGTTTATTCACGCGATCAATCATCCTGATTTTACAAAACTATGCTGCAAAATGCAAGATATCTTGTCCATGTTCTAGTGCGAAGTTGTTCGCTAAAACTCTCTTTTTACTACTTAAAACTGTGCTCGACAAAAAAAACCATGTATCTAGTGTCTGATGTACTACTAGCATAGAGAAAATACCTACTAATATATCTTTTTTTGTAAATATCTTTGTAGAATGTAGTTTATTTCAATATTTATTCAACACATAGTATGAAGAAAAAAATCAATCAGTTTTGAATTATGTGTTTATGAAAACAAATGGCAATTTCTTTTTTTTAAATCTCTTGTTTTTCCATTCCGTGTATTAAATGTGTGTGCGTGTGTGTACTGAGAATTCTTTTGGTTCTTTTTCAAAATGATGTGTTCCCGATTGGGAGACGTCGTTAAGAGCATTAAATTATGATGTAAAAATGAAATTATTGTACAGTTTTAAACAATAACGATGCATGTAATGGCAACTTCCACAGCAAAGTGTTTTAGTTTTGGCACATAATTTGTTTTCCTTTCCATTTCTTATTGACCCAGAATTCATGAATCCGAGTTGTAAAACTTGAAAAATATGCAAACTGAATAACTTTTTTGAAACATGGGACCATTTTTTGTATTGTAGTGTAAAAAAAAAAAGTAGACCCTATACAATGTCCTTTTTGGTCCATTTTGGAATGTGGTCTGGTGCCTAAAAAGTGAGAGCATAAATAAGGCACATGAACATGCTTGGGTACCACGCAGAGTAACAGACAATACTGACAAGGGCTGCGTCCAAAACTCCAAATTGCCTGGCTGTGGCTTACAATGACACATGGGTCTATGAGAAACGGCTGCAGCCACTTCGCATAGACGTGTGTTTCAAGTGATTCAGACGTGGGCATGGTTTGCAACAGTTTTCTTTCAAGAAAGAGTCAGGGTTCCAGACACTTGATATTTAAAACCCATAAGCCGTAGTGAACATGAACAGCAACAAAATAATGTGCAAAAATTTCCTATTTTAGTTTGGTGCTTGTTATAACATTTCATATAAAATTGTTTAACCCAACATTAAATTGAAGTTGGGAGTACTTTCTCCATTTTGGCTGAATATTTGTTATGAATTGTAGTACATCTAGTCGTATAATGTTGACAAAGATTTCTTCCGATAAAACCCTTGAAATGCCAAGGATGTTTAAAAAAAAAAGGGGGGAAGCTTCTAAAAGGCCTGTTATGCTTCATGTGATAGCAAAGGGAATTTGATGTCGCCAGATATTCGCCGAAAAAATTTACTTGATTTTTGAAATGTTTATTACAAATTTGCAGCTTGAGTTCTTGTGACATCACACGTTCACATTGCGTTCATGATGACAGTATGAAGAGGCCTTAAATGTATAACTTTTTTTTCAGTAAAAAAACGCTTGATTTTCACAAACATGCCCAGATATGTTTGTTTTAAAATTGAGACTGGGTCAAAGGAAACAAGGTTTCTAACTGAAGAGTTCTTGCACTGTTTAAAATCCATGTGTTTTCTGAAGGAATTCTTTAGTTGAAACTTGGCTTTTCCAATTTTTTGAATTTTTTTCAACCCAGTCATTAAGGCGTCTTATTTAGTCCATGTAATGCAATATGACCACTCTAATTCTGTCATTATGATCAAACTGATCCCTTGTTATGAATAAAAAAAAATCAGCATTGACCGTAATTTTTACAACAAACTTTATTGAATTAATGAATAGGTAAGTGTGAATGAATGCTGCACTTTTGTGGCAGTGTTTTAAGTGCCAAAGAAAACCTGTACAAGTAATGCATGATTGGTATCTATTTGGGATACCACAATGGAATGTCAATAATGCAATTAAAATGAATTTCTTTAGTATTAGCTTGAAAACTGATCTTTGTGAACATTTCGCTAAATTATCCAGACGTGATACTTGTCGGAATAAGACACGGAAAACTACTTCTTCATGAATTCTGCCAGTTAATTTTTCCCCCAATGCACTTCTCCAAGAAAAACATGCAAAATCCTACTGCCAGTCATGTCATCTTAAAAATAAAAATAAAATAGCAATAGTATCTAAAAAAGGGAAAAATTTATGCACAGAATCTGCATATCATGAACAACCCACGAAAAAAAAATCATTTTTATTGTTAACGTTTTTTTGTCCTTTTTTTTTTGACGCACTTGTAATGTTTTATGCAAAGACATTGAATATTCCCTCATTAAAATATGAAACGTTCTTTCAATGTGGCACACTTTTGTTGCTTGATAGGCCGGATTTTAATCCATATTTTTAGAATACAAGAGCTCAAAAATTCAGGCTCTGATTTTGTTGTGTGCTGCAACTTTATTTTCAAAACTAAGGCTTAAGGAATTGTGCTATTTTGTAGACTTTCTGACGTTTTTCGTTTCGTATTTTCTTTCAGCGGAGGTCAACAGGTTATTTAAAAGTAACATGTACATTTACCTGAGGGTTTGCAAATTGTTGGAAGAAAGTAAATATGCATTTTAGGTGTTGGGTCAAAAACAAATTTCTATTTGTAATTATTGTATCATAGTAATAGATTAAATAAGAACAAATTATGAGAGATGTTATTAGTCTAGTACCAAAGTAGAAAAAAAAATAAAAACAGGAATACTCGTAAAACTGTTCAGAAAATTTGGGGGAAATTGGATTCAGTTCAGTGAGTGTTCAAAAACTTCTATACAGAAAGTCGCTTTTAATACTGTTTTGTGGTAGTGTGCTGTAGGCAACGTTTAAGTATTCCTTGATTATTATCAGCTTTTACGTATGTTTTTATTTATTTCTTGTTGATGGATAAACCATGTTTCTCGGATGGGAATATTCTTTGTAATTTGGTAATCATGAAATCAATATTGTAGAGTTCGAAAATACTTTCTTGATTTGAGAGATCTTAAAAAAAGTGATGAATAAAAGTGGGAATATGTGAGAAATTTTAAGAATGCCTCTTGAATCTAGTTATGTCTGTTGCGTTCGACTCCTTGAGAACTTGTACTGATCAAAGACAGAATTGAAGTCAAGTCCAGTCACAAGTCGGTCGCAAGTGCAGTCACAAGTCCATCACAAGTGCAGTCACAAGTCCAGTCACAAGTCCAGTCACAAGTCCATCACAAGTCCAGTCATAAGTCCAGTCACAAGTCCAGTCACAAGTCCAGTCACAAGTCCAGTCACAAGACCAGTCACAAGACCAGTCACAAGACCAGTCCATTCACAAGTCCAGGTACAAGTAACAGTGGATGAACAATAACAAGGAATGCCTTTGTCAAAAACATAAAGCCTTGGTCCCGACTGTGCATGTATGTACACAATGAATGGGACTGATATTCCTCTTGTCTTTAATACAAAATTCTGATATAACAAACAATGTCGCTAGGTCCGAACGTGTTTTTATTAGGCCAAAAAAAAAATTAAAAAAAAAATAAGTCGGTCTCTGGTCAGCACCAAGGCAAATGATGGAGGGCACCAAGGCAAATTATGGAGGTCCCCAATGTACATGAGGACACAACAAAAGCAAAATAGTACCCACCTTGTCTGTACAATCCAAGCTTCCAAAAAAAAAACCCGCGTCGCTGCATCAAGTCCGTAACTTTGGTCTGACCAGAGACCGAATATGTTTTTTTTTTGGCCTTAACGAGACTCAACTGTACTTGTGGGGTACTCATACAAAGAAAATTTAGGGGACAATGCTACCCCGCTACTCACCCTTAGAAAAACGGTACCACAGAAGTGAAATTCTAAAGAAAAGGGATAAAATGACAACAATGCAAGTACCCCCAGAACTACCATCTGTTGGGATGTCCGCGGATCCATTTAATACTAGTACGAAGGTTGAATGGTCCGAAGGTCCGATAGTCAGAAGGTTCGATAATAATAATTGTATTCACAATAATGATTGTATTCACAAAATAATTGTACTCACGGCTAAGGGAAGTAAAAAAAAAATTCGAAGATTCCTCTTCGATTTAAATAACTAAAAATACTAAAAAAAAGACACTTCCTTTTCAAGCGGTAAATTTCGGAATTGTTTGGGGGGGGGGGGGGGGGTCACCTGGGAGGGCACTTGGAATTTGTGGGGGGAGGAGGCGGGGTACATTCCACCAAGGCCCACCCTTGGTTACGCCACTGTTGGTAACACAAGCCTACTGAATATTGAGAGGAAAAATGGTGGTCATCAACGTGAAGAATGTTTGTCAACTTGGAGACAAATCTCCTTATCCTGGCCCTGAAGTTACAGTCTACTGACAATCTGCCGAAATAGTGAACAGAAACAAAACGGGCGAACGATAACTCATGAAATACAAGTTTCCGCGGCGGCGGAACGGTTTTCAAACTGGGGAGGGGGGGGGGGGGGAGAAGGGGCACTTGCTCAGTAAAAGGCATCTTCCTCCGGTGCAGCAGCGTGTTCAGCATATTGAGAAAAGTCAGTATTTTTGGCTGATTTTGACTAAAAAAGTAAGGCTAACCCCTTGCATTTTTTTTCACATTTGGCCAAAAAATTGAAAATTCCAGAAAGTGGTTAAAAAGATGCCTTAAAGGCCCTAGAACGCATTCCAAATCTTTTGTCTTTTTCTAATGATTAATAATCTGGCTAGAATTCAATTTTATGCATCACTGAATTTTGCAGATATTTTGTCGTCCAGGACTAACGTTTCTGTGCAAAAGTGCGGCAACTGCAGCCTATCCCCCAATTTTTCTCGGTTTTTGCACAAGACACTGTTGAGGAAGAGAAAAACAATATTTTGTCTAAATCTTCTGTCTTTTTTGTCTATTTCTAATGATTAATAATCTGGCTAGAATTCTATTTAATTCGTCACTGAATTTTGGAGATATTTTGTCGTCCAGGACTAACGTTTCTGTGCAAAAGTGCGGCAAATGACCTGTTTGGCCTGAAACTGCAGCCTATCCCCCAATTTTTTCCCCGTTTTTGCACAAGACACTGTTGAGGAAGAGAAAAACAATATTTTGTCTAAATCTTCTGCCTTTTTTTGTCTATTTCTAATGATTAACAATGTGACTAGAATTCAATTTAATGCGTCACTGAATTTTGGAGATATTTTGTCGTCCAGGACTAACGTTTCCGTGCAAAAGTGCGGCAAATGATCTGTTTTGAGTGCAACTGCAGCCTATCCCCCAATTTTTCTCGGTTTTTGCACAAGACACTGTTGAGGAAGAGAAAAACAATACTTTGTCTAAATCTTCTGTCTTTTTTGTCTGTTTTTATTGATTAATAATCTGGCCAAAATTAAATTTAATGCGTCACTGAATTTTGCAGATATTTTGTCGGCCAGGACTATCGTTTGTGTGCAAAAGTGAGGCAAATGATCTGTTTGGAGTGCAACTGCAGCCTATCCCCCAATTTTTCTCGGTTTTTGCACAAGACACTGTTGAGGAAGAGAAAAACAATATTTTGTCTAAATCTTCTGTCTTTTTTTTCTATTTTTATTGATTAATAATCTGCCCAGAATTCAGTTTAATGCGTCACTGAATTTTGGAGATATTTTGTCGTCCAGGACTAACATTTCTGTGCAAAAGTGAGGCAAATGATCTGTTTGGAGTGCAACTGCAGCCTATCCCCCAATTTTTCTCGGTTTTTGCACAAGACACTGTTGAGGAAGAGAAAAACAATATTTTGTCTAAATCTTCTGTCTTTTTTTGTCTATTTTTTAATGATTAATAATCTGGCAAGAATTCAATTTAATGCGTCATTGAATTTTGGAGATATTTTGTCGTCCAGGACTAACGTTTCCGTGCAAAAGTGCGGCAAATGATCTGTTTTGAGTGCAACTGCAGCCTATCCCCCAATTTTTCTCGGTTTTTGCACAAGACACTGTTGAGGAAGAGAAAAACAATATTTTGTCTAAATCTTCTGTCTTTTTTGTCTATTTCTAATGATTAATAATCTGGCCAGAATTCAATTTAATGCGTCACTGAATTTTGGAGATATTTTGTCGTCTAGGACTAACATTTCTGTGCAATTGTGCTGCAAATGATCTGTTTTGAGTGCAACTGCAGCCTATCCCCCAATTTTTCTCGGTTTTTGCACAAGACACTGTTGAGGAAGAGAAAAACAATACTTTGTCTAAATCTTCTGTATTTTTTGTCTGTTTTTATTGATTAATTATCTGGCCAGAATTCAATTTAATGCGTCACTGAATTTTGCAGATATTTTGTCGTCCAGGACTAACGTTTCCGTGCAAAAGTGCGGCAAATGATCTGTTTTGAGTGCAACTGCAGCCTATCCCCCAATTTTTCTCGGTTTTTGCACAAGACACTGTTGAGGAAGAGAAAAACAATATTTTGTCTAAATCTTCTGTCTTTTTTGTCTATTTCTAATGATTAATAATCTGGCCAGAATTCAATTTAATGCGTCACTGAATTTTGGAGATATTTTGTCGTCTAGGACTAACATTTCTGTGCAATTGTGCTGCAAATGATCTGTTTTGAGTGCAACTGCAGCCTATCCCCCAATTTTTCTCGGTTTTTGCACAAGACACTGTTGAGGAAGAGAAAAACAATACTTTGTCTAAATCTTCTGTATTTTTTGTCTGTTTTTATTGATTAATTATCTGGCCAGAATTAAATTTAATGCGTCACTGAATTTTGCAGATATTTTGTCGTCCAGGACTAACGTTTCTGTGCAAAAGTGCGGCAACTGCAGCCTATCCCCCAATTTTTCTCGGTTTTTGCACAAGACACTGTTGAGGAAGAGAAAAACAATATTTTGTCAAAATCTTCTGTCTTATTTTTCTATTTCTAATGATTAATAATCTGGCTAGAATTCAATTTAATGCGTCACTGAATTTTGGAGATATTTTGTCGTCCAGGACTGACATTTCTGTGCAATTGTGATGCAAATGATCTGTTTGGAGTGCAACTGCAGCCTATCCCCCAATTTTTCTCGGTTTTTGCACAAGACACTGTTGAGGAAGAGAAAAACAATATTTTGTCTAAATCTTCTGTCTTTTTTGTCTATTTTTAATGATTAATAATCTGGCTAGAATTCAATTTAATTCGTCACTGAATTTTGGAGATATTTGTCGTCCAGGACTAACGTTTCCGTGCAAAAGTGCGGTAAATGACCTGTTTGGCCTGCAACTGCAGCCTATCCCCCAATTTTTCTCGGTTTTTGCACAAGACACTGTTGAGGAAGAGAAAAACAAAAATTTGTCTAAATCTTCTGTCTTTTTTGTCTATTTTTAATGATTAATAATCTGGCAAAAATTCAATTTAATGCGTCACTGAATTTTGGAGATATTTTGTCGTCCAGGACTAACGTTTCCGTGCAAAAGTGCGGCAAATGATCTGTTTTGAGTGCAACTGCAGCCTATCCCCCAATTTTTCTCGGTTTTTGCACAAGACACTGTTGAGGAAGAGAAAAACAATACTTTGTCTAAATCTTCTGTATTTTTTGTCTGTTTTTATTGATTAATTATCTGGCCAGAATTAAATTTAATGCGTCACTGAATTTTGCAGATATTTTGTCGTCCAGGACTAACGTTTCTGTGCAAAAGTGCGGCAACTGCAGCCTATCCCCCAATTTTTCTCGGTTTTTGCACAAGACACTGTTGAGGAAGAGAAAAACAATATTTTGTCAAAATCTTCTGTCTTATTTTTCTATTTCTAATGATTAATAATCTGGCTAGAATTCAATTTAATGCGTCACTGAATTTTGGAGATATTTTGTCGTCCAGGACTGACATTTCTGTGCAATTGTGATGCAAATGATCTGTTTGGAGTGCAACTGCAGCCTATCCCCCAATTTTTCTCGGTTTTTGCACAAGACACTGTTGAGGAAGAGAAAAACAATATTTTGTCTAAATCTTCTGTCTTTTTTTTCTATTTTTATTGATTAATAATCTGCCCAGAATTCAGTTTTATGCGTCACTGAATTTTGGAGATATTTTGTCGTCCAGGACTAACGTTTCCGTGCAAAAGTGCGGCAAATGATCTGTTTTGAGTGCAACTGCAGCCTATCCCCCAATTTTTCTCGGTTTTTGCACAAGACACTGTTGAGGAAGAGAAAAACAATATTTTGTCTAAATCTTCTGTCTTTTTTTGTCTATTTTTAATGATTAATAATCTGGCAAGAATTCAATTTAATGCGTCATTGAATTTTGGAGATATTTTGTCGTCCAGGACTAACGTTTCCGTGCAAAAGTGCGGCAAATGATCTGTTTTGAGTGCAACTGCAGCCTATCCCCCAATTTTTCTCGGTTTTTGCACAAGACACTGTTGAGGAAGAGAAAAACAATATTTTGTCTAAATCTTCTGTCTTTTTTGTCTATTTCTAATGATTAATAATCTAGCCAGAATTCAATTTAATGCGTCACTGAATTTTGCAGATATTTTGTCGTCCAGGACTAACGTTTCCGTGCAAAAGTGCGGCAAATGATCTGTTTTGAGTGCAACTGCAGCCTATCCCCCAATTTTTCTCGGTTTTTGCACAAGACACTGTTGAGGAAGAGAAAAACAATATTTTGTCTAAATCTTCTGTCTTTTTTGTCTATTTCTAATGATTAATAATCTGGCCAGAATTCAATTTAATGCGTCACTGAATTTTGGAGATATTTTGTCGTCTAGGACTAACATTTCTGTGCAATTGTGCTGCAAATGATCTGTTTTGAGTGCAACTGCAGCCTATCCCCCAATTTTTCTCGGTTTTTGCACAAGACACTGTTGAGGAAGAGAAAAACAATACTTTGTCTAAATCTTCTGTATTTTTTGTCTGTTATTATTGATTAATTATCTGGCCAGAATTAAATTTAATGCGTCACTGAATTTTGCAGATATTTTGTCGTCCAGGACTAACGTTTCTGTGCAAAAGTGCGGCAACTGCAGCCTATCCCCCAATTTTTCTCGGTTTTTGCACAAGACACTGTTGAGGAAGAGAAATACAATATTTTGTCAAAATCTTCTGTCTTATTTTTCTATTTCTAATGATTAATAATCTGGCTAGAATTCAATTTAATGCGTCACTGAATTTTGGAGATATTTTGTCGTCCAGGACTGACATTTCTGTGCAATTGTGCTGCAAATGATCTGTTTGGAGTGCAACTGCAGCCTATCCCCCAATTTTTCTCGGTTTTTGCACAAGACACTGTTGAGGAAGAGAAAAACAATATTTTGTCTAAATCTTCTGTCTTTTTTGTCTATTTTTAATGATAAATAATCTGGCTAGAATTCAATTTAATTCGTCACTGAATTTTGGAGATATTTTGTCGTCCAGGACTAACGTTTCCGTGCAAAAGTGCGGTAAATGACCTGTTTGGCCTGCAACTGCAGCCTATCCCCCAATTTTTCTCGGTTTTTGCACAAGACACTGTTGAGGAAGAGAAAAACAAAAATTTGTCTAAATCTTCTGTCTTTTTTGTCTATTTTTAATGATTAATAATCTGGCAAAAATTCAATTTAATGCGTCACTGAATTTTGCAGATATTTTGTCGTCCAGGACTAACGTTTCCGTGCAAAAGTGAGGCAAATGATCTGTTTGGAGTGCAACTGCACCCTATCCCCCTTTTTTTCTCGGTTTTTGCACAAGACACTGTTGAGGATTTTGACTAAAAATGTAAGGCTCACACCTTACTTTGTTTTTCAATTTTGGCCAAAAAATGAACATTCCTGGAAGTTGCTAGAAAGATGCCTTAAGGGCCTTAGAACGCGTTCCAAATCGATTGCTGGACAGATGTGCTATTAAAGGCGAAATTCTGTCGAAAAATTGAGGTAAAATTGCCTCAAAAATTACTTTTTTTTCAAAAAATTGACGATTTTTGCCCAAATCTTCAAAATAATTGTGTTACAGTATTGACTGATGTATCTCTTGCATCCAGATGAATTTCTGCCTTGTTTGGAGAAAAGTCAATTTTTGGCCGATTTTGACTAAAAATATAAGGCTAACCCCTTACATTTTTTTTTCAATTTTAGCCAAAAAAATGAAATTTCCTGAAAGTTGCTAGAAAGATGCCTGAAGGGTCCAAGAAAGCATTCCAAATCGATTGCTGGACAGTTTTGCTATTAAAGGGGAAATTCTGTCGAAAAATTAAGATAAAAAAGTATGTACCGCTAGAGGCGACTATCAATAGTCGCCCCTAGAAGTACGTACCGCTAGAGGCGACCATCAATAGTCGCCCCTAGAGGTAGGTACCTCTGGGGGCGACTATTGATTGTCGCCTGTAGCGGAGGTAGGTACTGCTAGAGGCGACCATCAATAGTCGCCCCTAGAGGTAGGTACCGCTAGAGGCGACCATCAATAGTCGCCCCTAGAGGTTGGTACCGCTAGAGGCGACCATCAATAGTCGCCCCTAGAAGTAGGTACCGCTAGAGGCGACCACCAATAGTCGCCCCCAGAGGTACGTACCGCTAGAGGCGACCATCAATAGTCGCCCCCAGAGGTACGTACCGCTAGAGGCGACCACCAATAGTCGCCCCTAGAGGTACGTACCGCTAGAGGCGACCATCAATAGTCGCCCCTAGAGGTACGTACCGCTAGAGGCGACCATCAATAGTCGCCCCTAGAGGTATGTACTGCTAGAGGCGACCATCAATAGTCGCCCCTAGAAGTAGGTACCGCTAGAGGCGACCATCAATAGTCGCCCCTAGAGGTACGTATCGCTAGAGGCGACCATCAATAGTCGCCCCTAGAGGTTGGTACCGCTAGAGGCGACCATCAATAGTCGCCCCTAGAAGTAGGTACCGCTAGAGGCGACCATCAATAGTCGCCCCTAGAGGTACGTATCGCTAGAGGCGACCATCAATAGTCGCCCCTAGAGGTACATACTGCTAGAGGCGACCATGAATAGTCGCCCCTAGAGGCACGTAAAGATAAAATTCTGTAAAAAAATTAAGATAAAATCGCACCCCAAAAAACTTTTTTTCCCCCAAAATTTACGATTTCTGCCCAAATCTTCCAAATTATGTGTGTTTAGTATTAATTGATTTTCCTCTTGCATCCAGATGAATTTCTGCCTTGATTGGAGAAAAGTCAATTTTTGGCCGATTTTGACTAAAAATGTAAGGCTAACCCCCTGCATTTTTTTCAATTTTGGCCAAAAATTGTAATTTCCTGTAAGTTGCTAGAAAGATGCTTTAAAGGGCCTTAAAACGCATTCCAGATCGATTGCTGGAGAGATGTGCTATTAAAGGGGAAATTTGGTCGAAAAATTGAGGTAAAATTGCTCAAAGAATGACCTTTTTCTCCAAATATTGACGATTTTTGCCCAAATCTTCCAAATTATCTGTGTGTGAGTATTGATTGGTGTTCCTCTTGCATCCAGACGAATTTCTGCCTTGTTTTGAGAAAAGTCAATTTTTGGCCGATTTTGACTAAAAATGTAAGGCTAACCCCTTACCTTTTTTTCAGTTTTGGCCAAAAAAAAGAAATTTCCTGAAAGTTGCTAGAAAGATGCCTTAAAGGGCCCTAGGACGCATTCCATAACGATTGCTGGACAGATGTGCTATTAAAGGGGAAATTCTTTCGAAAAATTGAGGTAAAATTTTTCTCTAGAAATTGACGATTTTTGCCCAAATCTTCAAAAATATGTGTGTTAGAGTATTGACTGATGTTCCTCTTGCATCCAGATGAATTTCTGCCTTGTTTGGAGAAAAGTCAATTTTTGGCCGATTTTGACTAAAAATGTTAGGGGTTAGTTAGCCTTACAATTTTCGACAGAATTTACCCCTTTATTAGCACACTTGTCCAGCAATCGACTTGGAATGCGTTCTAGGGCCCTTAACGCATCTTCCTAGCAACTTTCAGGAAATTTCATTTTTTGGCCAAAATTGAAAAAAATTCAAGGGGTAAGCCTTACATTTTTAGTCAAAAAAGGACAAAAATCGACATTTTACCCATTGAATACTGAGAGCAATAAGTAGTCATCACCGTAAAGAAATGTTGTCAACACGGAGAAAAATAACGGGAATCACCGTCTTCAGAAAATCTGCCTAACTATTGACCAGAAACAACGCACAATACCGATTTTATTGGATTGAAATTTCGCCTAGTGATTGGTCGTGAATAGTAACCCAAGCCTATTGAATATTGAAACAAAACGTAGCAGTCACCGTAAATACAATTATTTTTGTAAATACGGAGAAAACCTGCCTAACTGAGGTCAGTCTCCAGAAAAAAACTACTGAACAGACATGATATAACAGAAACATGACCTATGCCATTTTTTTAATACAATGCTTTGTTTTATTTCACTGGAATGGAAAGAGGTTAAAGTCCGACCGTGTTTAAGATTTTACACATTTACATAATTTTTCCCAATATTAATTTGGACAAAGGAGCTGATTGTCGGCCGAGACCATAAACTCCAAGGGCAAATCTTGCAAACATTTCTTACATACAGCAGTTAAACTTGGCTAAAAAAAACTCCTGCCACTGCAGGCTAGTCAACATTCTAAAATATTTCAAAGATTCATAATGAAAATAAATGCGAGTGAACGAAACAAATGGGTTTAAAACCAATAGAAGAGTGAAGCATATACAGTCGTTGGTAGTTGCTGGTGAAATTACTGATTATGCAAAGGATTAATAAGGCAAAAATCATGCAAAATAGTTGTCCTGTTGTTAACTGATCTCTTGACTTATCTATCATTGAAAGTTGCTGATGTCAGGTTTTGGGCAAAGTCAGAAATGATTTGGAGATATATTTGACGAGTCCCAGAGGGCCGCTTTGTACCTATCTCACTGACTGACTGACTGACTGAGTGACTGATTAGCTGTCACTTGTGACTTAGACTGCTTGGTTGTAGAGAGTCGGGCAGTGCTATTGTATAGGATGACCTCGTAACATCTATGGCTGGGCTAAATTTGGCCCACTGTGCAGACCAGATGCATGAAAAGACTTCCAGTGAATGGCCAATCTGAATCAAATGAATAGAATTTTGGGCACTCAGGGCCCAGAAACTTGTCTTGTTAATCTATTTAACAAAATCAAACATAATGAACTTTTCTAAAAACTTGATTTGTGCCCTTTTTTAACCACCTGTGACAAAACTCAACATCGACCACAAATTCTGTAAATAGCAGTAAGATGTTGGTCTACAGAGGACAGATAAAATCTACAACCTTTGATGCAGATTACAAAAATAAGATTTAAAAAATACAGATATTCATCAGGATTACAGTACTAAAAGTTCCGACAGATCCAGTGGAGAATTATAAACAAACCACGGGAACCAACGGTACAAAAAAAACGACTCGCACTCCCTTTTAGAATTTGAGAGGAATTAAATTTGCAACAAAAGTTAAAAAAAAAAAAAATTAAAAAACTTGAAATCAAAGAAATAAATTTCATTTAAAAGGAACACGATCTAGAAAATACTATGTACAAAACAAAAGAAAAAAAATCTGCTTTGCAAAAGATGATATCAAGCTAAAGAAAAACTACACGCAGTTTGTAAACTAAAAAAATCTAAAAACCTGTGATTTTGAGTTTTTGTGTGAAAGCAGATATTTCATTCCAAGAAACCAATGCAAATAATCCTAAAACAAGTTTCCCTTATAAAACATATTTTTCCCCCCAAATTCACAACTAGATTTGAAAGAAAAAACTTGGAGCATACACAATAGTTTTAAAGCCAAATTTCAATTTCCCTTTAAATCATTATTCATACTCCAAAATGACCAAAGATTTCCAAGAATTAATTATTCATGTCAAATGATTCGAAGGCCAGAGAAGCAAAAAGAAAAGAAATTATATACAATTAACAAACACCAGCTGATGATGACTATGTTGATTCTCTACTGGTTTGAAATGCATGCGTAAAACTGTTTGTATAACGTTAGTCAAATGAGGTATCTTAGTATTTTCGAAAAAAAAAAAAAGGAAGAGTTTTCACTATACAAACAAGTTGTCATATCGCTCCAAAGGCGGATCCAGGAGGGGGGGCCCAAAAAGGGCCATGCCCCCCCCCCCCAAAAAGTGACGTCACAATAAAGGCAGGCAATGAGTACTCCACAATATTTTCCTCAAAAAACAGTGGTCAGAAATTGCCTGAGATCGCACCACATAGCATCTAGGGGCCCCGAACCCCACGCCGTAATTTTTTTGGACCCACTTTTTGGGGCCCAATTTTTGTTTTTTTCCTCCCCAAAAAACTGTGTTCTGGATCCGCCCTTGTTATCACTCATAATACCTCTTGGCTATTAAACACAAGTCATGATTGGCACTACAGTAAAAACGTCATATGTATAACAATTACGAACATCGCTATAACGAACATTGGAACATCCCCTTTAGCTCCTGAAGTATTTGATTTTATTATAATGCACCATGGCTATAACAAACGACCACTACAACGAAAATAAATTTACGGACCTCATTGCCTTCGTTATAGTGGCGTTCTACCGTATTTCACCAATTTGTGAAATGGTGTCAACCTATCGATCACCTAGTCAGGTGGCTTGTGATTGTGTTGTGACTGGCTTGTGATTGGTTTGTGATAACTTATGATTGACTTGTGTTTGGCTTTTGATAACTTATGATTGACATGTGATAACTGCAAACTGTTTTGCAAACAACCATTAGTTTTTGCGTCAATGATCAGACACTATCAAGGGAGGGAACTTCCCAGAACTTTGTTCATAATTCAAACAATTGAAAGTTGGTTGCAAGGGTGCAAAATAAAAGTTGGTTGCAAGAGCGCAAGCACCATCTAACAATAGAGGTAGGAATTGACAAATCTAGAGTTCACAAAACAACAAAACTGGTTTAATTGAAACAGCTATGCTCTCTATCAAAGTCGGGGAGAAAAAGACCATTTCGTCGCGTCAGTGCAACAAGGTCGTAACTCGATTCTTCAAGAAAATCTATCTCACGGGAATACGTTCCGTGCCCAATGTCGCATCTCAACGCCCATTGACTTTGTGTGTACATCCGGGTTACTTTAATGGGATACGACCTTTTGACATTGAAAACTCGCGTTACACGTACATGACGTCACACGCCATTTTAGGAGATACGACGTTGTTGCACAGACACAATGATTTCTAAAGACTAATTTTTTTTCAAGTTTCGGTATGTACATGTATATCTTCAAAAGTTTCAGCGTCCCAAGAAAATTCATTTACACGTTTTGTTATTGAACATTTCATGATGAAAAAATTATTTTCACAGTTTTCATTATAGTGAATTTACTGATTCAGTCGATTCTAATCAAATTCTAATCAAGTTCTGGATCCAACGGCATAAAAAACACGATTCCAAATTTGAGAGCATTCACAATTTTGCACAATTCAATCATTAAAAATTCTCAAGGTATCCCATTGCAATATTCTGTACATTATAAAAAAAAAGTTATGTACTTTTTTTTTAGACCAAAAGACAGCCATCTTTGACTTCGCTTGCATATACGCCATGGCAGGGAGTGAGGCGTTGTAACCAAATAGACAGGTGCCTCAGACACGATGGCACTCTTTACTGTACATTGTATTCCAGAAACCTGACCAAGATGGCAGCCAGTCTCAATGCTCCAGTCCTTCTAAGACTCCGACAATGTAAGCCCAAAACATTTCATAAAAAAACAAAAACACAAAGGCTTCTTTCAAAAACAACAAAACAAAAGGAAAACAGTTCATGATATTTGTAAACAATATATATTGATACAGCTCAGACCAACTGTCAAAAAGTGAAAGCATTTTTATGTCCACATTTCTGAGGCTTTTGCATTTTACTCTTTTAAACAGAGCTGAAACTCGTCTCCATTTGCTCAGCAGAGATGACTTTACTAGCAGGGAAAAACAAGCATACCACCGAAATAAGCCCGTTCGGTATCTCGATGAAGTAGTCCAGGTCAAAGGTCATTTGGGATAAAATCGCAAACGTGATGTTACGTGATGTTACGCGAACGCCCATTCTGCTCGTGTGTGCATTTAATTATCCCAAATGACCCCTGACCCATATCACTGTGCGCAGTTGAAATACCGAACTGGCTCATTGGCGTGATACTTCTGAACGATTCTCAACTGATTCACGCTTAGCAGGAGTAATTCTTCTAAGCAAAATATTCTGCTTACAGCTCTCTAAAACTTAAATCTACACGTAAACACTTTTAAAATGTTCACTGATATTGGAAACATCGGTTCAAATTTTAAGCAATCTAATCCAGTTTCACACCCCCCCCCCCACCCACCGAAAAAATCTATTCACAGGATGTTTAAAAAAAATTCAATATTTCTACAGCTTCAGTAATTATGGCTTCCGTGATGGACTCACTATAATTTACGCCATATGCAAATGACGTTCCTGTTGGTGACTGACACGATGTATTTGCAGTCGGAGCTGATAGCGACGTCGTTGATGATGATGTGATCATTGGAGGAGGTGGAGGCGTTGTCGTTGGGCTGCTCGTCTGGCCAGTACAGTAACTACAGTTTGAGGGGGACGGGAGAGAACAAGGTTATTAAATGAAAAAATAGTTCTTCATCTGATGATACTTTCTGTCAGGACAAAGTGAACCTTTAAACATGCCAAATAGATTTTTGACAGTAGTTTTACAGTGTGTAAATGGCTGCATGGTTTTCTAGGAAAGTACAGCTCACTGATAAATGCTCAACATTTTATGAGTACAAACTGAGTCCTATTTCATGGTCCTGCTTAACATAAAAAGCGAAGAATCCCTGCAAAGTTTAAGCAGAAAATTCCATACTAACAATCAGCCTGTTTCACAGGTTCAAGGGTCCACATTTTGTGCAACTTTCTACTCCTCTTAAATGTATGAAAACTAATAGATAAACATATAGGTTTCTATGAGTTATACAGATTACTTTAAACAAAGGAATAGGCTCTGAAGTTTGAAATATACAGTGAAATCTCGATAAGTCAAACTCTGATAACTCAAAATAACTGTTAAGTCAAACAAAGAATACATTCCCTTCAGTAGTATAACAATGATATACAACCCTGCTTAACTCAAACTCTGCTTAAGTCAAAGTTTGAACCTGTTCCCTTGAGGTTTGACTTATCCAGATTTCACTGTAGGTTTTTATAGGTTTTAAAAGTTTCCCGGTGAGGCCTGATGAACTTTTAACTGCTCCAATTCATCTCCTAAGGTAGATCCTTAACCCTAACCGAACTCAACCCACCAAAGTTCAACAGCAGGTTTTGTTTAAATCTGTTGGGATAGGTACAGTACCCCTAAACTGATGGTCTTTTACACTGGGGTTGGCATACATCCAGAAACTAAGTCCAACAGTGTGTGTGTATTATTTCCCATGTGGGTGTTGGAATTTGCCAGAATGGGTATGGTTCCTAGTAAATTGGGCTGGGGAGTTAGGGTTAAGGTACTGGTACTGACATGTTGAGGTTTCCTGGTGGTGGGTGATTTGACCGGATTGACTGGCAGCTTGGAGGTGTCGTACACCCAGATCTTGCCTTCATCATCACCACTGACTAGAGACCCACATCCTGGAGGGAGAGGTAAGATAAGACAAATATGAACACAATACAGAATAATTGATGAATAATGATTACAAAATGTCTAGTGATGAAAAGTGTGGTCAGTAACCATGTCAAAGTTCACAGAGCACTTATTTTAAATGTCTCAAAGGGCTTCACAATTCATATAGGTTTTTCCGGCCAATTTCTTAAAATGTTCATTCACTTCTGAAAATCGGTCATTCATTTTCGTCTGAATTTCAGAATCGCTCTGAACACGCGTTTGATTTTTGCTGCCAGAGCATTCGATTCCATTTCAGTTCAATCAATTAAGTGATTGAGCAGAACCTTTCGTTTATGTCCATTCAGATTCGTTTATACGACTTCTTTTTTGCTTTTAGAGGGCGATTTCAAATATTCACCATTCTATTTCACTGTTAGTTTAATGCCATCGGCACCAGATACAATTAAGAGTTTCTTTTTCATTAATCGTCAATCAAATTTGCTGAACCTGATGCTTGCGTAAATGAATGCGCAGGAAACGTAATTGGCTGTCTGTTTCTCAAAACCGAATGCACGGACAGTGAAAATGATTGAACTTTCATTGAATCTAAAAGGGATTAGACGCCCATGCAAATTCAGACGAAAATGAATGACCCATTTTCAGAAGTGAATGAACATTTTAGGAAATTGGCCGAGAAAACCTACACCTCTGTTCAACCAATCATGAAATCAGTTCAATGCAGCAATCCAAGATCAGCGTGATCTGTTCTCTGCCCTCACAGTTACCTGTTTATACTTCAAGATGAAGAGATGGGATTGTGTTGTAATGTCTTGCCCAAGAACACAAGCACGGAGGTTTCCGCTGGAGTTTGAGCACTGGACCTCTACTGGCGTGTTGGACACACACCACTGTGTTCTAGGGCCAAAGATACAACCATCCTCTAACAAGAGTCAAGATCAATTCTAAACCCACCTTGCCATGTGCCAATATCCAGATAGACACTGTCTGAGTCACACCACTGCATGGTGCACTGTGGAGTGACAGCCACTTCCTTGTTGTTGGGTTTCTTCTTGACTGCGTCCACCAGGTTCCAGACGTGGATGGCTCCATCGCAGGCAACTTTGCTGGCTGCAGAGGCGAAAAAAAAAGAAAAAAAAAATCAGTTCAGGAATAACGTGCTTGATCTCACAGAAGGCATTTACACTACTGTGCACCACCAAACATTTGCCTTCAAAGGACCATTCCCCCCCCCCCCAGTCTAAGTCTTAGACAGTCTAAGGCCGTCCTCAGGTCGAACTTGCGACGAGCCAGAAAAGTCGACGACTGACTTTTCAGGATCAAATCGCACATGAACTACGCCCATCGGAAACATTTCCGTCGCCGATTTTTTGCGACGATATTAAGACAATCGATACCAGTAGGCGCAAAAACAAATCAACAGTCGCAAAAAAACATTCAATCACAGTGGACCTGTGTGAAGTTACGACGTTGTGCGTTGTTCCCAGTGCATTACATACCATGTGACTATATATTACCACACATTCTCTTGCCTCCATGTACAAACTGTTCACAAACAACGTCACAAATTGCTACAAACAATTATTGTCAACTGTATGATGTATTTTGTTTGCTTTTCGTGGACAGTTAAGATTTGGTACTTTTTTAAAGGACACTTAGAGAGTTTCTTTTTGGTCAATTTTGGGGGGGACCGACCGACAGACCGACCAACACCAAAGTGACTTAAAGAAGTTCTGTTGCCAGAGCTTAAAAATAGAAAGTGGGGCCTGGAACGCAAATAGTCTGGCCCCATTCAAGAGTTTACAACTTCTAAAATAGATTCAGGCAATATGATCGAAACAGCTTCTTGGTGAATAAGGTCTATTGTTAAGCTGCACCCATGTTGTCCATGATTTCAAACAGAGAGGAATTTGGGTCTGGTAGACGATAGAAAATTGGTCCATTTGTGAAAAGTGATGGTATACAGGGTGAGTAAGAAAAACCGAAACCCAAATGTCAGGACCATTGTTTTAGTGAAGTTCTGCATGTAGCACTTTCAAAATCTAGGATATGAAAGCCCAATTCATAAGCTTAAGTTTATGTCCACTGATCACAAAAAAGTTCAGTGTTCTTTCAACAAATCGAAAAAGAATCACATAAGGATGTGTGTGAATTGTTTTTGTTTTGCTGAAAGAACGCACACCTTTTTTGTGATCCGTGGACAGAGCTTTAAAAATGGTGGTTGTGTTTAAAACTCTGTAACTTGAAAAGTACATGAGTGATTTGAATGATGCTTGTACTCAAAGAAAGCTTATGAATTGGGCTTTCATATCCTAGATTTTGAAAGTGCTGCATGCAGAACTTCACTAAAACAATGGTCCCGGCATTTTTTTTTTTTTTTTTTTACTCAGCCTTTCGTCCGGTGTTGCATACTTCAACTCTTGTGTGTCCTTACCGACTAGTTTGTCATTAAGCAGTGCCAGTCCATCAATCATATCCCCCTCGCCTTCTTCCTCTTCGTCGTCTCCCTTGATAGCCTCGGCCAGACGAGCCTTGCTGGGCAGCAGAAACTCCACCGCATGAGGCCTGACAATACATCAATCCAAATATTAACTAGAGGTCCGCGTTTGTTGTTACAAATGCAGAGTGGTCGGGTAGACAACTATTTCATTAGACGTTGTCCAGTTAAGTTATGAATATGTTTATGTCATATGTTTTGATTTCAGGCTAATGTCTTCATTTTGAATTCACCTAACTTTGACCTTCGAGTAGAACCGGAAGTAAAGGTCAAGCGATTTCACGTACACAACAAAAAATGTTTATCAATTAATGGTTTATCTGATTACAAGGTTGGAACATAATTAATCATTTTGTTCAAGAGTTATATGTGAAAAAATAATCGTAATTTTTTTAACGAAAATCGCTTGTTAATTGACACCCGATAAGATAACGTCATAATGACGTCAGAGTAATATGCACCACTTTGGATGAAGGCCAATATATATTGAAAGTTACAAGTTTATATCATAAATCGTTTAAGAGAAAACCCGCGGAAACGTGTTGTATGGAAAAAAAAGAAACAAAGATTAATCATAACAGCTCTAAACAGTGGTCAGGTTTTGCCTGACCACTTACATAGACTCCTAAAAATGGTGTGTCAATATTTTGGGATTTTTTGGTTGGGGGTTGTGGTATCGGGGAAAAATATCTGTTCAAACCGAAATTGCTTTATTCCATAATTATTATGAGTTTATCAATAAGACATTTTACAGTGTAGACAAAAAGCCCACAATAAGCAATTGGATAATGTGCATCTATCTCAAAGGCAACGTCGCAATTTATAATCCAAAATGCTTACTTGGATTAAAGATTGTAATTGGGACTAAACACCCCGTGAAATTATTCTGTCTGGCTTGCTGTCATTTAGAAGAAATCAAGAAATGTAGGTGATTTCCAACGATCAGTCAATTGACTGATTTTTGCAATGAAGAGTTCTATTGATGAGATCGTGTTTCAAGATCAAACATTGTGCGTGGTTTTTCACTGTATTCTCAAAAAGTGTAATATCCGCTGAGCTGAAACTTCAACAGGTTAGGTTTTGAACATTCTTCGTTGGATCATGAGTGGTGTTAAGGCCAACAAAAAAATACTCGGTCTCTGGTCAGACCAAAGTTCCGGAATTGACGCGGCCACGCGGCTTTTTTTTTTTTTTTTTTTTCTTCAAGCTTGGATTGTACAGACAAGGTGGGGTACTATTTTGTTTTTTTGGTGTCCTCATGTACATTGGTGTCCTCCATAATTTGCCTTGGAGCTTTCGATCATTTGCTTTGGTGCAATTTCCCATTCCTTGGTGCTCTTTGGTAAAAAAAAATGAGGAGGTGCGGAAATAGGGGGCGCTGTTGGAGCTACCGCGGAACATTTTGGAAAAAAAAGAGATTGACCAGAGACCGACTTATTTTTTTTTTTTGCCTAATAGTGGAAATGACAAAACGGCGACCTACCTTCCTTTCTTGCCCACAGGCTGCTTGTTATCCGTCCTCCATCCGTAGCAACCGTTCTCGCATCCGGCCAAGATGAAGTCAGTCGAGGGCAGTGCAACGAGGCCCAGCACGCGACCGGGGGCTGCAAGGTGGTACAGCTTTCTGTAAATGCAAATAACTTGACATTAAAATATCTTGAACTGAAGATGTTCATACGGAGTGGATGCTAACTGTTTATATCCATTCTTCAAATACACCCAAAATGGAAAACTGACTAGGTACGTTATAAAAATATTAAAGTTGAACAAAGAAATTGACTGGAGCGGGGTTTGAACTTGTGACATTGCAGCATTAGCATCGTGACTTTGGGCGTGATCCCTGCCTACATGGCATATGACAGGTTTATGGCTTCTAATAAGCGCCCCTTGAACAAAGACAACGACTAAATCACGGAACCGCGAACATAGGGCTGGATAGCTCAGTTGGTAGAGCACCGACACAGCAATCAGGAGGTAGCAGATTCAAACCCCATTCCAGTCAATATCTTTGTTGTGATTTCTGAATATGTGTTGATATGAGACACCAACCATTCCAATTTGTCACCTTACTTACTTTGTTTTACATTTGTACTCGGGTCCCTCAGGTATGCCAATGTCCCAGATGATGATGTCTTCTGATCCGCCTGAACACAGAGAAATAATCATGAAAACCATTAGTATCAACATGAATGATTTTTGTCTTCGGATCCACCTGAACACAAAGAAATAATTATGACAGTTATTAGTTCCAAAATGAATAATTGTAATTTTCTGGGCTGAGGTAGGACCGGTGCTCATCGTCTAACAACGATAACTTATTCATTATTGGGATTTTCCCTTCGCCAACCACAGCAAGCTCAGTGGTCGAGTAGTCTGCAATAATAAGCAAGAACGGGGGTTAGAGTCCCACCCGAGTTAGCTTGTGCATTTTTCTTGCAAGCCCTGGGACAACACTGAGTTTACAATTTTTACAAAATACGTTGGTGAAGGGCAAAATCCAGTATTGTAAGCAAATTTCACATGAAAGCCAGTTTCACATGTCACCAAATTTCACGTAAAAATTTCACATAATTAAATGTCATGTGTAAGTAAATTTCATATGTAAGGAAATTTCATGTGTAAGCTAATTTCACACATAAGCGCATTTCACATGTAAGCAAATTTCATAAGTAAGCAAATTCCACATGTCAGCAATTTTCACGTGTGAGCAAATTTCACATGTGCGCAAATTTCACATGTAAGCAAATTTCACATTTGCGCAAATTTTACGCGTAAGCAAGTTTCACATGTACACAAGTTTCACATGTAAGCATACTTCACATGCAAGCAAATTTCATGTGCAAGCATTTTTCACATACAAGCAAATTTCACGTGTCAGCAAATTTCACGTGTCAGCATATTTCACATGTCAGCAAATTTCACATGCAAGCAAATTTCACGTGTCAGCAAATTTCACGTGTCAGCAAATTTCACGTGTCGGCAAATTTCACATGTAAGCAAACGTTAATGACAACTACTCACACAGCAGCCATGTAGAATGTTCCGGGTGGAACAGCAGTGAGTTGATGGGCCTGGGCCGACGGTCTCCTTTGATCTCAGAGTAGCACAGCAGCTGGTTAGTGTGGAGCAGCTTGACACTGCCCCGCGTCCCCGCCACGGCTAGGATGTTGACGTTGCTAGCGTTACCCTCCTCTAGCTCCATGGGGATGGTTGTCCAGGAAACGCAGTAGAACTCCTGTGGGATGAGCCATGAAACAGCAATCAGTTGGGTTTTTATTTTGTTTTACTTTTTTAATTTTGTTTTAATAAAAGACACAAGCCAAGTTGATAATAAGAATTTTTAAAACTCCAACACACTTACGGAAGAATCTAAACACTGGTACCCAACTGTTATGATTTGTATATTATTTCAGGTCAATCCAGTCAGTAAGAATATTAGAATGCCCTGGTCCAGCGTTACGGTATTTGACTCATATACAATGATGCGTGGGTTCGAAACCTGCCAGGAACATAGTGTTCGTGCCCTTGGGCAAGACACTTAAAAACTATTGCCTCTCTCCACCCAGGAGTATGAATGGGTACCTGTGAGGGTAGAGGCCGAACGTACGTAGATATCAGCTGCCGCGTGGTCTCGTGGCCTGATGAACGGGGTAATAATTGTGAACGCTTTGCGATCGTTGATACGATGGAAAGCGCTAACAACTATTATTAGTAAGCAGTTTGCAATAAACTAGAACCTCATCCAAAAGAATAAACTTTTATTTGCATGTTTTTTTTCCATTTATCAAGCTGACCTCTTTGTCCTTGGCATGTTGGTACTTCTTGAGCACCTTGCCGGTGCTGCAGTCTGTGATGCACACCGTGTTGCCTCCGCATGAAGCAACCGTCCACTTACTGGTTCCTGTACAATGACACACAAGCAACAATCTAGTAACAAAGTAGAACGCACTCAGAGAGCGCACACCTCCGCCTAGGGTAAACAATTTCCCGCCATTACACACAGCACCAATGCACAAATGTGGTTTCTAAAACAAATCATTGAACTCAAAACATTTTGTAGTTTACATGTAAATGCATGCGTTGGTCTACCTTTCTACCCTCCATTGTATAAAATGGTCTAATCCATTGACCTGTGTGGTAAGATTAGGTGGGTGACAAGGCATACACCAAGCTGGTCACACAGGGTGAAAGTTTTCCATACGATAGATGAAAAATCCTGAAAAAAAATTCCTGCATCCAGACGCAGATCATTTCCAAAATCTAATCGATTTGTGCTTGTACCAAGGACCACCCCTAGAAAAACTTTCATGAAATCGGCCCACATCTTTTAGAGTTCTCTTGTTAACAGACAAGATAACATAACCTCCTTGGCGGAGGTAACAATGTAAAAAAAAAATTGCTACATGTATGTGCATTGTTCAGGCTTTCAAGCCGACCCAGGTGAAAAAGTAGGATCAAAATTTAAACAAAAAAAGGACAAAAGTACGACTTTAGAGGACAAAATCAGGATAAAAGTAGGACTTTTGTGGGCTTTCAGGAGTAGTTGATAATCGCACATATCCACAGCATCATGAGCCTCATTTGGCATGTTCTGTACTCATAACACTTGTGCTCCATCCTCAACTAAGCTCTTGGAAGTACAGTTGCAGTACTCCTGCGCCCAAACCCTTCATTGTGTGATTTACATATGACAGTGTGTAACACTGTTATGAAAAATACATTCAATGAGATTTCATTTTTCGAAGTTGTAGGACAAAAAAGTAGGAATTTCAAGAAAAGAGTACAAAAACCCTAGGGAAAAGTAAAGTAGGAATACTTGAAAGCCCGATTGTTTTACAATTCTGAAATTCAATTTTGTGACTGCAAGATTCAAATATTCAATTGCACAAAGAAATTGAACAGGGTGAGAATTGAACAAGTGCCCTCCGGAAGTACGGACGTTCTACCAACTGAGCTTTCAAACCCAAGATTATCAGTAAATACCAACTTTGCCAATACCTTTTAAGAATGCAGCTTGCCAGTATTAAACCATTGCTATGACGTCACACTATTGTTCAAAGTGTGGATTCGGATCTACAAATCTGTTACGCTGGTCACAAAGTGTGGATTCGGAACGAAGAATCTTTAGTAAAGTGTGGTTTCAGAATTACGAATCCAAACTTTGAACATGTCGGACAATTGTTCTCCATAATGAGCATTAATAGGACTGTCTGCATTAAAACTTTCTTTCCGTAATTACCAATGCATCTTCACTGTCAGATTCATTCTTCACTTCAAAAAACTAGTCAGAAAGAAATCCTCATCTGAACTATCCATGTTGATGTAAGGAGCCTACACACAAAATGATTTCGTTGTACGAGTGTGGTGATACACATGCTAAACACGCAACAATGCTTGATTACGTATAAGAGCCTCGAAAAATTCGACACGAGATATGCAAGTCTTTTCATCTCCACTTACTGGACTGTTAATGCCAATACTTCTTTTGACGCAATGGTTTAAGTCGGAGAATACACTCGCAAGTGTGGATTCTTAATTTACGAATTCACTCCGCGCTTCGCGCCTCGTGAATTCTTAAACTACAAATCCACACTTTCTTGTGTATTCTCCTCAATATCATCAATCATATGCACTGACCTGGTTTTTCTAGGCTGGGCTCAAATGAACACTTCCAGACATTGGTCTTAGCGTCCGTGGGGTCATTCTCCATGGAATGGCAGCGTAGCATGTGGATCACCTCGTAACCGCTCGAGACTTTCTGTATTTGAATAAAAAAACAAAACCACAAGAAACACTATAAGTTTGGTGGAATTTCGAAGAATCACGGCAAATATTCACAAGTCTAGCTACTCGAGAAAGAAAAGTTTTCAATTCTGGCATAATCCCACAAAATATTTTCAGCCATATAATATTTTCCCGAATCCTTTTTTGTGGGGGGGGGGGGGGGGGGGAGTTTTATTGTAAATTTATAAGAGCTCTATGAGATTTCTGTGATATACCTCGTGTAAAATTAGTTTTTCAAATGAAGTTTGGAGTAACATGGTCCTCTTTATTATAAGCCCATGCCATCTTGACACACTTTACAAACTTTGTGAATATTATTCTTTTGTAACTTTGGGAACGGTGATAAAACACAATTGGGACATTAATCCCACTGACAAATAATCCTAACCCTCCAGGATATTCTGGTTAAAAAACCTGGCTAAACGCAGCAACATGCAACACTTGGCTATGTGACAAGCCTGCCCAGTGTAGCAAGATCCATCAGCTCAAAAGCCTCGAGGCCAAAACTGCCTCAGAGTCTGTGGTCCTCGAACGCAGCAGGATACAACTGTGGCATTGTTCAATGGGACTAGCTCTCATTGTCTCAGAATTGGCCGTTTATGCACTCCAGTGTTGATGGCTCAATGCAGCGAGGTTCCACAGACTTTTACACCAGATGCTCTGTGCTGCATCTGGCAGCAACACCAAAAGTGTTGCAAATTCGAACAAAACTAAATTGTGTATTGTGTTTTTATTTAAGTGAGCCTACACTTTGCCTTAATTAACCCTAACTCCCTAGCGTCTTTTACTAGGAACTGGACCAAGTTCCATCAAAATCCATCAATCATTGTGCTTCCAATACAAAACTGTACATGACATAATGGAATCCACCACTGACACACTGGTTGACATTCGTGGACTTGCTACACATGGCTTTTATCACAATAGCAGTACAGGAAGCTAGGCAAAATCAATCGGATACCCCTAGCACTGCTTCAGGCCATTAGGCCCAAGTCCATCATACTCCATCAATATTTAGCCCCGCCAGGCCTCCTGTACCAAGTCCACCAAAATGGAGGGATGGATTTTGATGGAGTTGGGGTGGTTAGGGATAAGAAACAAATTTGTGCACCTTGTCTTTCTTGCCTGTACTATTCACCACTGATGATTTGGTAGGTGTTGATTTGGCAGGTGTTACTTTAGGTTTCGGCGCTGTGTCTGTCTTCTCTTTCTTGGTGTACTTCCCTCCGGTGCCCGCCGGCCTTCCTCGCCTCCTCTTGACCGGCGCATCTTCCTCCTTGATCTTCTTCGGACTTGGCTCCTCCCCGTTCGTGGCGCCGGCATCCTGCGGGACGGGCCTCTTGACGACGATGACTTTGACCGGGCCCTTGATGGGCGTCTTCAGAGGCGACTTGCTTGGAGTTTGGGCGGCAGGCGACTTGTTAGCCGAGGCGGGGGATTGGTTCCCGGCTGGGGACTTCTTGGGCGTGGTGAGCTTGGTGGGCGTGGCAGGCTTGCCGGGCGTGGCAGGTGTGTCTGCCGGCGCTTCGGGTTTCCCGTCCTCTTCCATGGGCGTTTCTTCATCCTGGTCTGGTTTCGGGGCCTGGGCTACCTTGCCCATGACCGCTGCCTCTAGACTTGCCGCCAGTGAGTTGGCCTCATCCGATGCCCCTTTCTCTTTCTCCATGGGGGCGGGGCTGGTGCTCGCCGGCGATTCCTCTTTGACCGGGAGCTTGATGCTGACCTTGTTGCCGGACGCCGGAGTCTGGCCGCCAGTCGTCGAGCCCTGGATCAGCTCGGGGACGGTCTTGCGCCAGTAGGCTGTCTGGGTGGCCACGTGCTTTTCGGCAAGAACTGTCAGCTGTCAAGAGAGAAAAAAGGGTCAACAAACGGTCAAGATTACTTAATTCTAGATGACAAGGCTGTGACAAAGGTTTGAAATAGAAAATGTGTTAAGGCAAAAATTTTCAGTCGACTTCTGATATACAGCCAAACGCCACAAATACTGATTTCCCAAGAGTCATTTCAACAGCATTTGTGCAGTATTTGTTGTCGAAACCTTATATATTTCAATACTCCGGTGTGCACTGGAACGTAAAATGTCGAACAATAGGTTGTGCCCAACGGCCGATTCAAGATCAACACACGGTCCGCCTCCACAGACTTCACAGACTCTGTGTGTGTACAAAAGGCACAAGGGATTAGCGTGTTTAGATATCACACGGAGGCGAGCCGAGGCAATTTTGACCTTTTAATGACATTTTAACCAGTCAGCCATGCGTGCGTATAAAAACAGCTAGTGCATGTTATCACAGTCTTTGACGCGAGCTGGTTAAGTCCTACATTTCAGACAGTATGCGCGCTGTCATTAGGAGATGAGGCAGAGAGGCCAAGCCTTACCATGTGATGGGTGAACTCCACCAGTGAGCTGGGTCCGTACTGGATGCAGTCCTTGAGACGTTGGACAAACTCTTGCTCCAGGGCCCTGGTCTCGGCCTTGTTGAGAGGCATCTCGTTGCGGGCCGCAAACTCCTCCTCCCAGATCTTGAGCAGCTACAAAACACAGCAGAAATAAAAATGATAAAGTAACTCTTTTCCCCCTACTTTGAGGCCTGCAGAGTTATAATTCAAGCCAGAGATTCCCAAACTGACTTCTAATTTACAGAAGACTAATTGAAATAAGGTGTGCATCGGAACTAGGTACCGAAGTACCCAACCGTTAATGCTGGGAGACGGTTCCAGATCATGGGATCAGGCACCCGTTACCAAATTTATAAATTACTTAGCAACTTCTCGGAAAATGAAACGGAAAGGTTTTAAAAGTCATTTGTGAGGAAATGTCAAAATAAATAAGACATTTTTAATTGTTATGACACTTGCAAAAGTTTACACCGTCAAGCTATAAAGCTCACTGTACACACTTGTATCTTGATGCATTGACAAACCAAAAATAGAAGTATTATCGTGTCGGGAGCTTTATGAATAATCTGAACTTCAACTTCCAAGATGTAGTAGTATTATCATGTGGACCTTTATGAACAATCTAAACAGCAACTTCCGAGATTTCAATGTTGGGGTTAGGTTTACCTAACCTTAGGGTACCTGTGTTTTTTTTTTTTCAATCGGGTACCCCATTTCTGTACTACCCGTAAATGCACACCTCTTAGTAGATTAGATTCTACATTCCTACGTGAGATTTCTCCCTGGTTGCGTACTTTATCGCTCCCAGATAGTCTCACCTTTTCTTTGAGTACATCTTCCATGGTCTGAATGGTGTCTCTGATGTCCACGTCTTTACCGTTCAGTTTCTTGAGTTTTGGCAGCAGGTAGACGGCAATGTACTGATCAGGAGGCTGCACAGGGAACAAATTACACCACGACCCATCAGTTTATGGTACAAAAAATGACAAAACATGTAACCATACGTGTGCTTCTCTCAAAATTGAATGATTCACTATTGTTTTATTATTGGCCTTTCAAGGTTGAAATTTTGAAGAACGGTTCATTAACCAAAACCTTCCCAAATCCTTCAAAATCTTTTTTGCAAAATGGTGAATTTTGCAGGATTGAGGCTATATGGCAAATATTTGTCTGATTTTGGAGGATGCACTGTGTCATGGTCTTGGGCCGGACCCTGTGTTGTTTATGCTCAACCGTACATAAATTTAGGCCAAATTATACTGCTCAGGATGTCACTGGCACTCAACATATTGACAGTGATTGCAGGAGGATTTTGCAGGATTGAGGCAGAGGTCACCCCTCCAAGGACCACATTCAAGCAATAACAGATGATTCTGGAGGATTCAGGCTGCATGCAATTTGTGCATGGAGACAGTTGGAGGATTTTGCAGGATTGAGGTTGCATCATGGCCAAAATGCCTAGGAAGTAAGGGTTAACCCCAACAGAACTCAATTTGCCAGGATGGGTATGGTTAGGGTTAATGTGATTCTTGGCGGGGTGACCACTGCCTCAATCCTGCAAAATCCTCCAGCAATCACTGTCAATATGTTGAGGCAGAGCCAGTGACATTCTGGAGCAGTGCGGTGGACTTCATTTATAATCTAGGCCTAAATTTATGCCCTGCTGAGAATAAACAATGCAGGGTCCGGCCCAAGACCTTGACACAGTGCATTGCCATGTAGCCTCAAGAAGATTTGGGAGGATTTGGGAGGGTTAAGGATAATATGTTTACGTACATTTGCATAAAATGGGGAGTCACAAAATAGCTTGTGTAGGGTGCTTTTGACACACCATATTACAGGGTGTTCAGAAGACAGCGAACGCCCTTCTGGCTACAACCTCGCCCTTACGTTTAAGTCATTCTCCTCAATGTTCAGCTCTTCGAGATTGGAAAACTGTTCCAGGGTCAGTACGCTCTTCAGGCCGTTCTTCTTCATGTTCAAATATCGCAGTTTCTTCAGTCCAACTTGGGTATCAAAACCCTGGGGGGGGGGGAAATAAAAAAAAGAATTTTAATGTGATGTTTGAATTTGACAATTTCAAAGTCTTTTTGTTTTCTCTTTTTTATACAAAATAAAGGAAAGATTGTCAGAATAAGGAATGTGCTTTACAGCTATGGGATCGTACCGCTGGGAACGGGGTTGCATTTAAAGTGACTGACTCTAAAAGGGTAGCATGGTTCCCAAAAGAACCAAAAGTATTAAAGTAATAGAGAGAGAATTGTGGTTCTGAGAAGAACATTTCTTATGAAATATCCAAAGAATTCCCCTTAGAAAATATGAAAATGTAATAATCAGTTTTAAGGTAAACATGAACTGCCAGTGACTATTCATTTGTTAACACTGAGATTGATATGTGTCTGTCGGTCAGACGGCGCATTACCTTGATTTTGTTGAAGGACAGGTCAAGTTCCTCTAGGTCAGGCATGCGGGAGAACACTGCCGGGTCCAGGTTCATGATCTTACGGCCGGACATATCCAGGACTCGGATGTCTGAGAGCGAGATGCAGCCGGCGCAGTTGAGTACCAGCTGCTCCACCAGCTGGCTGCTGTTGGAGTACTTACCGGCCAGGGCGGACATGATACCTGGGGTGTAGCGCATGATGCCCGTCGTGGTGTGAACCGCCGTGTAAGAGGTAATCTTAGGTGGGGAGATCGGGGGCGGGGCCTGCTGGGGGTTGTAGGAGGGCACGCTGGAAGGGGGCTCCAAGGTAGGCATGGCATTCTGGGCTTGGGTTGGGTCGACTTGGGCCTCGGCCACCTGCTCAGGAACTGGTTCCACTGGTTCTCCTGGTTCGCCTTCAGGAACCTGTTCGGCGAGGGGTTGAGGCTCTTGCGGGACGGCTTCAGTCTGGGCTGCATCGCCAGCATCCAGGACCATCTGGGGGGCAGCTTCATCTTGGACCAGCTCCTGGGCGGGTTGAGCAGGCTCAGCTTCCGGTTGGAGGACAGGGGCGCCGTCGGCTGGGGTCTCTGGGAGGAGCTCTGGGGGAATGTTGTCCGCCTTGATGTAAGCGACCTGGTCCTGTGACACGGGGACGGCTTCCGTCTGGGGGACACACTCAGACTGCAGAACAGGAACGGCACCATCAGCCGGGATTTCAGGGATGAGCTCTGAGGGTTCCTGGGATACAGGCTCGGCCTGGAGCTGTTGAGCAGGTTCCATGCTGGGCACGGGAGCTGGTTCTGGGATCGGAGGCTCCGCCTCGAGAACCGGGGCAGACTCCTCAGCTTGGGGTACAAGGATGGGTTCAGTTGGTGCTAGCTCAGTTTGACCATTATTGCTATCCGCCATCTTTGGAGCTGGACAAAGAAAACAAAAAAATGAAACTACAGACCAATATCATAATTGTCAAATGCTAATTTGGTTCATATATAAATTGTTTCTTCATATATAACGATGTCAGACAGATTTTACTTAAACATTGTTATAAAGGTTAAAAAACCAGTCTACTAAAACAATTCTTTTTTAATAATTTTAAGCGAAACTAAAGTAAAAATTTCCTCTGTAACAACTGTTAATTTACAATGAAACATTACCTGCACTTCATATGCCTTTGCACTTTGCAGGTACAGAAATAATTAAAGATACACTTCACTAGGTTGAGATGTTCTGAAGTAATGTTATTGGTAAAATTTAAGTAAATGGATTATGTGAAAATTTATTGGGAAAAATATCCAGTGTCAACTTGAACTTAGAAGATAAGGTCAAGTAAAAAAAACCCCAACATTTTCTCGTCCCCGCTTGCTTCCTTTTTTTTAATTCCATACATTTGCAATTTATTTTGCAAGTTTTGTCAATATTGCTCTTTTTATTTCGATTAAAAATTGTTGAAACCTGTTGCCACTTTTTGCTTCGTATCATCTCAATAAAGGTCAGTCCTTGCAAAAATGATTAGACATGAATCTGGGACTGAGAAACATTTCCAATTTTGTTAGGAAATACTTAGGAAAATTTTTTCTTGAATCTCCATAGACTTTGTACACAACCGCTGAAGTGGCGTCAGGTTGCAACATTTTTTCCATCTGCCATGTCTGCCATCCTGGAAGAAAAAGTGTGGGGGGGCTGTCTCATTTTTGTTAAAAAACCTGGACGAGAAAGTCTCTTTTTGGCATTCACACTAAAATCATAATAGGGCCTATTTCAAAACCTAAAAATATCAATTTTTACTGCTTTTGCATAATTAAGTGCTAATACAATGACATAAATCATAAGAATTTGATATGGCAAAAAGTGCATGTGGTTGGTCTTAAAAGTTTTGACAAACCAATCCAAACATGCATGCAGTGCACAACATGTACAAACAGCGCCCTCTACAGACGGAAACGATTGTAAAAATGGCATGACAATTTGGGCAAAACACAAGTCAGTTTTCACATTAAAAAAGCGAAGGCTGGTTTGTGCCGCTGCACGAAAACGTCAAAGGAGTAATTAAAAAGCCTTCTGAAGTCCACATCGAATATTTCTTTGGATTTTAACAGCATCTGAAGGCGATTTTGAATCCTGGAAAAAAATTATGGCGGGCCGAGACGCGCCCCTGGTCCCGAAAAAAAATGTCGGGCAAATTTGAGCAGAAATGACGCGTCTGGCATTCGCGTTTTACTGCATTAAATTCGATTTGCTGTCACTTTGTAAGGTCTAAAATCTGATACTTACATATTTGTTAGCGATCTGTTACATTTATGGCAGCTAATGACAGCTGATCTTGCAGAAAACCCAAACTTTCAGAAGGCAATCTGTTCAAGAAAAAGTCGGGAGAGTGTGAACGCCGCGTCGCTTCACAAAAGAGAAAAAAAGAAGTGTGAGGGCGCTCTAAATCATTGAAAAGCGCCCTCTTTGAGACCATCCCATAATTTGGGCGATAAAACGCCCGAATGTGAGATTTGGGCTACTTGACCGTCTTATTAACGACAGTGTTTTTTGCGGAAGGATTTGGGCTACATGCATAAACGAATGCTAGGTGGTTTAGTCCTCGCTAACTGCTCTCCATTATCTTGAAATAGTATGGGAGAATATGAGGGAACATGCGGTTGCAAGGGCATTAGAACATGTTTAATATGTGAACAGCAACAACATAAAACTCTCATTCCAAGGAACTTTACCAGCGCAGAACAGGTACAATTACAAAACCGAGGGCAAGTTGAAGTGCAGGGGCCGGGAGGCCTCGAGGGGGGGGGGGGGGGGGGGGGGGGGGGGGGGGGGGGGTAGTGGGGCATGTGGGGAGGGGGGAACCCCCCCCTCCCCCGTGATGTTTATGAGATTCCTGGCTGGTGGTCTCATGGAATATTTTAAAAGAAGTAACAAAGAGTTTGCTAAAATGTAAAAAATTAAGTTCGTAACTAAATTGAAAATGTTTCCGCTCCTCCTCTTGTGTTGATATTGATAATGATATTTTTGTTGACCATTGAACAGTTGTATGGGAATGTGTCAGTTGTCAAGCATACATCATTCAATAAAACAATTTTGAGAAACTAAAAAACAATAAGTGTAAAGGTGTTTCACGGTAATCATGGTAATATGCGCCATCTTGTTCAAGGGGCAAAAAGAACATGCATTGCTAGATGCGGGCGCATTTTGGAATGACTGCATGATGAATTGGAAACGCCAAAGTTTTCCATTGACGATGGGTACACAGCAATGCGTATAAAATTGCCCTGCGGGCAAGATAGCGCGTATTACTGTAAAACAGCTTATTGATCTGTGTACTTCAGTCACTGTAGGAATTAAAAACCCTGTGTTGCAATTCTGTAACTGTAGCTGTTGAAAATTGCGTAAACAATCTGTAACAATAGCCACTAGATTTTTTTTTTAAATTGAACAAAACAGGCAGGTGTACTGTTTTCTTTGCCATTTATGAACTGTGGCGTCTTTGTGAAAGTGCTTCGGAATATGAAGATGTACTACCAATCATCACAAAGTTTGTCATTTCTTTAAAAAAGAAATGTTTACTTTTTCTTGTTGAATGTATTTAACAGGAGTCGTGGGAGTCGTACTGCTACTGTTGGAGGTGCAACACAGCATGGGGACCTAGGCATACAGACGATTTCGCCAACCCGCCCATCACTGAGCTGACGGCATGTGACCACACGGGGAGAGCGTTAGAATTCCCGGGAGTTACTGTCGTGCCGGAGTTTGTTTCCAAGGAGGAGGAGGCAGAACTTGTGAGGACCATTGATGCGTCGCCATGGAAACCGTCCCAATCTGGGAGAGTTAAACAGGTCTCTGACTCACTAAAATTACTTTTTTTGTACTCGTGACCTCAAATTGACTTGCAAAAGATAACCCTCACCTTTCGCACATTCTGGAAGCCCAATAATAATAATATGAAATTTGATATTTATAGGAAAGACATAATTTGTGTGTTTCAAAAATGGCAGTGAAAAGATTGGGCTACCTTTGTAAGAACTTGTTCAAAAAAATGTTGTGGTTTTTCAAGCAGTGTGCAACTATGCAGCTAAGTTAGAGGATGTTCTTATTTTTTATAACAGCTCAAGCAACATAAAGATAAACACATTTCATTTTCAAAGTGATAGCAATTTAGGGTGAATAATGCTATTGCAGCAAAAAGTGCACTTAAGAAACTTTGTTTACTTCAAAGCTGATTATCTATTGAATTTGAGGATGGCCTATTTGAATCTTGGACATCTTAGTTTGTGAATACTTTATCAGAACAAATGACCTTAATATTTTGGTTTGTAATCTCCTGCAGGACTATGGCCCCAAAGTAAACTTTAAACGGAGGAAGCTCAAAACGGCGGGTTTCACTGGCCTGCCATCGTTCATCAAGCCCTTCGTTGAGCGGATGAACGAACACGAGAGCCTGAGTGACTTCATACCCGTCGAGCAGTGCAATCTGGACTACCGACCCGAGAGGGGGTCGGCCATTGACCCCCACCTAGATGACAGTTGGCTGTGGGGCGAGCGACTCGTCACCATCAACTTGATCTCGGGGACCTATTTAGACATGACCCCTATTCAGAGCCCAGGGAACGAGGATACCCGGACTACACCGGTATCTGTTAGGATCCCACTTCCGCCGCGGAGCTTGCTTGTCCTGTCGGGTCCTGCTAGGCACCAGTGGAATCATGGGATACGGAGGGAGGCTATCGTGTCCCGACGCATCGCCGTGACACTCAGGGAGCTGACCGGGGAGTTTTTGGTGGGCGGGGCCCAGGAGGATATTGGAAGGGAGGTGCTGTCTGTTGCCAAAATGTTCACAGGGACTGTGGTTCCTTAAGCAGTGTTGTTATTCGGAAGACATCGTGATGGGTTTGTAAAATATAATTCATGATTTAGGTTTCTGGGGGCATGACATTTTTTAAAAATTCGAATTAAGAAATACGTGAATGATTGATAATACATGAACTGAAAATCAAACTGAAAATTCTGGACCTGAATTTATTTACAAAGGAAGAAAAATACAAATTTTTCTTAATCCCAAGATTTACACCTCAAAAGTTGTACATATTTACAGGATTTTTTTATACAAAGCTCTTTTACTGAAATAATATAATAGATGTGGCATTTGCTTATTAACTCTAAAATTGGCCTTGGTGAAAATTAAAATTGTACACATTTGTCGAATGGATACATTTGCATGTTGTACATTCTTTTTGGTAGCATGCTTATGGTAAAAAGCTTTAGTACTTGGAAAATATTGTACTTGAGCGAGACTGCAAGACATTGGTGGAATATAGACTACTTCATCATGACAGCACTATAACATCACTATAGAACACAAGCATTTGTTACAAAAAACAATTTCTTGAATGGTTCAGCATGATGTTTCACACTGAGTGAAAACAAAATTGGATCCATTTAAAGCTAACCATTTGCCTCCATGCCCCCCCCCACCAAAAAAAATCTAGTCAAGTATTTGGAACTGAGTATGGGGCATGGTGGCTTCACTGCATGGTTACCCAAAGCTGCGTGCATCTTAAAGCACAACGAGGAGGCCAGACTAAATTTGACAATCGTTTGACTAAAGGCCTTTGCGCAGGCTTAAGTTACGTCACAAACCAACCACTAGACGACTAATGGGCCTCAACCTAACTTGATCTGTGATGAAGCAACATTTAATGAATCAATCTTTCAGGTCAGTTAAGACTTGGAGTGAAGTTTCCTTACGTCAGCTTAAACCTTGGATGTGGAATCCCCTTTAAATTTTATATACAATTCCCATTATGTGATGTGATCAAGCTACATGAGTCGTTTGTCGACCCTGGTCAAATGTTTTTATTACAGATTTGAAAAGAGCACAATCTCAGCATTACTGCTGTGAAAACCGCATGCTGATACCATCTTTAGTTCGAAAGTTATGGAAGTTGGAACACCAAGAGATATGATGAAGTGATGTGATGAAGTGGCCCTATTTTGGCCTGTATCTCCAAATACAAATTCCCGACAAACGACTCATTTAGCTTGATCGCATCACATATATTGCTCAAGGCCTACGGACTCTGTGCACAAGTACCCCCTTGACAATTACAAAGGGAGAGTTGGGGGAGACCACTGGGAGAGACACTTGAATGCATTGCCAACGACGACTGACACTCATACAATTACGCTGTGGCTTTGTGCACATTCAGAGTAAAATAAGATGTGCGTACTCCGCAACATACGTTTACAAAACAGTACGCGCATGCAGTGTGTTCCGTCCATGGCCTATCGAAAGTGGTAAAAATGCACCAACTCTTGTTTGACTAAACTCCCGAGGACAATGCTTTGTGTTTTCCTTTGTCCCTGTAAAATAACACTCTCCCATAGACTAAGCACACAAACCTACCACAGAGGACCTTTTTTAACAAAAGACCAAGGACTGAAAGGATCTGTTGTTCTCCCTTTGTGTGTCTGTCCTCGGGGGTCATGTAGAACAGGTACACCCTGTCTTGTTCATGCACAGAGCCCTAACCATATAGAATTAAATTTAACAAAATGATGCCAGTACTTGAATAAATACAAAAATCTCCAAAGGATTTAGAAGTTTGGGTCACTGATGTCTGTGAGGGTCTCCCCGAAGACGGTTTTCTCCCATTTGGAGAGCTGGTGGACGAACGAGCGGTGGGGACGGATGTTGCTCTTGCAACCGGCAAGGTGTTTGTGGGCTTCCTACATGAATGGAATGACACCAAAACAACAACGCATATTAAATTAAACTTGGAAGATTTAGAATTTAGTCCTTCCTTAGGAATAAGATGGATGAGGGTGGGTTGGGTTGGGAGGGGGGAAATGTATACATCGCATGTTTGGATTGTTCTCACACATTAGTATTACGAACTGCAGGACACTTAAACTTACTATGCATTTTCAGAAACAAAAACAAATTTCTGAAATCTTTCCGAAATTAGGATTTGTCAACACGTAGCCAGATCAATATTTATTTGTTAAGACAAGAATTGTGCCATGCATTACCTTTAATGGCCATTTGTAGAACACCATGAGATAGGCCAACACCACGCAGACACTGCGGCTGAGGCCGTGATCACTGCAGACCAGGGCAGCCTGCTCTGAACCTATAATACCACCTGCAGAAGACAAGGGAGAACCAAATATCAACAAAAAACAAATGCAATCTGAGGGAGTACAACTTGGGTGAAGTATTAACATGTACCATGTGAGGTGACAATCTATGAACAAGAGGTGGTTTTGAGAATACCAAGGGATCTGAATATTTTGGTCATGTGCTTACTCAAGGTTCATGCTCTAATGTTAACATTTCTGCTTCTTCTCAAAACCGCCCTCTCTTTTAGAGATAGGCGCTTTACACGGTATATCTGCAAATTTCTCACATCTTAAAGAAACCACTGGGATTTTAAGTAACTTACTTTTCTATTGCACAGTATGTTAGGTGTTAGGTATTGGATCTGAATGTGACAGAGCCTGATATTTGCCAGGTACATGATATGAAAGTGTATGTGGGCTATTCTGGGTACATGATCTTAAAAGTATGTGATACATCATGAGATAAACTGGGTACACAAGGTCTGACAAATATGGATATATACAAGGTGTAGAATATGTGAGGCGTTCTGGCAAAATGAGATGGAACTGGGCATGGGCCATAGTGGAGAAAAATGAAACAAAAAAGGGGTTGATTTATTACGATTTTCAGATTTATTGATATTTATCACCTTTGATATGTCTATTACACAAAGAAATAGTGTAAACATCGTGGAATAAACTGTTTTTAAGGAAAACCAATTGACGTCTTCTTTCATTTGCACAACTACAAAACTCAAAACATTAAAGGCTGTTTTACTTTTTGAAATGTCAATAAGTGCAAACTTTAAATAGCCATAACTTGTCAACTGAATGCCTGATTGAAGTGCAGCAAACAGTATTGTACGGAGAATTTTATTCTCATTCCTAATACCAGCAAACCCTTATTTCGACCTCTGCCCAGTTGTGTCTCATTTTGCCAGAATGCCTCACATATGTGAAAGTGGGAGGCAGACTGTGGAATAAACTGGGTACAAAACCCAGGACGGCTTGCACAGAGATGGACTGAACGGGTTCAATACTTTACACAAGAACACTACCTTACCAAGGAATTGACAGGCTGGGTTCAAGTGAGGGTCCAGGTCTCCATCCTCATCATCTGTGACTGGAATGTGAAGCAGCTGATCACTGCTCAGCTCATTGTTTCTAGAAAACAATGTTAAACACACCAATTAGCAAACAGGCTAAAAAGTGGTGACACTCTTGTAAACAGAACCAAAAAGCAAAAAAAAGTGACGAATGTCTTCCGCCTGTTAAGAGTGGACACACTAGATGACACACAGGCACATATATTACAACAATGAGAGTAAAAGACAAGCGAATGGAAGCATCTCATCTGAGACAAATGCGACCTGTCACCACAGAATGAGCGTGAAGTCGGTCATTGCCATTTTGCAGAACAGTGGGGCAAAGCCAAAAATTGAAGGGGTGGTCCATATTTTTGTTTTTGTGTGAACCTCAATCTGTAAGTCCTGTTCTTCCTTTCCCCAATTTTTGTTGTACTGTCAGACATACTTTCAAACCAATTTTCATTCTGTTTTGTTATTTGATCGTTCGTTCACTGTAATACAAGAGAAGGTTAAAACGGTCATTTTCTCAAAAATTAGTTGAACAACTTCAATTTAGTTGGCGGTCTATGTTTCTGTTACCGCAATCAGTACCCCCAAATGTTATATACCATTAGAAACCTCCTGTTCTGCAGAATCCAGAAATAAAAATATCTCTATTTTTAAAAAGTCCAACTTTATGCTCCTTTTGTGGTGACACAAATACATCCAGGAGTCAGGTCTGTGCATTGGGTCTTTCTTCATCTTCCACCACTTTGAACTGTGTTTGAATCCCATCAGGCCTACATGTGAGTTAGTGGATTTTAAGTCCCTAACTGATTCCATGGGTTCCAACTGATTCCATGGGATCCAACTGATTTTATTGGGCTCCAAATGATATTGACTCCATGGGTCCCAACTGATTCCATGGGTTCCAACTGATTCCATGGGCTCCAAGGATTTTTATCTGGGCTTTCCTTCTGCCTATAAAACTGTACAATTCTTAATCATCTCCCCTGTACAAGTTTCTTCAGACTTGGCAGCAATATAGTGCATTGGGTGCCTTTGTGGAATCTTTGGTTTAATCACCAGAAATTATAAATAATAGTAATAACCCAAAAGAAGAATGTTCCTTACAGTTCAGTGGGCTCGGCCGACAGGCACACCACCCCCTTGATCTTGAGGTCCTTCCTGACGTCCGCCCGGCAGGCCTGCTGGCAGTCCCCCAGGTACAGCCTCCCCGGCAGCACCTCCATGGGGTAGGGCCTGAGCTGGTCCAGCTCCCTGGGCATGTAGATGATCTTCTGGGTCCGCAGAAACGGGTAGAGGGCAGAGAACTCCTCGTATCCCCCTCGGAGGACCTTGGCGGGATTGCGGCTGCCCATCTCCGCCATGACCTGGGCGCAGGCAATGGCTGGCTCTGAATGGAAAGGAATATACACAATTAAAAAATTAATACAATTCTGAATTCAATTAAATTTAATTAAACAATAGACCTACTTCTATTTAAACACAAGCAAAAAGGAAACTTAAGACACATCCACATTAAGAGTACACACAAGTCCAATAACTATTTTGAAAAAGGGGAAACAAAGGAAAGAACAATTAAGTAACAGCCATAAATATTTGGTCTTTCAATGACTGAACAAATAACAGGGAAAAAAATGAAATTGATCACATGAAGCAAATGATTAACAATTCATATAATTTTATGCTTTGTTGACAACTTTAGTTCCAGTGCCCACCACACTGATCCCAACGGGCTAAAACCAAAAGTTAGAGATTGATCTTTAATATTAGTCGGACGCTTTTGAGTTAAAATAAATTTCTGTGCTTCGATGTACATGTACTCAAGACGTTTTTAGAACACACATAAAAGAAAATGATTGCTTTAATTAAAGTTGACTTGAATAAGCCACTGAATACCTATGGACTCTGCACGAATAGATGACACTGTCTGGCCACTTTCAAGAGTTCAAGTGGAGGGACACATCACGTGTGTTGTGTGCATACTGGTTCGCAGGCGTTTAGGATGCAGAACTTGTTTGATTCTGCATATGCACAAAGCTATACCATCTTCGCATGAGCGTCAGGCGTCATCGGCAATGCGTTCGAATATCCTTCCCAGTGCTCTCCCCCAACTCTCCCTTTGTACCCGTTGAGGGGTACTTGTGTACAGAGTCCATTGTAAAATAAAGTTTATAAAGTGTTTCTACCTTGATCTTTTAGGTTTCGGGTCTTGCTATCCAGTACCACAACATGCATTTTGCATTCCAGCTCACCATCATATGGAACAAGGAATTCACCCAAGGCTGACTGCAATAATTACACCCAAAAAATAAAACATGTTACACTTAACTTTGTGGTTTAGCGCGATGAAACTTAACTCAGATAACTGCAAGTAGAGTGGACAATTTGCAGCTACCAAAAAAGTAACTGAACAAAATATTATGAAAAAGCTCACTTGGTTTAAAGATAGGAATGACGCTAAACTCCCTGTGAAATGATTGCTCCTGGCATGCTGTCCTTTTGAAGAACACACTAAAGGGTCATTTCCAAAGATCTATCAAGTGACACATTTTTCGTAACACTTTTGTTGCTTCAAACCAAAATATGAACAAACAAGTGGGCGATTCCAGAGTTATGCAATGAGTTATGTTATGTAATGTCTGTGACGGAGCCTTTAAGAGCTCAGTGAATAAAACTGAAAATGTACTTTTCAAATAATCTATACATTCATTATCTAGTAATGGTCAAGAAGATTACAGGCTAGGAGTTTTGGATAATTTCTTTGAATCGTTGATCAGATATCGCGGTCAGTTAGCTATGTCACAGACATTAAACTTCCTTTTAATACTGGAATTGCCCAAATGGTCCTTTTTACGATTAACTTTTACGATGGACTTTGTGCTTGCATCCTATAGCAAGATCATTCTCAAATGAAAACAAACCTGACATTTTGACAATGTTAGACAAAACAACGGTTTACACAACTTTTCATTCAATGTATCCACATTTAATGTAGAGATTTCAGAGTTGTTAAGGATTTTTCGTGAAAAAGTAACATTTCTTTTTCGAATCATTTGTACAGATGAAAAGTCTTTTTGTTATCACACGTATTGTTTGTAAAGACTACCAACAATGTAACAAAGCCTTTTCGAAGATGTGATGTAGTCTTGTTTGATAAGGAAAAAGGTTTTAAAAAAATCAGTTCAAGTAAAATGAGTCAAACATTTACCCTTGGTGCTTTCTTGGATGTGATGATGTGGCTCTCATTGTACTCATTTGTCTGCCTGGCATCTGTGAGTTGAATACATTAGGAAGAAATGAAGAAGGGAAAATACAAAAATAAAACCAGATAAAATCATAAACTGTTGTCCATCACATAATCTAGACAAGGTAATGTCACACAAAATGTCAGTAACAATAAATTGTTTAAGCAAACATGCCTGCCTACACAACCACATTTCCTTTTTTAACCGAACCTCATCATCCTCATACAGTGAAATCTTGATGAGTCAAACCTCACGGGAACAGGTTCAAACTTTGACTTTAGCAGAGTTTTGAGTTAAAGCTATAGTCCATCATTTGCAGCCATCCGAAAAAGTAACTGGCATTTTATTGTTGAAAAACACACTTGGTTGGGATTTAAACTCCCTGTGAAATTATTCTTTCTGGAAAGCTGTCATTTTGAAGTAATCAACGAAAGAAGGCCTTTCCAACGGTGCGTCTTAAGACGCACCGTAGGAAAATTTAAATTAGTAGTTCGTTTTGTTATTCGGCGCAGCGCGCGCAATCATTGGCACGATGCACAGGCGAGCGCGGTTGCTATAATTTGTCAGATCAGTGCGCGACATCGCGTATAGCTGCAATTCAAAACAATTCAAAACATGATTCAGCAACTTTTGATTTGAAATTGAGATCCTAGAATGCTGTTTTTCTCGGAATATACAGCTGAAGCTGAGCTGAAACTTCATCAGGTTAGTTGTTCAGTATCCTTCATTAGATTTTGAACACTTTTGTTGCTTCAAACGAACAAAATGCACAAATTACAAATGATGGACTATATCTTTAAGCAGGGATGTATATCATTGTTATACAACTGAAGGGAATGGATTCTTTGTTTGACTTAACAGTTGTTTTGAGCTATCAGAGTTTGACTTATCGAGATTTCATTGTAGTTTGTATGGCAACAGTCAATTCCTCTATGCAACCTCATATTGACCACAAAAAAATATCAGGCCAAGTAAACAAATTAATCAGTTTCTCATCCTCACTTCCTTCCTTTTCCCACCCGCTTGTTTTTTTGGTTTTTTTTATCATACATTTCCAATACATTTTGTCTTTTAATTTGTTCCCAGCAAAATTGTAGCTTTATGTGCAAGTTCAAAATCTGGTAAAAAGAGCATGGCAGCTCCTTTGCACACAAAGCATCATCAAAAGAGTTGAGAAAATGGAAGAATCCATCTGCAATCTTTGAAAAGCTGCCATAGTTGTGGAGGGGGGGGGGGGGAAAGGGCCGCCTCTTTCATTTTTTCTCAAAAAGCTAGGACGAGAAAGCATTTTTGTTTTTACTGGGCCCAATGTCTCAGTATTTTGTCACTCCACATCTGGTATTGACATGATCAAAGTATCTGTACCTAGAAGCAAGAGATAATTGGCATCACTGAGGCATGGATATGATGTAGCCTGCTGGAGGATGTTGTACAGCTCTGTTGGTTCACACATCACGATGCGTCCTGCCATGGTGTTCAGGGGGATTACTTTATTAGATGCGAGATGAAACTTGATGAAACTTGTTTGACTGTTGACAAAAAGAATTAAATCAGTGGTATAAAGATAAATAAAACTTACTCCGGGATGCAATCATAGTTCATACCATTGATTTAAATTTGCTAATGGTTACCTTTTAAAAATGACGAACAGAGCATACTGTTTGAAACGTCAAGTTAACCCAACTGGCTCTTCTCAGAACCACACATCTCACAAAGAAATATCATTCACATGGTGTTACCGCAAACCTCCCATTCCTTGATCACGTCCACCATGCAAACCGTTATTAAATCTTAAGAAATAAGGTGTTTCACGATAATAATAGAAATATGCGCCATCTTGCCTGCGGGGCAATTTTACAGGCGTTGCTGTGTACGCATTGACAATGGAAAACTTTGGTGCTTCCAAGTTATCATGCGGTCATTCCAAAATGCGCCCGCATCTAGCAGCGCGTGTTCTTTCTGCCACGTAAACAAGATATATTACCGTGAAACGCCTTATTGCAACTTTGCAATTTATAAGTTACCATCAAAAACATTTCATAATGGCAATGCAAAGGCAATGCCAATGACAATGACTGAATTTTTTGATATTGCTCTATGGATTCAGATGATGAAATGAATGAAATGGCATTAACTTTTTTAAATTACTTGCAGAGGTTAATTTTAACATAGGATAGCTAGGATGATCCTTAGCGTTATGTTTATGCATAGGATAGACCTAGGCCTATCATGCCTATAATCAGGTAGCCCCACTAGTGTGGCTGCGGTATGCTGCACTGAACCGCGGGCGTGGCCATGTTGTGCCCATTCTTGAAAATCACGCATTCTCGAGAATGGGCATGCACATTCTTGAGAATGTGCAACTGGATCCTTGCTCAATCTTGGCAAAAAATAACTCTTCCAGATTGAGCGCACATTCTTGAGAATGCGCGACAAGATAACGGTCTTGTCGATGCCGAGCACCGGCTGCGCTTGGCAAGTCTAGCTGAATCCCCTCGTTCACTGATTCTCAATAATTATACTGTTGCAACGCAAGGCGCTGAAAAGTAGAGTGGATATGATAAGTAAAGGCGTATTGATATGGGGGGGGGGACCGGGAAAAAATAAGAGACATAATAATACTAGTGCAAAGAATTCTAAATTTTTGGGATAATAAAAGCGGGGGGGGGGGGGGGGGGGGGGGGGGGAGGAGGGGGGGGACGTAAGAATGAAGAATGTGAAGAATGAGAATGAATACTGTGACATCCCATAGTGCTAATGCTATTTCCCATTTAAATTGCCACCAATTTATTGTTCACATCCCACCATAACGTCGCATCTAGTCAAAAGAGCAATTTTGGCAGCTTCTGGACATCGTTTTTTTTTTCGTAGCACGCATATGATACATGCAGGGACTTGTAACTTGTCTAGCCTAAATAAAGCACTTCCCAGACTAGTTCCCAGTCCTCCGTTATTACAAAACTTCCCGTAGTGGGCAGAAAAAAAGCAATAATAACAGGTTTAATTTGATTCAAATTATCGTAGTTATACGAGTACAGAAGCATAGAACATTTTCTTTCCTCTTTATATGAATTGTTTCCCTTTTAACCGCTATACAATTCATTTAACATAATTATGTCGTGCAATGTTTGTTAAGATTGGGCAAAATTCATAAATTGTGCACGTGATATTCCCACCCAATCTTAAGAATGAGCGCTCATTCTTAAGAACGCGTGCTCGTTCTTAAGAATGGGCGCTCATTCTTAAGAATGCGCGCCCATTCTCGAGAATGTGCATGCCCATTCTCGAGAATGCGTGATTTTCAAGAATGGGCACAACAGCCACACTAGTGCCTTAGACTTAGTAAGTTAGTGGGGCTAATAATCAGGGGGATAATTGAAATTTATAGAAAATGTGCAGAATAAACTACCTATAATTTGGACCCCTCCCAAGCATTATTATTTATTATTTGTTTTGGTACCAATTCAGTCATTGGCATTTGCATTGCCATTGCCTTTGCATTGCCAGCATTATGAATAGCTAATATTAATAATATAGGCCTCATAATAACTTGTTCAAAATTTATGATTCAAATTCAATGACATTGACAAAATAAAATGTTATTTTTAATCATGTTTTCGTGGAATGATTTGAACTTCACAAACCCTGCAGAATCCTTACAATGGAAGTTTAAATATCCACTAAAAAAAAAAAACTGTTTAATCTACGATATCTCAAATAAAAGCACAAAAATAGCTCACAACAGAATAAACACTTGTGTCGTCTGCTCCTGCACAACTTCCGCGTTTAGTTACCAAGGAGAATATTTCCAGTTCCGGTAACATTGCATTGTGGGACACAACTTTCTGAACAACAAAACTGCGGCTGCGCTGTGACCCCTACGATCGACCTTTCCTCTGCTCGTTTCGCCGGTTCTGGCTGCAAATCATCACATTTCACTAATTTCGCCGCATAATTTTCGGATTTATACAACTTGTATTCGAACTTTTTGTTGTAAAGACCGTTAATTTAGATCGCAGTCAATATGTTGAGATCTTGTGTACTTTTGAGGAGGGCGGGAACGCCAGCCCAGGCCAAGCGATTGCTGTCGCTGTCTGCTCAGGTAGGCCGTAGGCCGTGCGGTTAATAACGGTAAACGTGCGACCATGGACTGGCAGTGGCACGTACGCCAGCTGTACAGCCGGCGCGGCAGGCGGTGTTTTTTTTTGGGGGGGGGGGGGGGGGGGAGGGGGGATCGGTCGGGATGGGGGTGGGGGTGGGGAGAAGGAGAAAGCAAAGAGTGGCGGTCTTCTTATATCCTTGACCCTCCATAATCTGCGCAGGTAACGATTGCAACGCGCGCTCGTTGTCACACACAATGAATGCGAGTACTAGTCCTAGAACTATCAGACTATGAGGCTCCACTACGTGGAGCCTCATAGTTCTAGGAGTAGAATGCGAGTACGTAGAAATAGGACCGCGTAGCTTTAGTTTAGGGGGTCTGACGATACTATTACAAGTGTTAATAACAACTTCACCCAAAAATATGAAGTGACGCCACTTTGTTTATGACAATTGTCATATTTATTAAAATGTAATTGATGATCATGATGTCCATGAAAATTTTTGAAAAGACATGAAAAATGAATCTGGGACTGAGAAACACTTCCAAGTTTGTTACAAAATACTTTGGAAACGCACTTGGAAAGAATTCCATACCTAGACATCACTTGACACCCTGTGCTCAAACCCTATGAGAATGGTCTGAAAAAAAGTGTTTTGTACACAACCAAAGTGAAGTGGCATCTGGATAATTAATACAAAATGTACATTCTTTCCGAAATGAAAACTATTGTGGTGTGGTAAACAAACAATGAAAGAGAAAATAGCCTTTTGAAGTTTTGTACAGAATTTAAAATTTTACAGTTTTACACATTTTAATAGAAATAGGCTCGTTGGTCATGTGACTTTTCTCCATGGACAAAGACAACAGATCTTGACATGACGGCCAAATTTATAAAATCCCAACTTAAAAACTTTATAGGTTACACAAATGTAATTTACCTGTCATAATTCCTGATATCTTTGGTTATTTGGTATTTCACTGTGGATTGTCAAAGTAACTGTTGTTGGGACTGCTTTCATCATCAACAACAGTCATTTTGCCAGAATGTAAACCAGAAAAAAAAAGTTTCGCAACTCTTACATTGACAATTTCTACACTTGACATTGTTGTCCTCAGGACCACCAGAAGGTGGCCGTTATGGGTGCAGCCGGTGGCATCGGCCAGCCCTTGTCCCTCCTGCTCAAGTTGAACCCCATGGTCAGCAACCTGGCGCTGTACGACGTGGTCAACACCCCCGGTGTGGCAGCTGACCTGAGCCACGTGGAGACGCCGGCCAAGGTTGCAGGTTACCAGGGAGCGGAGCAGCTGCAGCAATGCCTGGAGGGGTGCCAGCTGGTTCTCATCCCCGCCGGTGTACCAAGGAAACCTGGTGAGCCGTTGAAGATTACGGCATCGTGCCATAATGTGTAGGGCCTCCGTACACAAATGGTGGATTACACCTGCTTGGCCTACTCAAAGAGAAGTGAATATCTACTGAGGTGGTACCACGTACTTGCACAGGTTCAATGTTCGCAAACTTTTGTGATAAGTTTGCCATGAAGTGTGTTCACATCAACTTTAAAACAAAAATTGGGATGTAAAATCTATGTATCAGACTGGGACCATGAGTGCAAAAAAAAAAAAAACGTGCAAAACAAAATCAGGCCAACTTTAGTCACTCTTTAGCGGACAAAAATGCAAACTAATTTCAGTTTGAAGCTGAAGACTAGACTGGTACTTGTCCAACTTTTTGACAAAGATTGATTACATGGTGGCATGTATGGAGGGAATGTACAGAAAAAAAGTCTGGGTACCGAACGTTTCTTTTGGCTTCCTTTTATACTAAGAAGTTTAAGACTGTGTGTGGACTGGTTGTTTCGTGTGTCAGTCTATTTTCTTGTGTTGCATGCTTTCATATGTTTTGAGACTCTGATACACAGTACTGAGAGTCCCAAATTTTTGGCAAAGTGATGTCTGTGCGAGTGTATTCTAAGTAATGGTTTCTAATTGTCACCAGATTAGTCTATTTGGAGTTTTCACAATAGCCCATGTTGGCGGTCATGACTTGAGATTTGCTCCAAAAATCTAGTCTTTATCAAGCTTTGTTGAATAAGCATATGAACATACAAACACAAATAACACCCCTGATCAAAAACTCTTCTAAATTTTGAGCTCATGATCAGTGGACGTCTACAAGTTTACTGATATTTTAGACTCTGTTACTTGTGAAAAAGATAGACATGTACCAACTTTTTGTAGTGATTTTATAATTTTGTATTTGCATCGAAGGTTTGAGTTCTTTCTGTAATCAGATTTTCATTATCTTTTTTGCTGGAAAGCTGGTCAAAAATGATCAAAAAGGCTAATCACTGACAATCCCTAGCCAGAGATTTTTGTTCAAGTATGTTCTTAAAAAGTTTCTGTCAATTTTGGTCAATTTTTCAAGAGTTAAATTTGTTGGCTGTCCTAGGAATGACAAGAGACGATCTGTTCAACACCAATGCCTCCATCGTCCAGACTCTGAGTGAAGCAGCTGCCAAGTACTGCCCCACGGCCATCATGGGAATCATCACTAACCCAGTATGGACAACATTTCTCAGCGTCATTATGTCACATTTTTCTTTAAACTTTCAAGTGGCACTGTCATACCATTTGGGGATCCATACAAACAGGTTCAAATTTGTATTACTATAGAAAATTTGCTGATAAGTAAACCTCACCCTGCTTACGTGTGTGTAAATTTCACAGAAAAGTGCCTTCAGGTTACCTAGAAAAAGGAGGAGGCTTTTGCTCTGTCAGCTTTTACCCTTTAATTACTGGATATTTTGCTTCCCTCTTCTTGAGTGCTATCCATTTGACTTATTGATTTAATGAGGTATGGGGATCCATACAAACAGGTTCAAATGCGTATTACTGAAGAAAATTTGCTTATTAGTAAACCTCACCCTGCAATCGTACATGTGTAAATTGCCAACTTTCACAGGAAAGTGCCTTAGAGTTAACTAGAATACGGAGGATGAGTTTGCTGTGTCAGCTTTACTCCTTAATTTCTGGGTATTTTGCTTCCCTCTTCTTGAGTGTTATCCACTTACTTATTGATTTAATGAGGTATGGGGAGAAAAGAGTAAGTAAAAAGTAAAAGTCTATCACAAGCCAATGTGGCCCATCAGGCCGGCGTTTATCTCTGGTTGCACTAGCATGAAATTACTAAGAATATTTCTATTCCCCCCTGGATGGGATGCCAGCCCATGGCAGGTTACTCCCCAGCTAATGCCGGTACCCATTTATACTCCCGGGTGGAGAGAGGCAAGGGGGGGGGGGGGGGGGGGGGGGTGAAGTGGCTTGCCCAAGGACATTACATATGGCAAGTGGCTGGATTTGAACCCCTGACCCTCTGATCATGAGTCACAAACCCTAACCACTAGGCCACACTCCCCACTAGGGGGAAAAACCCATGGTTATTCACAATATGTATTTCAACTTATGGCATGCATGGCCAAAAAATCTGGAAACAATATGGGTAGAAACTATTAGGCAACATCAACAAATGGACGTCATGTTTGGCTGTTGTATCTGTGGGTAAAGGAAGGATTTTTCAACAGCTGTTCTTCTATATTGTGAAATACTTGGATCGTAACGACCCTTATCCTTGAATAGATTTTTTTGGTCTACTTTTTATGTGCATGACTTTTGTAAACAATTCAGGTCAATTCCACCGTTCCCATCTGCTCTGAAGTCTTCAAGAAGGCTGGAGTCTACGACCCTAACCGCATCTTTGGGGTGACCACCCTGGACATTGTCCGATCCAACACGTTTGTCTCGGAGCTCAAGGGCCTGGATGTCAGCACCACCTCGGTGCCGGTCATCGGCGGACACTCGGGGATCACCATCATCCCGCTGCTCTCACAGGTAAATGGACACTTTGAGACACCAGAGGGCAGTAGACAACCTGGTGCTTAATTTGAGACAATAGAGGGCAGTAGAACAAACTGGTACTGAAAGCATTGCTCTAGCTGTTGCTCAGGTAATCCATCACAGGGCAGTTGCTTTGTAAAGTTACCAGAGTTGTAACAAGTCACTGTGTTGTGACACAAGTCAAGTCAAGTCATTTTAAGGAAGTTACTCGAGTTGAATCAAGTCATTAGGTCAAGAAAATTGACATGAGTCAAGTCACACTGTGTGGTCGAGTCGAGTCAAATTTATGCTCGAGTCAATTTGAGTCACTGATATTTGAACAAATTTCAGAATAGAAGAAGGAAATCAAGGTACCAGTTTATTAGGAAGACCCAAAGACATAAAATATGCTGCATGGTACCCAATAGACAGTTTCTGCTGGACGTTTCTACCAAGATCTTGTTGATGCAAGAACTGCATGTCCGTGTTTGTATTGTTTCGTCAGACCCAGCCCTCAGTATCGTTCACAGATGATGAGCTGGAGAAGCTGTCTGATCGTATCCAGAATGCAGGCACTGAGGTGGTCAATGCCAAGGCTGGAGCTGTGAGTATCTAGACAATCAACATCATTAATTTAAAAAAAAAAAAAACACCTAAAAACAAATTGATGCAAAACTCTCAACACAGTTATTAACAATCTATTTTCCATTTCAAACCTATTATAGTAGATGTATGGTTACAGCTATTCCTTCAGTAATACAGTCGAGTCTCATTAATACAAACTCGTTCGGACCTAGCCAAATTGTGTGTTATATCAGAATTTTGTATTAAGAGGAACATAAGTCCCATTCATTGTGCAGATAAATGCACAGTCAGGACTAAGGCTTTGTGTTTGTTATAACCAGAATTTTGTATTAACAGAGTTTGCACTAACGAGATTCGACTGTATATATAAAAAAAGTAATAATACACCATACCACTCTGTATGCACAAGTTCACCTCTGCAGAGGACATTTGAGACATTGTTGTCGATGCAGGACAGTTCAGTGGTCTGCAAAAAGTCTTAGAATGTGAATAAAGTATCGAGTCTTTTGTGAATAAAGTATCGAATCTTCAGTAATTGAATGAACAGCACACACCTTCATGCACAATGGTCATAATTGTGCCCTTCACTTGTTATACTACATGGCGCCCTCTAGACATCATTTGTGGAGTCCAATTCATACACTTTTTGAATGTATGTTTTAATTAATGGACATTTTCTTATTAAACTACAGGGTTCTGCCACATTGTCCATGGCAATGGCTGGTGCAAGGTTTGGAAGTTCGGTAAGTCATTGGAATCGTTTTTTTCTACATCATAACTAAATTTCATTTTCTAAGATCCAAAACTTTTCCTCGTAGATTCCCTTCAATTAGTAAATGTGTATCGACATCAGTTTGCAGAAGTTGACATATTTTTATAGAGAAAAGTGACAATATTGGTCTCAGATACCCTTTTCAAAAGTGTTTTTAGTGGTGTCGTCTTGCATGTTGGCCATGATAACAGTTTTGTTTCAACTCACAGAAAATCTTGTCACCTATTTAAAAGTTTAAAATTTAAAATTCCCACATTGACCCCGCATTTTTCCCCCAAAAAATTTACAGGCGATGTACCTACCTTGATTTGAGAAGTAAAGAATTTTTCTCAAGCAGCAAATCGTATTTTTATTCACAGGTTCTGAAGGCTCTTAACGGTGAGCAGGGAGTCGTCGAGTGCGCCTTTGTCAAGTCAGATATCACAGAGGCTGGATACTTTGCCAACCCAGTTTTGCTTGGGGTAAGACGTTTGATCTGATAATATTTTTATTTTTCTGTACAGATAAAAACTTTGCTCGAAAGAACCAAAATTGTGTTGCTTCGATGTTAGGTAATATACAACATTTGCAAACATCAAAAAACAAAACTATCAAATCATTATGAAATACCTTACTTGACTGTAAGTGAATAATAGTCTCAAGCATCCTGTGAAATCATGGCACCTAGGGGGCTGTCATTTCCAAGAAAAGTGGAATTTTGTATCCGTTTCCAAAGATGGTTGGCCGAGCATCGTTGGAAAGACTGACATTTTTCAAATATTGCTCCCAATTTAGAAAATTAGTTAGTCCCCATTTTGTTTGCAATCGGTTACACATCCACAAACGGGTGCAAGCCAGCTAGTCTGGTTCCCTGACTGACAATTCCCCCGACATCAACTCGTTCCCATGGGTACAAGATCTTGCTGCACCATGTTGTTTCCCATCATGCCTTGCGTGATCTCAACCCCTGGAATTGTGTAATTTAAATGTGTCAAAATATGGCACATTATAATTAGGCTGCAGTTTATCCATTTTACGTGCCGACGCCATCTTTAAAATGTTGAAAGTTGTGTTTTTGAAGAATCAATCCTTTCAAACATAAGGTTTGGATGTTATGTTATTTATCCAAGATTTGTATTAAAGGTACGTACCCCTTTCGTCCCTTTACAACCGCAGATACAGAGTTTTTTTAACGAAAACGAGGCTGCCATAATCCATATCGTGCAGGCTTCGCGCAGTTTGAATATTCGTACGTGACGTGACATACAAAGCACGCGAGCGCATTATGGGCGCGCTCAGCGTGCAGTCTTCGAAATGCCCGAGCAGTACGCTCTGAATAGCCAGTCAGCATCCGTTTATGTGTACATTGTGGCCAGGGGTTAGTGAAGCAACGCGCACGCGCCCATGGAGTAGAGGCTGCCCGGACATCTATAAATTGCTCTGTTTTGTCTGAAGTAGGGTCAGGGAACCAGACTTCAAGAACAGCTTTTTTTTTTCTTTTTTTTTTCAGCATCTATGAACACAATATAGTGTAACCCCCAACTCCATCCATTTCTGAAAATTACAGCAAAGGCAAATGCTGTATATTCACCTTTAAAGGTTTGCATGGTGAAAACATCAGAGAAAGTTTGCAGTTGCATTATATGACGAAACAAATTCTTGTGTGAGTTTGTGTGGTTCGGAAAAAAGTAGTGGGAGACTCTGCCCATTGTCAGGAGACTGAGTTTCCAATTTGTTTTTCAGAACCACACACACTCACAAAAGAAATTTGTTTGTTAACCTTATTCTTTTTTATCATTTAAAAACAGATTTTGCTTGCAAGGCAGGAGTAGCGATTTCTGTCACAAATTGGGGGGATTTAGGCCTTTTTAGTAAAGAGTCTCCGAACGATTGAATTTTCATTGTCAATTAAAAATCTTGAAGGGTGATACTTGATCATGTAGCTGCTTCTTCCTTATGCTAAGATTGTCACAAGTGTAGGAGGTGGGAAGTATTAGAAGATAATTGCAAAGTAAAATAATTTGCTGATGTAGTAAGGTTCAAATATTATTGCTCATATCATCTTAATAATTAGTTCCAAACATTTCTCAGTTTTTTCAGCAGATGCCGGCTTTATCAAATGCAATTTCAGGCTAGACATTATGTATTCCGAGAGAACCGAGCATTTTCTAAAAGTGATCAAGAGCCACCCTAGACTTACTTTGTTTCTTATCTGCGAAGCAAATGTTCTTAGAAATTTTAAAAAGACCCACCCCTCCAAAAAAAATAATTGTCTCATTGTCATGGACGAGGGTAACATTTTGCCACACGCTGGTTCAGAAACATTAACTTGATATAAAACTCCTGTTTTTGCAGCAAAATGGTCTTGAGAAGAATCTGGGTTTCGGCAAGCTCTCCAACTTCGAGACAAAACTACTTGCCGATGCCATGGGTGAACTGAAGGGTAACATTGCCAAGGGGGAAGACTTTGTGAGGAACAACTAAACACACAAGCCCCCCCCCCCCCCCCCCCCCCATCCTAAACTTCTAAAACAGATAAGTCCCATGACGCATAATCACTTCAAGGGCATTTGGATAAACTGGTTTTCTGATCTGATGCTGGTCTTCAGTGACTTTATACCCAAGGGGTCCGGGCACCAGACAATATGAATATGTTAAATCCATCTGTTGAATAGTATTTGGGGATTTTGAACAGTGTTGGTATTTACTCATTATATCAAACAAGGACAAAATTAAATTGTTTTTTTCATCTTCCAGGCATTTTTTTTATCTCAGTTTCTTACAAACAATTCTACAAAAACTTGTGTTGCTGCATTTAAGGTTACGATAATTAGAAGAAGAATCCGGTAATTTTGTGCTGAAAACCTTTATACAAAGCTCCTATTAATACTCCTAAATAAAGTCCGAGTCTGTCATGGTAAATCAGTTTTTGAATAGAATTCCCACTAATTTATGCCTTTTATCAAAGATAAAAACTGCATGCAGTGACCCTGAGTATCTAATATTGTGCAAATGCGTATCAGTTAAAGATAGCTTTTGAAAAGTAGTAAATTTTTCTTCCTCATGTAATATATATGGCAAATCTTTATCAAAATAATTTTAGAAGTGTGATGCTCTGGCGTTAAATTTGATATTTCGGCAGAATACATTTGCAAGTATTATTCGCAGATTTGAAAGCCTGTGACAAGTTAATGGTACAGATTTCCTGATTTTTGTGATCTTTTAGGATTGTTTATATTTGTGATGTAAATGTAATGTGTGTGTGTGTGAACCTGATGTCATGCATGGTAGACACAGATATAAGTACTTTTGCGCAGGGCTGTCCCAAATATTTGATCATCAACCGAATATGAGAAAAGCTTTTTGCCGGTTTGAATATTGGAAAAAAAAAAAAAACTACGCACATACACACACGACTGTGATGTTACTTTATCATAAAGTTGCTGCGTTTTGTTTTCAGGTGCCACTTTTTTTGGTCGACGGTAACTTTTCTGTCGACGGCTGTTCATTGTTTCTATCCTTTTAGCTGGTTAAAGCCCTTGACAGTTGTAAAATACTTGCTGCAAAACACTCTATAGATTCAAATTAGGTTTTTGCCCTTCACCGACGTTTTAACACTGTATACTCAGTGTGTTACCTCCCGAGTGAAACTTGGAAAAAATCACTCGGATGCGCTAGAAAGCAGGAGCTCGTGGGTTCGAGTCCCATCCGAGTGATTTTTTCCAAGTTTCACTCGGGAGGTAACACACTGAGTATACAGTGTTTAAACGTCGGTGAAGGGCAAAAACCTAATTTGATTTGTATCACCCCAACGCAAAATTCCATCTTATAAAACTGTATAGATTGCCGCACGCAAATTTTAACTGGCGCACTCTGCATGCAACTTTTGACCGGAGCGGCACGCATTTACAGCTGGCAGTTTCGAATATCTGAATATTCAGTCAAACACAGTTTTGAGTAATTGAGTACTAAATTATTCGACAATGGACAGCCCTACTTTCACAGGAATAAATCTTATATCTGCATAATACTGATTGCTTTTGTGATAAAAAGTTAATGGGGAAAAAAATCAATCACCTTATTTGTTGCTTTTCCTACCTTTATTTACTGTTTACAGACTTTCAATTTGATATGCATTCATTTGTACTAATGCAGCGGTATTAAAATACCAGGCATGCAACTGTGAAGTTAGAAAAAAGGAGGAAATTTTAAACCACGCTAGACTTCGTACGGTGTTTTTCAATTTGTAATGACATCCATGAGAAGTAAAAATACCAGGAAATCAGCGGATGAGAGGAAAAGTTGCATGCCTGAATACCAATAATATAGTTCTTGTTTGTGGATCTGTTTTTGTTTACAGAGTCAAGATAAATAAAGTGACCCAGTTTAAAGTAAATTCATGTAACTTGAGTTTTTAATAAAGTTCATGGTCATTGAATAAATATAATACATACAATAGATGATTTATCGCAGAGGGATATATTTGAATTGGATGTGAACCACCAAAAGTTAACTTTTGTTTTTTTTGCATCCACGTTTTCGGTCTGGGTTTGGGCATTGTCAAAATGTACCTTTTTACATCATGTGCACTGTGTTGCTCTAGGTCGCTGAAACTGCAAAAGGCCTTATGTGTTGCAGGTACCTCAAGAGGGCATTCTTTCTTATTTTTAGTAACAATGAATGCACATGCCGATCCCAGCAACGCAAAGCCATTGCCCTCTGACTCCGCCTTCATGCATAAGGTCTATATTTCTATAATTCATTATTTCCACAATTTATACAAACAACGGATAATATCTTGGAATCATTCGGATCCTTCGGATTCGATTAATTTAATATTTTATTATTGATTTTAGCTAAAGTCCATGTTTCTTTATGTGGTCTTCAATCCACTGTGTGAAGTGCGCCACTTTGGTATACACCCCTGGCTTGTTGGCCATGGCGCACCCACGGCCCCAGCTGGTGACCCCGACGAGGTGCCAACGACCGTCGGACAACTCACATATCAGAGGCCCGCCTGAATCCCCCTGAAGAAAAGAAAAAAATAAGAACATTCAAAATACATGTACTGCCATAAGTGACATTTAAGGCACAGGTTTCTGAAAAAATAAAACTTCATGACTTTCCCCTTGTATTTTAGTTCACTGTAGCCTCTCACTGAGACTGAGCCTTTCTTGAAAACACACACACAAACGATAAATTTCAGTGTTCATTACGAATCTCGCCTGCAATTTTCTGCACCTTAACAAATTGACTGAAGGAGTCGGGGGTCAATTTCACGTTTGTCAATTTTTCTTTTATTCTCAGAAAATCAAGTAGACTCAAAAATCAAAATAGATTTACCCTAAATGATTTTGTTGCTGCTGACTGGTACAATGTATGTTTAATATTGTTATAATTTGTTACTTTAATTAGCATGTAATAAGTACAACTTCAAATACAACACGGAAAACAAATTTGGTGAAGCACCTTTCCAAAAAGCAACATTTACTGTTGTTAAAGTGGACTTTAAACCGACATTTTGAAATCTCAGCCATAAGAACATGAATCAGATTTTTTCCATCAGAAAGTCACACAGCCTCACTTTTTATATACAGTAGCTACATTGCATCTTCCATTGTTGAGTTTGTATACGTCATATGTGACCCAGCACAAAACCAGTTGAAAATTGCATCGCTGTATTTTGAGATCAATGAATGAGGAATATCGTACCGGCAAAAATGATCAAACATTTAGAATTGGGCGTTAGAAGCTAGAATAATGAATATATGTCACTGTTTATGTAGTTAATTTGTAAATTTCTGGAGGAGTTCATTTGGGAAACTGTTAACGATTAAATTCTTGATTCTAAAAAAAATTCTGAGGCCTCAAAATCAGGAACTGAACATGTGTATAACTCCGTCAGATTTGGTCTGATTCCCATATTCTATACCACATTGGAAATTTTATTCAATGTCCTTTGCAATCAGCATAAAATCCCAATTTTCTAAAATTGGTTTGTGCTGGAGGGTCACCTTTGATGACTTACCTGGCAAGCATCAATTCCTCCAGCCAGGTACCCCGCACACATCATGGTGTCCCTAACCATCCCCTTGTAGACATCCTTGTGGTTACACTGACTCTGGCTTAGGATAGGCACGGGGGCCTCCTGAAGTTTCCTGGCTTGTCTCCCTCCCACTGCACAAAGAACAAAAAACCAAAATGCAAGATCTGAGTGTTTTATATCGTTGGTGTTTCTCGGCGAGATTTGATCTATCACTTAGGGAATGTACTACAACATTTGCTTTGCTGCAATTTTCAGAAATAAATGGATTTGGAAGATAAGTATGTTATAGCAAATATTAATAACTGACTTGTTTCACGTTTTGGGCTTGTAGATGCTGGAAAAACCGAGAAAACCAATCATGTTCTTGTAGTCTGGTTCCCTGACCCCACTTAAGATGAAACGGAGCAATTTATAGACTTTGGGGAATTGTAAGGTCAGAGAATCAGTCTAGCAGGCTTGTACCAGACCCTTACATGTCTGTAATCAATTGCAAAGAAAATGCGGAATAACTAAATATGAAAATTTAGGAGCAGTTTTAAAAAAAAAGCCAGTTTTCTCCAACGCTGGTCGGCCCGACCAGTGTTGGAAAACTTTCGATCAAAGATGTTATTTTTAAAATATGTGTTGCGTTTGCCCCTCTACATATTTGTGTAAGCACTGTACTAGATTGCAAACACTGCGCCAGCTTTTACTTGTACAAGGCGCCGCTACGCGGTGCTGTACGATCTTTGCATTTCACCCTTACTTTCCGTCAATCCCCATCCCGTCACAAAGCAGTGAGTCTTGTCCCTCATGTCCAAATCCTCGTCCAGGCAGGCCACATTGACTTGCTTGCCATCCAGGGACAGGGACCTGTCTAATACCAAGACGGCCAAGTCGTTCTGCATGGTCTTGCTGTTGAACTCTTTGTGCTTGATGATGTGCTTGATGTTTGCCTCTTGCTCGCCAGAGCCAAGATGGAGGTCGATTGTATGCTTGCCCAGGTGCACCTTCCAAGAGTTTGCGTCATTCCTGGTTTGATAAAAGAAAAACAAATATCTTGGAGGTGGGTAAGATCTGATGTACACTTTCCTGCAGTATCCCTTGTTTGTGGAGTTGCACAGGTTTACCACAGGATTGGGTTTTGACCTGTACTGAATAGGTTGTGCAGACTTGATATGAACTTAACTTTTAAGAGGTTACATTTTAAAGTATTGCTTTCATCACTGAGACCCGAACCTCTTTAGAAATTGTGTGATTTTTGTTTTCTTCACAGAGACTCTATTGGCTTGTTTTGTTAACTTTAAAATGTAATGTACGTAGTCTTATCAAAGATAGATTGTAGATGTGGTTTTTTCACCAATCTGCAACGGCCAAGCCCTTGGGGGAGTGTGGCGTAGTGGTTAGGGTTCGTGTGACTCATGATCAGACGGTCAGGGGTTCGAATCCAGCTGCTGGCCATATGTTGTGTCCTTGGGCAAGCCTCTCATCCCCACTTGCCTCTCTCCACCCAGGAGTATAAATGGGTACCGGCATTAGCTGTGGAGTAACTGTGATGGACTGGCATCCCATCCAGGGGGAATAGAAACATTCCCAGTCATTTCATGCTAGTGAAACAGGAGATAAACGCTTGCCTGATGGGCGATACTGGCTCGTGACATAAGGAAAGCCCTTATTCTCCAAAGAACTTTGTTACGATGAAACCTTACTATATAGTTTTTGCTTTATTGGTAAATTGTAAAAGAACACAACCCAATCTGATCAAATCTTTCTTTAATTTAATCACATTGTATCGAGACTTACATTGTTTTCAAGAAGCAGTGAGCAGCCGTCACAACAAGGTTGTCCCTGACCAGCGTCCCGCCACAGATGGCCACCTGCCGTCCGCTCTTGAACCGATGGAAGAGCTGGGCCTGCCAGGGCCAGGAGCCGGCCACTGCCTCTACGCCGCCCACAATACGCTTCACAAATAACGGCTGCCAGGTCGGTAACTGCCTTGTGCCGCAACCCACGTCTACAGAGCAGACCAGAATTGAAGAAAAAACAAAAGGTGGCATCACAGATGAATCTCATCATATCTGCGTCATTTATATAAGTTGACTACCTGAGAAGGAGGGCCCGATTGGCGAATATGAGTTAGACCCAACTTTTTACTTCTTCTACCATAATACTTCTGAAAATCTGAGTGTAAGAACTTGTCACCTTTTTCCGGGACGCACTCTTTTTGCTGGCAACTCTCAAGCTGAACTTCTTTCCCGGCGCAGGCAATGCTCAGCTCGTGGCACAGTCGGTAGCGCTGCCGCTGACCAGGCCCACAGTCGGTGTTGCAGGCCGACCATTCACTCCATAAACTCCAGCCGTACACGGGATCCCAGGCCGACTTGACATCTGCGATGGGAATGTCATAAAAGCAATCCGAACTTTTATTTATAAATGACAGATTTAATTGTCCTCTACGAGGGAAGAAGATTGAAGTGAATTTGGGAGTGTGGCCTAGTGTTCAGGGTTCACGACTCCTGATCAGAGGGTCAGGGGTTCGAGTCCCACTGCTGGCCATATGTTGTATCCTTGGGCAAGCCACTTCACCCCCACTTGCCTCTCTCCACCCAGGAGTATAAATGGGTACTGGCATTAGCTGGGGAGTAACCTGTGATGGACTGGCATCCCAAGGAAACCAGAGATAAATGCTATCATGATGGGCCACATTGGCTCATGACAGACCTTACCTTTTTTTTTAAACTGCATGGTTTTTTTTGTAGGAGAAACAAATTCATAATACTGCATTTATCACAGAGAAATTCATCAGGTTTTGTTTGTTTGTGTGAGCCTCTAACAAACAAAAAGGGGGATTGGGCTGAAATTTTTTTTTCTGTGAAAGGTGACTCGCTTTCCTAAATGTTCAGGTTAGAGTGGAAATATGTCACTAAATTGTAACAATTTCTCAGAGATATATATTCTTCAAAAATACAGGTTTTTATTATGTAAGATTTTTCTTGTTTGATTTACAGATTTTTCTTTATTTTATAGACCAAGGGTTTTTTTTTTTTGGGGGGGGGGAATGCCCTATGAGATGTGCCTTAAAGTACAACAAAAGTGAAAATAAGCACTTCTTGAAATGATTGTTATCATACGGAAATGATTTCATAGGACTCTGTTCAGCATGCAAAACTGCTGAGTGTGGAAAAAACAATCTGCTTGGCAATTGCAAACAGCCAGCATTACTGGTAATTTTTGGGGATAAAGGTTGATTTTTGCCCTAATCTTATAAATGATGCATGTTTTCTTGGGCGAGGTGCAATTATGACGCCGTGATCGGGTTTCTTACGGCAGTTAGTTTCATCCGAGCCGTCCCCGCAATCGTTGTCCTTGTCGCATCGCCATCCCTGAGGCACGCAGAAGTCTTGATGGTGACAGGGAAAGGCTCCTTTCCAACAGCGGTCCTCCACTGAGATTAACAAAGGAAAACAAAATCATCAACAAAAGTGGTAAAGAAAACCCCAGTGATTTACATAGCTTCGTCTGGTGGATCTTGTGATAAAATAACGCTGAGTCAAAAATCAGTTTCTTGTCAGAGCTGTTTAAAAAAAATTATGGAGGTGCCCTTTTTCGGGGGGGGGGGCAGATTTTCCAAGGTGGCCATTGGGTTCTTTCATTTTTGGGAATACATATTGATGAGAATTTGACTTGGAAGAAACATATTGACATTATTTGTATGCTCTGTCGATTTCTTTGGTTTTGTTTTGATATTCCAAACTACCCATTAAGTTGTTAGTTGAGCAAACTCATTTGAATCAAATGGTAGAAACTTTTATTTTACCTGTGCCGCAGATGTCAGCCGTTTTCATCCGACCAATCATTGCAGTCCGCTATGTTGTCGCACACCCAGGACCACTTGAGGCATGCCTCTCCAGAACGGCATCTGAAGCAAGCTACAGATCAGCAAAAAAAGATTTGTTGATCAAACTTAAGAAAACTCCCGAATATTCACATATCAATGTCCAAAAAATAATTCATAAAACTAAATCTGAATCTTGCGGGTTTGCAGAAACTCCCAACTCACAAAAAAAAGATCTAAGATATTAAAATTAACAATTGACAGCCTGGGGCGAATCTGACTTTCAGGAAAGGGGGTGGGGTTGATGTAAAGGGGGGTTTAATCACTTGAGTGAGGGCGTGCGGCTCCGGCCATGCCCCCAGAAATGTTTAACATCTACTGAAACAATGTATTCCCCTGCATTCTAAGGCAAGTTTATAATAAATTTAGAAACTTTAGAATTCCATTTATTAATTTTTTGTCCCATTTTACCAGTATCATGACATTATTCAGCAGCTGGAGCCTGGAGGACCCCCCCCCCCCCGATTCGCCACTGACAACTGACCCACCCACCCCCCCCCCCCAAAAAAAAAGTGACAAGTTTTTGTACAGCAATTACACTGCAGTTCCTGCCTTATATGAAATTGCTATGTGCTTATAAATATGGAACCTCACTTAATTATTGAGAATAGGTATACAAAAGGTGAGGATGATGGTAAATCGAGGAATCCTTACTTACATCTTATGTTCTTGCAGTTGTCCAGAAGCTCGTCTGCACCATCAACACACTGTTCAATGCCATCACATATTTCTGCCTCCTTTAAGCACTTGTTATCACAGGACACTGTGCGGCAGGTATTGGCTTCCACTGCAGAAACTGTGAATTTAAAGATTTTGTTTCTAAAAATGAATGAGCAAAAACGGCAACTTAGAGACCTCCTATATGATTGATTAGGTGACGAGGGGTCTTGCCATACTTACGACAGTTCTCCTCCTTTTCGTCCGACTTGTCCTTGCAGTCCGCATGACCATCACACAGCCAGGAATCGGACACCATGGTTGTCCCCTCTTCGCATGTAAATCCTGGGGAGTTGAATAAGAATAATCTTGGAATGCGATGTAAACCCGCAAACGAAGAAGTTTGACCTTGACTTGTCATAAGTTATAATTGGAAACCACTGTTTCTTTAATGACGTAATTTTAGTAATAAAAGTTTTAACCTTCGTAGTGGACCGTAATACGTTTTCAACTCTTTTCTTTCGTTGTGAGGATATCATGTTTCAAGGTTTTTATTTTATTTATGATACAGGTGTTAGAAGGCGATCTCAGCGGTCCATTGACTTCAAATATGCGGAGCTTGCTCTTCTGAGCGACGTGAATGAGAGGCACAAAGTTGGCGCGAGGGATACGACGCCACATGCCGGCGTTGTGCCGGCACAGTGCCGGTCCCACGCAAGCGTCTGACGTGATCGAAACCGTGAAACGCCGACATTTTCCCGGTGTTAAGCCAGCGTTTGAAGGGTTTGGGGCCGGCGTTTGCGCCGGAACTATGCAAGCGTATGAAGTGGTTGTAACGGCGTTGTGGCGGCGCTGTGCCGGCGTTGTGCCGGCCTTGTACCGGTGTTGTGCCGGCGTGCGCGTGGAGCCTGCTTTTTGTCGGTACTCTACATGCATACACTGCATGGGTCGGTAACGGCTGAAGTGCCAGTGCTATCGTGTCGGCGTGATGCTGTTTCTTTTGCCGGCATCGTAAGGGGTTGGCCGGCTCGCCTAAAGCCTAGTTTCCATATCGACGTAAAGCTTATGCAGACACTGCGCAGATAGTGCTCGGAACCGTTGGGAAAGTTGAACCGGGTTTAATTAATTGCTGATCGTCTGCAAGATAGTTTGCGTCTACGTCCGGGTCGTCGTGACATTTGTGGGTGAAATGTTTCCGTATGTCTGCGTTGCAGTTTGGGACTTGTTTGCGTTGCTCTCTGAGTTTCTTTTTGGCGATATGGAAACGAGGCTAAATTGTCTGGACAGATGGTAAGCTCCCATACGTCGGTCAGTATAAGTTACTTCCCTAAAAACCTTATAATCTTTGTTGGAATCTTGAGAATTGCATGTCCCTAACGTGATTGAACGAATTCAGAAGAGAAGACAAGTAAACGATTTCTGTATCAAGATGCTGTTTTTGAAGAAAAAAAAATTCGGTGATAGTCAGTCGTTGCAAATACAATTGCATGTAGTTTTGTTAGGAAATGGTTAGAAAATGTAGGGACTCACACATTGTAGGCCTACATAATCCATAAATGTTACGTCCGAGTACCACATTATAAAACTACGTTATTCTCCTAACCTTTTTGCTTAACGACTTTAAAGTAAGACTGATTTACTAAGTTGAGGATGAAATGTTCAAAACCTCATCTTTAGCACATGGATTTTTTTGCATTTTTTTTGTGGCTGAAAAACAAGGGAACCTGTGTTAACAAGAATGGAGTGCCCATCTCTCTTTCGTTAGCGATTGGGCCAGACTCATATGCTGCTGTGGGGGATCCCATAGCTGAAAACAAAGTGTCAATAAATTGTCTCGTGTGGGTCTTTGAGACGATAGATACGTAATATTGACCTTATTTGCAAGATGTACTTGGTGGCCTCATTTTTATTCTGGACGGGACGAAAATTCGGCTTCTACAAAAAAAATGTGCCTGTCTTCTCGAAATTTCAGCGGGGGACAAGGAGCACAGGCCTGGGGCCATACTCATAGAGTTCCGCCACTTTAATACGGTCTTAGTATCTGGTCAAGGGAGTAATCATCAAAGTAAGTGACTGTATCCCTCTTTAAACTGTGCCGATTGTTTAATGTGGCTATACCTGTGTATTTGCAATCGGCACCTTCATCGCTCTCGTCCTCGCAGTCGTAATACCAGTCGCACTCCAAGTCGCCATCGATACACTGGCCGCTGGCACAGGCGAACTCCCACGCCTTGCAACGCTTGTCGCTCTTATCTGAGAAATTATGAACTTTATTAAGCATAGAATGAGACTAAATATCCTGTTGAGATTTGGAATTTTGGAAAGAGCTTCCGTGACGTTAAGGCGTGTAGACGCACTTAATCAATAAGCGTGTCAATTTCAAGTCCAGCAGTGGGACCACACTCCACACCCTCCGCATAAATTTTTTTGGTTTTCTTCATTATTTTTTAATTTATCAAACATTGTACCTACCTTTAACGAACGACACAGGGCTGGCAGTTATCAGCATCCATAGATGTGAAAATAAGACCAATGACATGAGAATATGGTGCATGGTCAATCTGATATTATTGGAGTCATGCACAGCCATCACCATGTTGGACCGCGGAAGGCACAGGGAACGGACTGCCGTTCACAAGATGCAAATGAAGCCATCACGATCCATTCTCCTTATGCTGTTCTCTTGGAAGTTGAAACTCATTGTTGTTTTGGATTTGGAATTTGGGATATGCGCAGAGCTCGCAAAACGAAGTGGGGTTGTTGGCGGAATGGTGGGCCTAATTCTTGACTTAAGATGGACCGCAGATATGTTGAGCGATATATGGTCCAATAGTTACGGTGTTCGGCCCATGACGGAGAACATGGTGCTTGTGTCCTTGGGCAAGGCACCACACTAGCTTCTCTTTACCCAGGAGTCAGGGCGTCAATCGCTTCTCAAAAGTGTGTGTGGGGGGGGGGGACATACCTTGATTAGAAATAATACGAGCACGAATTGCGAAGCCCTTACAGCGTGGGGTTCGGGGCCCGCAAGGGCCCCGAAAAAAAATCGGATTCTAGATGCTCATGTGGTGTGATCTGAGGCAATTTCTGACCACTTTAACCAATATTTTCCCAGCAAAAGATATTAATTTAAAATCATTTTCGAGGTTGAAGTCATTGAATAAGCTATTATATTCTAAGCTAAAGGAATGGGGTTTGGGGCCTGAGGGCCCCGAAAAATTGTGGATTCTAAATGCTCTGTGGTGCGATCTGAGGCAATTTCTGACCACTTTAACCAATATTTTCTTAGCAAAAGATACATTGTAGTACATAATAGGGCCCTGTAAATGAGGCACGAGTTCAAAAATCTGGGGGGGGGGGGAACATTTGATATTGTGTCCCCCACCCTTCAAAAAGTAGGGGGGGGACACGCGTCCCCCTGTCCCCTTCCAGGATTGACGCCCATGCCAGGAGTATAAATGGGTACAGACCAGCGATGCAGGTTTGTAATCTTCGTACGTAGTAATGTTCAATATGTGGCTGTGTAAAAGGGATCGTTGGCCAAATTCATCGAGTCGCCAAGATGCAAAGAAGGGTAACCAGCCATATTATACAGCGCGTCCAAAACACCCGCAGCATTTTTTTTTTGCGAGGCTCTAGCGTCGCTGCGGAAATACGTACCGCCATTATTTTTATATCATTTTAAAGCTTGGGATCTTAACTTTATCCCTGCATAGTAAGTATTGGTTTGATTTTTAAAAAAGGTTTTGAAACGACACATGTTCAACTAAAGGCATGTTAAAAACAAACTCAACCGATTTCAAGGAAAATCAACCATGCGCATTATTTTTTAATGTGGAAATGCTTCATGTTCATGATGTGACGATCTCGTTGCCTGTTACTTCTGTGTTTCCTATTCTTTTCGATCCACGTAGACTACACCTTAAATAAATTCACAACATTGTTCTTCGTTTCAAGTTCAATTTTGAAATTCACGTGCAAGTATGTACCTATTCAAAAAGCGCGCTCATAGTGTGATTCGAGTTTGCATCTGATGTACCGCATCATCAAATTTTATTGAAATCGGTTGAGTTTGTTTTTGACATGCCTTTTTTTTTTTTTTTTTTTAAATACAACTAATGTTACAACTCTTTTAAATATCAAACCAATACTCGCCTGGGATAAAGTTTAGATTGCAAGCTTTAAAACTGTATAAAAATAATGGCGGTTCGTGTTTCCGCTTCGACGCTAGAGCCTCGCCAAAAAAAAATTTGTATTTGGGACGCGCTGTTTTTTGTGTCCCTTGATGTCAGCTTTTCCCTGTTAAAGTTTATTTGCGTTTTAACTCTCACAAAGTAGCCTCAATGCCAACACCTGAGAATGTTGGCACTTAGGTTGGTGGTTAGTGGAGGAAAAAGTGGCTGATATAGAGTTCAGGTGATATGAAGGGGGGTGAATGAAGGTGTGCTTGCTCTTCCGCAGGGAAATTTTGAAATTTACGTTGTTTTTTTTCTGCATTCGATTTTTTTTGGAAAATGAATTTGGGAACTTTAGCATTCCATTTTATTATTTTGACCTCATTTTCTAGTTTCTTAGCATTAATCAGCAATTGAAGGGGGGGGGGTGCGACACCCCATCCAATCTCCCCTCTAGATCCGCTACTGTGAATGGTAGAAAAGAAGTTGAAATTATTGATTCCCCCTGTCGTATATTCATTTTTGTCCGATTAGTAAGTTTGAACAAGCCAACACGGGCGACGGGCATGCACTGCAGTGAACAACCAGTCTTTATATACTAGGACAATCTTCGTCATGGGACGTAATGGTGGTGTGTTTTGTCTTGATTGATCTGCTGGAAAAGCAAATAGGAATTGGGATCATATCGGACATATTAATACGTTATTATAATTATATTCTTAATTGGTATCAGGCATTTTGAAACCAGTGAGCTCAGGTACATGCCTCGACTGGCCTTTCTATCTTGCATGCAGTGCGCCACCACATCTAAAATACTAGGCCGTGCAACCGGAAACCTAGTAGGCCTACTGCCGGAATGGAGGGGCACAAAGTTCATTTCTACCACTATATGACTTGCACTATAGCAAGTACATTATCTGTCTGTCATCTACATGTACATGTATTATGAAATGACTTATCAAGGACGTGTAGATATTGAAAGGTGCCATTGTTGAACCTAAAAAAAAGATAAGGACTAATCAATCTCTGTTAAGGCCGTGTGTCAATTTCTCATCTTCAACACAACTATGAGAGTGGAAAATCTGATTTTTATAAAGGAGTTTGTTACGATGGTGCGCATCAGCCTGAAAATGAACATTGGATGTTTTGTTTTACTGTCGACGTTGGTCTCCCAACTTGTGCTGGCTAACCAGTACGACCCACACGTCTACCCGAGCCAGGGACCGTTCATCGAGGGCTGGTACGCCCGTATAACTGACAGTTCCTCCCCGCAGTCTTTCGGCGTTCTCTTCGGTCGTGTGTTGCCCAAAACCAACTCAGGGCCTGCTGGCGATGCGACCCCACTGACGTACATAGCCATCATCCGCAGTGCTGGCGCCCAGGCACCGCTCGTGGTGGCGGAGGCCTACCCCGATCTCAACAGCATCTCCGTGACGGTGGACGGTGGGAGGCCCGTGGACGCGAACCGGACGACCGGAGTCCGGCCAACTTCAGATGGGCCGCTGAGCCGTACGGGTCGTTCACTGTCACGGGTGAATCGACAGTCTTCAACTTCACGATCGGAGACCAGAGTTTGTCTGGGAGCTTTGGGCCTCCGGTTCCGTGGGGCCGGATGGGAAAGGTGAGACCATCAAGTCACAATCAAGCTCTGCAGTAGCACAACAAGGATTCAATTTGGGGCGCACGTAAGACCTCATTTCTGGATAGGGTTTTGAACGGGGGAGGGGGGACTCATGGGGCAGTGGCGTAGCCAGGAATTTTTCAGTGGGGGGGGGGGGGGGGGCGCTGGGGGGGGGCTGGAACATTTCATGGGGGGGCGTCATGTAGATCAATGATAATTTTTTTAGAAACTCAAAATCTCAGTGGGGGGCGACTGGGGGGCGACAAGGTTTCATGGGGGGGGGGGGGGCTGGCGCCCCTCACCCCCCCCCCCCCCCCCCCCCCCCCCCCCCCCCCCCCCGTGGCTACGCCACTGTCATGGGGCTCACAGGACTCCAGCTGCATGGGGGCGTCGCGCCACGTGCCCTGTCAGTATATCGCCACTTTGGGCAAGTGTGCGTTGGGAAGTGAGTGACTGTTGGACACATCTAAAACGGCCGCAATTTCGACTCGGTGAAGTCAGTTTGTCCATTCCAGCTGGGACCGATCTATATAAACATGAATACAAGGGGCGGTTGTTAAATAACACTGTCGGTATTTATAACCTTCTTAATTTGTTGCAGCAAGTATAGGCCTGTGTCATTATCATGATGGAATAATTTTGTCCCATTCTCAGGTCCCGAGGGCTGGCTCAGTAATCTCCCGTTTGTCCCGCTCCACTGGTTCGTCTACAGCCTCGCATCGGTCGGGACCTACACCTGGGAGAACAGCGCAGAGGGTCTCAGTCTCCACGGTAACGCCACGATGCACCAGGAGAAGAACTGGGGAGACGGCTTTCCGCCATCTTGGATCTGGATGCAGGGCGTCGATGCAACCAGCTCCGCAGCCTTCGCGGGGAGTTTCGGCAGGCTGAGGTTCGCGGGGGGAGTATCGATACCGGCTCATCTATTCGGTTTCCGAGACTACGGCACCGGCACCGGCCTGGAACTGGACTTCCGCCCGGACAATTCGGTCACCCGAATAACCGCCGACGGATGCAGCGGTGTGGCGAGAATCGAAGTGGAATCGTTTTGGTACAAGGTCGTTGTGGACGCCAGTGCCCCTCCCGCGACCCTGCAGAAGTGTCTCAGGGGCCCGACGGAGTACGGATTCCAAAACGTCTTGGTCGAGAGTTATTCTGCGACGGTAGATATTTCTGTGTATGAAAGACGCTACTTCAGCTACCAGCTCGTGGAGAGGAAGGTATTTAAAGGAGCAGCCCTGGAATTCGGAGGTGAAGAACTCTGCCAGCAAAATCCGTGCACGGCAGAACTTTAATTTTGATGTCATAATAATCCTGATAAGGATGCTTAAAGGGAAGATACGACATTTTGCAAACATCAAAAAACGAAATGATCACATTATCACGAAATACCTAACTGGATTGTTAGGGAATGACAGTCTAAAGCAACCTGTAAAATCGTGGCTCCTAGTGTGCTGACATTTTCAAGAAAAATGGTATTTTTCCAATGCTGGTCAGCCGACCAGCGTTTTTTTTCAAAAAGTGCTACTAATTTTTCATAATTAGTTATTCCGCATTTTCTGTGCAATTATTGATTACACACCTGTGAAGGGGTACAAGCCTGCTAGACCGATTCTCTTACCTCACAATTCCCCAAAGTCTATAAATTGCTCCGTTTCGTCCTAAGTGAGGTCAGGGAACCAGACTATAAGAACATGATTGGTTTTCTTAGTTTTTCCAGCATCTACAAGCCCAAAACGTGAAATAAGTCATTTTAACAGTGATTCTCCAAATTCATTATTTCTGATAATTGCAGCAAAAGCAAATGTTGTACATTCCCTTTAAAGGTCGCAGGCAGAAAATTATATCATTATCCCCAGTTTGGCTAAGGTGATAGTAGGTATAAATATTCGAGTATAAAGCACAAGAATAAATATACAACTTGTTTGTTTAAAGTTACGTTCCCCGTGCTCTTCTGACCCGCGAGGACGACTATTGTCTGACGGCCAATAATTCGAAATTGTAAAGTAATAATTGAGTAACTAAATACGGCCGATTTATTTCGGTCGATGCATCATTCAAAAGTGAATATTAACCTTTGTATTGCTAGAAAAATGTTAATAGAAAAAAAGAATTTATTTTGGGGGATGAATCTCAAAACTAGCACGCTGAACGCAACAACCAGTTCTCGTTTATACTAGATTTTGCTAAATAAACCAAACGAAACCGATCAATATTAAACTTGTCATGTATCATTGTAATATCAAACTAACTTTTCATAATCCGTACAAGCATAATGTCCGTCCCGACTATTGAACACGCAAGAACAACCCATGCGTTGCTTGAACAATAACTCATTAAATACTTACCGTACTGTTTTGGAATTTCCGTTAATTATTGTTAAGTACAGGTTAAATAAGCCTATAAAGTATTAAGACAAATCAATGTTGCAGTCACCAAAAGAAATAATTGTGTAATCACGAAGAAAACCTGCCTTAAATTCGTCCCAGTGTACAAAAAGTACTCCTGACTATTGAACACACAGAAACAAGCCATGCGTTGCTTGAACAATAACTCATTAAATACTTATCGTACTGTTTTGGAATTACCGTTAATTATTGTTAAGTGCAGGTTAAATAAGCATATAAAGTATTAAGGCAAACCAAAGTTGCAGTCACTAAAAAAATAATTATGTAATCACGGAGAAAACTTGTCTTAGGCCACAACAAAATGTCTCCGGTTTCTGGTATGGAGCTTGCCCAAAAAGTGGTGCGGCGACGCGGCTTTTTTTTTTTTACCTGATTGTTTTGCTTCAAATATCGGCTGATGACTGCAAATGGTGCCCGACTAAACTTAGTGCAAATATATGGGAGTCCAGAGAGGCCACATAAAGCTTATTCTCGACCATGACCCAATCTAAAAACACGTTAAATTGTGCAGCAGCAGGATTCCAGTCAAACCAGTGAGTTTGCCGGTTTTGAGACATCATCTTTCATTGAAAAAAACAACTTTTTCATTTTGCCGACGCGCATGGCGACGCGCGCGCATACCAGAAACCGGAGACTTTTTTTTTTGGCCTTAAAGCTATAGTCCATCATTTGTAATTTGTGCATTTTGTTCGTTTGAAGCAACAAAAGGGTTCAAAATCTAATGAAGGATACTGAACAACTAACCTGATGAAGTTTCAGCTAAGCTTCAGCTGTACATATCGAGAAAAACAGCATTCTAAGATCTCAATTTCAAATCAAAAGTTACTGAATCATGTTTGAATTGTTTTGAATTGCAGCCATACGCGACGTAGCGCACTGATCCGACGAATTATAACAACCGCGCGCGCGTGTGCGTCGTTCCAATACTTGTGCGCGCTGCGCTGAATAACAAAACGAACTACTAATTTAAATTTTCCTATACGGTGCTTCTTAAGAATCACCGTTGGAAATGCCTTCTTTCGTTGATTACTTCAAAATGACAGCTTCCCAGAAGGAATAATTTCACAGGGAGTTTAGTTCCCTTACTATCTTTCAACCAAGTTTGTTTTTCAACAATAATTACGCCAGTTACTTTTCGGATGGCTGCAAATGATGGACTATAGCTTTAAAGACGTCTAAATGTACAGAATATACGCCTGACTTTTTAGCACGCAGAAACAACACACGCGTTGCTTGAACAATAACGCAATCTATACCTACCGGACTAGTTTGAAATTTCCATTAATTTTTGTTAAGGATAGGTAAAATAAGTCTATGAAGTATCAAGACAAACCAATGTTGTAGTCACCCAAAAACTTTTTTTTTGCCATCACGGATAAAACCTGCCTTAAAGACGTCCCAGTGTACAGAAAATATTTCAGACTATTGAACACGCAGAAACAACTCACGCGTTGCTTGAACAATAACTCATTGAATACTTATTGTACTGTTTTGGAATTTCTTTTAATCAATGTTAAGGATAGGTTAAATAAGCCTATGAAATATAAAGACAAACCAATATTGTGGTCACAGCAAAGAACTTTTTTGTCATCACGGATAAAACCTGCATGAAAGGCGTCCCAGTGTACAGAAAATATTCCCGACTATTGAACTAGCAGAAACAATCCACGCGTTGCTTGAACAATAACGCAATCAATACCTACCGAACTGGTTTGAAATTACCATTAATTATTGTTAAGGACAGGTAAAATAAGTCTATAAAGTATTAAGACAAACCAATGTTGTAGTCACCACAAAGATACTTTTTGTCATCACGGGTAAAAACTGCATGAAAGACGTCCCAGTGTACAGAAAATACTCCCGACTATTGAACACGCAGGAACAATCCACGCGTTGCTTGAACAATAACTCATTTAATACTTATCGTACTGTTTTGGAATTTCCGTTAATTATTGTTAAGTGCAGGTTGAATAAGCCTTTGAAGTATTAAGGCAAACCAATGTTGCAGTTAACGGAAACAAATAACTGTGTAATCACGGAGAAAATCTGTCTTAAAGACGTCTAAATGTACAGAAAATACTCCAGACTTTTTAAAACGCAAAAAAACCCAAAAAAACACGCGTTGCTTGAACAATAACGCAATCAATACCTACCGGACTAGTTTGAAATTACCATCAATTATTGTTAAGGAAATGTAAATAAGTCTATAAAGTATAAAGACAAAACAATGTTGTAATCACCCCAAAAAGTTTTTTTTGTCATCACGGATAAAACCTGCCTTAAAGACGTCCCAGTGTAAAGAAAATATTCCGTACTATTGAACACGCAGAAACAACCCACGCGTTGCTTGAACACTTACTCAATCAATGCCTACCAGACTGGTTTGAAACTTCCTTTAATAAATGTTCAGGATAGGTAAAATAAGTCTATAAAATATAACAACAAACCAATGTTGTAGTCACCACAAAGAACTTTTTTGGTCATCACGGAGAAAACCGGCCTTAAAGACGTCCCAGCGTCACCCAAGGGCAGTGGCGTAAATCCGTGTCGGCGAGAGGGGGATGACCAAAGATACTAAAAGCGGGGGTCACTTGGCCAAAGGGATGGAGTGCGGGCATATACCTCGAGCGGGGGGGGGGGGGGGGGGGGGGTCGGCCCCTTAAGTTCTCTTTGAAATGATCGTAGTGCGTAATAAATCGAATAACTGAAATAGTGAGCGTCCAATTTCCGTCAATCCGTGTGGAACACCGGTATGCTGCACTCCAGGTTCCAGCAGCATTGCCCCCCCCCCCCAGGCCCAGCTAGACATCGCTGATCTCTTTTATACTGACTGGATAGCGCTTCGACCATATGCGTCTGCACAAGACCTTGACGCCCTCGCACACACGCGGCGGCCATGCCCACAGTGTTATTTTACTCATGTTATAGATTTTGTTCAAATAAAGAATTTTATTTCATGACTTTGCATATATTTTTACGAGGGATTGTCAAAATGGCGTCCAGTGACTTCACCCCCACGGCCCGAAGCGCTGTCCAGTCAGTATAATAGAGATCAGTGCTGGACATACACCTTTCTTTGAATGGAAATAATGACAGCACTGGTCTATTGTGATGGAGCCTGATTGCTCATTATATAGCCTGGGCCTAATAAAACAATGTTTCCATTTTCTGGGTGTTTTTTTTGGGGGGGGGAGGGGGTGGAATACAGTCTGATTCTGACTTATCTCAAAGACGTATTTCCCGTGTTACATCGAGTTTGAACCCGAAACCTTTTTTTCAGTTTTCCTAGCAATATGAAAGTTATTCACTTTTGAATCAGACATCGAGCGAAAAAAATCCACCGACGTTCGTTTTATCGAACTATAAAATCTACTTAATTTGCGGCCTGGGACAACAATACGGCTCTCGCAGGGCGGGTTAATCGGGTGCAAAATGAAAGCCCCTTTTAAAAAGTAGGTCCCCCCGTAAAAACAGAACATACAAATTGAAATTCTTTAGGACAATTTTTTTTAAAGACCACGGAAAACTATCTTTAGGCCTAAGCAGCGAGTACTAAAATCTGTTTTTGGCGACCCCGGCCCCTTATCCAGCCCCTTTGTTTCATAAAAAAAATTCTGAACTGTTTGTTTTAATAAATTAACTTTTAGAAAAAAATCATATTAAGATAGCTCACCTTTTTTCACGGGAAAGTGATGTGTTTATATTGCATATTGTGTAAATATTGATGACCTTTGTGATGTCAATAAGATATGTTATCTTCAGACAATTATTTTCGATCAAAGGTTCACGAATAGCATCCGGGTTCTGTGGTGATATTACTATATTGCACCACCCGTTTCTATAGGTAGGTGTTTTTTTTCGGTAAGATTTTTTATTTTCTTAATTTTTTTGGGAAGCTGAATGACATTTGTTTATAACCCATTTTGTTGTCTGTAAAATATGCATTCTTCACCCCCCCCCCCATCGCTGCGCTAGTAAGACACTCACTATTATTATTAGAAGGCCACAACTTAAGGGATGCGGACAAGTCTTGAAGAGAAAGTTAAGCTGTGAACAATAATTGCACAACAATGCTAGATGTTGATTCATATCAGCCCCGTCCCAATAAATAGGTTGACCTAAAGTGCTGATGACATATTATGAAATGATGGTTGCACCTCCACGATGTTAAGCAGTGTGACTCACTAGGCAGTTGCTTGCATCAGCATTTTTTGGGCTATCTATATCAACATCTTTAATAGCATCTTCAGATTTTTCTAGAATTGAGTTTTTCTATAATTTACCATTTCTACATGAAGATGAGATTACAATTTCTAGTACTGTTCGATGCCTGCACTTGTAGGCCTACTTTGGATCCGGGATAATACCGGTCAGTGATTCAATACAAAATGTTTCTGGGTAATTTTGACGATCAAATGTGTTAGGTAAATAATGAAATCATTTGTAAAATCTTGCTGGGCAGTCACTAAGGCCTATCGATTTTTGTTTAAGTAAAAATTTCCACGCATTAGCCTAGTATAATTTACTACTTATACTATTATAAGGCTGTTTCCGCAATATATTTATCTTATTTTTTTCCCGTATAAACTACCGTTGGTACGGAAAGTAACTTCTGTCAATATTGAATATGTAAAACGAAACTATGGTCCCGTCTTCTGCAAGGGTCAGCAGTCTTTAGTTTGCTTTGTTTGAGCTTTTATTTTGTCACTTTATATGATGACGTCCGTAGGTACAATGTATACAGTCATTGATTTTTATTTACCTTTGCCGCGAGCAAAAATTATGATGTAATCGCTAGTAATAGCAACTAGGTAGGCGTCTAGCTAATGTGCTGAACGCTGATTGGTCCGTGCGTAGCCACCATTGCACAAGTGCCTTGCAACACACCACACACGGTGTTTCTTCATCGGTTCGGCATATTTCACGGAAGTGGGTAAGTTAAACTCTGGTTATTTCCCGTTCTGTTGTACATTAGTAAGTTAGACAGGCAATAATAACGGTACATTGCTGGACAATTTCAAGATATAAATGTTTCTTACGAAAGCCCTGTATATATTTTGTCAAAGTTCGTTTTTATGAGATACATTTTGTCCGAAGTTCGTTTTTATGAGATACATTTTGTCGAAGTTCGTTTTTATGAGATACATTTTGTCGAAGTTCGTTTTTATGAGATACATTTTGTCGAAGTTCGTTTTTATGAGATACATTTTCTCGAAGTTCGTTTTTATGAGATACATTTTCTCGAAGTTCGTTTTTATGAGATACATTTTCTCGAAGTTCGTTTTTATGAGATACATTTTCTCGAAGTTCGTTTTTATGAGATACATTTTCTCGAAGTTCGTTTTTATGAGATACATTTTACGGAGTTACGGAGTTTTATGAAGTTACGGAGCCCCTAGAGGGACATCCAAAATTATTTTTTTATCTCGTTTTCTGGATTGGTTTTCTGGATTGACCTGCAAGATTTTGTGCACTTCAGCTGTCGCAGGTGCCTACACGGATATAGCCTTTAGTCAAGTCCCACGCGCCTATACCCGGACCATCCGGACACGTAACGCACCCCGGAGGCTGGCACGTAAAAAGACTAGCACGAGCGGCGAAACCGCGAGGGCCTTTACTATCTCGTGGAACTAATCACTTATTCATTTATTCACGTAATAATATAAATCAAGCAATATAAACCAATCATCTAACGGTGGTTTGCGGTTACCAGCAACAGCACCCGCGCCATGGCACGCGTGCTGTCTGGCGCCAGACGACGGCTGATTTACGTTAGTAATTCTGCATTTTCATTGGTCAATTCACAACGGGTAATGCATTACGCATGTCTACCAAATCAGTAGCCCCAAATGTGGCCAGTTTACTGGACTGCCGCCGTAAACATAGGCCACACATCCGCCATCACTGAACCTACTCGGCGAAGTTTTCAAAGTGATTTCCACATTGCGACTTCAGACCCAGTTCATTTATGCTTTAAAAATACACTCACCCTCTTAATAACAAAGTTTGAACCTGCTTCCAGTGTCAGTTGCCCAGCTGCTGCATAATTTACGATATTTTCTGGAGCCTTCTTGGCAACTTTTCGGTCCAACTGAACAATGACCTCGCGCAATACCTGACGGGATACGAACCAATATGCAGGGATCGTTCACCTGTCAATCACGCGTGCCAAGGCACGCCGCAGGCCCGGTGGTAGTCCAGTTCCCAGACCAAAAGATTCTGACTATTCCTGATGATGGTTGATGACAACCTCGTCCCCAGTACTTACTTTATTTCCAACGGCGTTTCTACGAAAGCCCATTAGCGCCACTGCAAGTATATATGTTGCAGATTATTTAATTCGTTATTACGGATTATTAATTCGTTATTACGGATTACTAATTCGTTATAACGGATTATTAATTCGTTATTACGGATTATTTAATTCGTTATAACGGATTACTAATTCGTTATAACGGATTATTAATTCGTTATTACGGATTATTTAATTCGTTATTACGGATTACTAATTCGTTATAACGGATTATTTAATTCGTTATTACGGATTATTAATTCGTTATTACGGATTATTAATTCGTTATTACGGATTAATTAATTCGTAATTACGGATTATTAATTCGTTATAACGGATTATTTAATTCGTTATTACGGATTACTAATTCGTAATAACGGATTATTAATTCGTTATAACGGATTATTAATTCGTTATTACGGATTATTAATTCGTTATTACGGATTAATTAATTCGTTATTACGGATTATTAATTCGTTATAACGGATTATTTAATTCGTTATTACGGATTACTAATTCGTAATAACGGATTATTAATTCGTTATAACGGATTATTTATTCGTTATTACGGATTATTAATTCGTTATTACGGATTAATTAATTCGTTATTACGGATTATTAATTCGTTATAACGGATTATTTAATTCGTTATTACGGATTACTAATTCGTTATTACGGATTATTTAATTCGTTATTACGGATTATTAATTCGTTATTACGAATTACTCATACGTTCTGAGTCATTACTCGGCAAGTATGGCACAGGAGTGGTGCCGGTGTAAAGCAAACGTTGTATGCAAAGATAGCGCCGCCTAGCGGCGCTATATACATAGGCCCCTGGTCACGTGCTCTCTACGTGTGAGAACATCAGACTTAATCCGTAATAACGAATTAATAATCCGTAATAACGAATTAAATAATCCGTAATAACGAATTAGTAATCCGTAATAACGAATTAATAATCCGTAATAACGAATTAAATAATCCGTAATAACGAATTAATAATCCGTAATAACGAATTAATAATCCGTAATAACGAATTAAGTAATCCGTAATAACGAATTAATAATCCGTAATAACGAATTAGTAATCCGTAATAACGAATTAATAATCCGTAATAACGAATTAAATAATCCGTAATAACGAATTAATTATCCGTAATAACGAATTAATAATCCGTAATAACGAATTAAGTAATCCGTAATAACGAATTAATAATCCGTAATAACGAATTAAGTAATCCGTAATAACGAATTAATAATCCGTAATAACGAATTACATAAGCTGTAACATATATACTTGCAGTGGCGCTAATGGGCTTTCGTACGTTTCCAATAGTAAACCCTGGATAGGAAACTTTCTTCCTGTATCCTCATTGGATACCGCAATTGGCTAGTAATGGATTTTTATCGTGTACTTGGTGCTATATATTCACAACGTGCAGTACGTGTTTTCGCGATCATCATCGTCCACGCCTTCTCGAAAATACTAATTTCCTTTCCAATTTGCTCATATTAATATGAAATATGATACTGCATGTTGTCTCAATAAGATCGTAACAGTTTGATTTCAGAAATCGTGTTTTCGTAACTCACACCGTGCTCGCGCTGCTACGAATTGACTCTGTTTTTACCCCAGACACCGCATACAAAAACAAACGCTAATGTGTAACGCATATCCAGGCACCTGACTGTTCCTCATTTGCATACGTGTGCAAAAATCTTGCACATGCAAATGATCCAATACCAGGGTGAGAGAGCAGGTAGTGGTGGGCGCGTACTGCTCGACACCCTGGGGACGAGGTTGGGTTGATGAGGCCGTGTCCGAAACGGGCTTCAGAGCTACGGCTATAAAGTCTATTGTCAGCGCGTTCTCACGTATTTTCAATCCGGTTCGTTAGTGTGACGTCACCTCCAGCACTTTCTGCACGATTGGAACCGGAAGTTAACGCAGCTCGAGCGTTTGTAGCCAATGGACGCTAGTAATCAGTGGTGGGTGCGCGTCTTTTTTTTTTTATACTAACGAACCGGATGGGCGTGGACCACTGATCTCTATATAAAGACTGGATAGCTAATAAAGAGCCGCACAATGTACGAATTTGACGCCATATTGGTGAGACCGGCTGGTGAGATACAAAGGACAAGTTGCCGTCTTTTTTAGACAGCTTGATTTCTTTTGTAACGTCGCGGCTCACTTGACTTATATTTTGGCCACCACCACTGACCAACTGACCAAGGTTTACAACAATTTTTCTAACGTAGTGGTTATACTATTATAATGCCGCAAATCACTTTTTCGGCGTTTTTGAAATAATAATCACTACGGAAATGTGTTCCTTTTAGAACATCATAATATGTGTACGTGACCAAAATGCGCGTCAACTGTTGATACAACGCGCGCGTATTTACGCGTAGAACGTTCGTATTATACGCGGCCATCTTCGTGAGACCGGGGGCGAATTGGTCAATATGCAAAGTCTACTGTGTGAATGTTGTATGCATATCCGCTATCCAGTCTTTATAATTATAGAGATCAGTGGCGTGGACCTAGACCTAGCTCTAGACAGTTAATTCGGATGCAGCCTTATTTAGACGTGAGCGTCGGGAATAATTGTCAGGCCTGGGAACCAGACTACCACCAGGCCTGCGGCGTGGGTCGTGCACCAGAGTGAACCTGGCCGCGTATTCGGCCAGATACCACAGCCGCGTATTCAGCCGTGTATTCAGCCGCGTATTCATAAAGTACGGAGGCCAATAAACAACATTATTGATGTGATAAATTTTTATATATTTAATGCGGATTTCATCGAGGAGTGTACCGAAAATGAAGGACGTCAGTATTATGTTTGATGGTCAGTTATTGAGGACTAGAGGCCTCCTACAAATTATTGTGGTTTCAGATCTAGGGCAACTATGAATCACGTGATACTCGTCCTGAGAAAAAATCGTACTAAAATAGCATTTTGCGGTTGAACAACATAAAACTTAAACTTCGAGACAAAGTGTACCAAACAGTGTAGAAGAAAAAGTCAAATCGCCGATGACATCTTAAAGAGTGGTGTCCCGCCTACACTCTATTTTGGTTTCAGGTGTGTGGGGTGTATCTGTCACGTGACAATGGCATAACAAAATGGGCTCTCACCGCCAAATTTACTTTATTTTATATATTTTATGCGGATTTCAGGAAAAAGTGTGCCGAAAATGCAACATGTCCGAATTATGTTTGATGGTCAGTTATTGAGGACTAGAGGCCTCCTACAAATTATTGTGGTTTCAGATCTAGGGCAACTATGAATCACGTGATACTCGTCCTGAGAAAAAATCGTACTAAAATAGCATTTTGCGGTTGAACAACATAAAACTTAAACTTCGAGACAAAGTGTACCAAACAGTGTATAAGAAAAAGTCAAATCGCCGATGACATCTTAAAGAGTGGTGTCCCGCCTACACTCTATTTTGGTTTCAGGTGTGTGGGGTGTATCTGTCACGTGACAATGGCATAACAAAATGGGCTCTCACCGCCAAATTTACTTTATTTTATATATTTTATGCGGATTTCAGGAAAAAGTGTGCCGAAAATGCAACATGTCCGAATTATGTTTGATGGTCAGTTATTGAGGACTAGAGGCCTCCTACAAATTATTGTGGTTTCAGATCTAGGGCAACTATGAATCACGTGATACTCGTCCTGAGAAAAAATCGTACTAAAATAGCATTTTGCGGTTGAACAACATAAAACTTAAACTTCGAGACAAAGTGTACCAAACAGTGTAGAAGAAAAAGTCAAATCGCCGATGACATCTTAAAGAGTGGTGTCCCGCCTACACTCTATTTTGGTTTCAGGTGTGTGGGGTGTATCTGTCACGTGACAATGGCATAACAAAATGGGCTCTCACCGCCAAATTTACTTTATTTTATATATTTTATGCGGATTTCAGGAAAAAGTGTGCCGAAAATGCAACATGTCCGAATTATGTTTGATGGTCAGTTATTGAGAACTAGAGGCTTCCTATAAATTATTTTGGTTTCAGATCTAGGGCAGCTATGAATCACGTGATACTCATGAGAAAAGTCGTACTAAAATGGCATTTTGCGGTAACGTTGTACATTTAACTTTATAAGTTAAACTTCGAGACAAAGTGTACCAAACAGTGTAGAAGAAAAAGTCAAATCGCCGATGACATCTTAAAGAGTGGTGTCCCGCCTACACTCTATTTTGGTTTCAGGTGTGTGGGGTGTATCTGTCACGTGACAATGGCATAACAAAATGGGCTCTCACCGCCAAATTTACTTTATTTTATATATTTTATGTGGATTTCAGGAAAAAGTGTACCGAAAATGCAACATGTCCGAATTATGTTTGATGGTCAGTTATTGAGAACTAGAGGCTTCCTATAAATTATTTTGGTTTCAGATCTAGGGCAGCTATGAATCAGGTGATACACGTCCTGATAAAAGTCGTACTAAAATAGCATTTTGCGGTAACGTTGTACATTTAACTTTATAAGTTAAACTTCGAGACAAAGTGTACCAAACAGTGTAGAAGAAAAAGTCAAATCGCCGATGACATCTTAAAGAGTGGTGTCCCGCCTACACTCTATTTTGGTTTCAGGTGTGTGGGGTGTATCTGTCACGTGACAATGGCATAACAAAATGGGCTCTCACCGCCAAATTTACTTTATTTTATATATTTAATGCGGATTTCAGGAAAAAGTGTACCGAAAATGCAACATGTCCGAATTATGTTTGATGGTCAGTTATTGAGAACTAGATAGAGGCTTCCTATAAATTATTTTGGTTTCAGATCTAGGGCAGCTACGAATCACGTGATACTCGTCCTGAGAAAAGTCGTACTAAAATAGCATTTTGCGGTAACGTTGTACATTTAACTTATTAAGTTAAACTTCGAGACAAAGTGTACCGAACAGTGTAGGAGATAAAGTCAAATCGCCGATGACATCTTATAGAGTGGTAGCCCGCCTACACTCTATTTTGGTTTCAGGTGTGTGGGGTGTATCTGTCACGTGACAATGGCATAACAAAATGGGCTCTCACCGCCAAATTTACTTTATTTTATATATTTTATGCGGATTTCAGGAAAAAGTGTACCGAAAATGCAACATGTCCGAATTATGTTTGATGGTCAGTTATTGAGGACTAGAGGCTTCCTATAAATTGTTTTGGTTTCAGATCTAGGGCAGCTATGAATCACGTGATACTCTTCCTGAGAAAAATCGTACTAAAATAGCATTTTGCGGTTGAATTATGAACAACATTAAACTTAAACTTCGAGACAAAGTGTACCAAACAGTGTAGAAGAAAAAGTCAAATCGCCGATGACATCTTAAAGAGTGGTGTCCCGCCTACACTCTATTTTGGTTTCAGGTGTGTGGGGTGTATCTGTCACGTGACAATGGCATAACAAAATGGGCTCTCACCGCCAAATTTACTTTATTTTATATATTTTATGCGGATTTCAGGAAAAAGTGTGCCGAAAATGCAACATGTCCGAATTATGTTTGATGGTCAGTTATTGAGAACTAGAGGCTTCCTATAAATTATTTTGGTTTCAGATCTAGGGCAGCTATGAATCACGTGATACTCATGAGAAAAGTCGTACTAAAATGGCATTTTGCGGTAACGTTGTACATTTAACTTTATAAGTTAAACTTCGAGACAAAGTGTACCAAACAGTGTAGAAGAAAAAGTCAAATCGCCGATGACATCTTAAAGAGTGGTGTCCCGCCTACACTCTATTTTGGTTTCAGGTGTGTGGGGTGTATCTGTCACGTGACAATGGCATAACAAAATGGGCTCTCACCGCCAAATTTACTTTATTTTATATATTTAATGCGGATTTCAGGAAAAAGTGTACCGAAAATGCAACATGTCCGAATTATGTTTGATGGTCAGTTATTGAGAACTAGAGGCTTCCTATAAATTGTTTTGGTTTCAGATCTAGGGCAGCTATGAATCACGTGATACACGTCCTGAGAAAAATCGTACTAAAATAGCATTTTGCGGTAGTACATTAAACTTTAAGTTAAACTTCGAGACAAAGTGTACCGAACAGTGTAGGAGAAAAAGTCAAATCGCCGATAACATCTTTAATAGAGTGGTAGCCCGCCTACACTCTATTTTGGTTTCAGGTGTGTGGGGTGTATCTGTCACGTGACAATGGCATATCAAAATCGGCTCTCACCGCCAAATTTACTTTTTATTTTATATATTTAATGCGGATTTCAGGAAAAAGTGTACCGAAAATGCAACATGTCCGAATTATGTTTGATGGTCAGTTATTGAGAACTAGAGGCTTCCTATAAATTATTCTGGTTTCAGATCTAGGGCAGCTATGAATCACGTGATACACGTCCTGAGAAAAATCGTACTAAAATAGCATTTTGCGGTAGTACAACATTAAACTTTAAGTTAAACTTCGAGACAAAGTGTACCGAACAGTGTAGGAGAAAAAGTCAAATCGCCGATAACATCTTATAGAGTGGTAGCCTGCATACACTTTATTTTGGTTTCAGGTGTGTGGGGTGTATCTGTCACGTGACAATGGCATACCAAAATGCGCCTTTACCGCCAAATTAACTTTATTTTATAAATTTAATGCGGATTTCAGGAAAAAGTGTACCGAAAATGCCACATGTCCAGATTATGTTTGATGGTCAGTTATTGAGGACTAGAGGCTTCCTATAAATTATTTTGGTTTCGGATCTAGGGCAGCTATGAGTCACGTGATGCTCGTCCTGAGAAAATTCGTACTAAAAAAAGCAGTTTGCGGTTAAATAACATAAACTTTAAGACAAAGTGTACCAAACAGTGTCGGGGAAAAAGTCCACCTACACTCTATTTTGGTTTCAAGTGTGTGGGTCGTATCTGTCACGTGACAATGGCATAACAAAATGGGCTTTCACCGCCAAATTGACATTTATTTTATATTTAGTGCGAATTTCAGGAAAAAGTGTACCGAAAATGCAACATGTCCGGATTATGTTTGATGGTCAGTTATTGAGGAATAGAGGCTTCCTATAAATTATTTTGGTTTCAGATCTAGGGCAGCTATGAGTCACGTGATACTCGTCCTGGGAAAATTCGTACTAAAATATAGCAGTTTGCGGTTAAATATTATTATGCCCAACTTTGAGACAAAGTGTACCAAATAGTACTTGGCTCAAGGTTACCGCGGATTCGGCCGGATTTTAGCCGCGTATTCAACCGCGTATTCAGCCGCGCATTCACCAAAAGTAAAAAAATCTATAATACATGCTGCAAAAGGTGATCTGTTTTCCAGATAGATAATTTATTTTATTCAACGAATTTTTCAAAATAAACGACAAATATCAATATTTTTCTACGCTGTATCACAGTTCACAATATAAGCAACCATGTCGTCAACGAGTTTTGAAAATTTGATGCAATAATTACTTAGAAATTAACTGCTTAATGGGAATCATCACATTTAACGTAATTTTCAAACGCTTTTAGAGAAAAGTAAATGCATCATTTAAAACAAGGTGTACCTCACATGTTGTCGAAAACTCATAATTTTATTGCTTAATCTACGAGATTATGTGACTGGGCACGCTTAATTTTGGTATTGGCTTCAGCCGAGCACTAATTAGTGCCTAAATTAGCCCCTTATTAAAAGTGACCCCATTTTCCAGGCACTATGAGAATGCATTCTTTTCAACTGCGTATATCACTGCTCCTTTTAAACAAAGTGTGCCTCACAAATTGTCAAAAACTCATCATTTTATTGCTTAATCTACGAGATCATGCGACTGGGCACACTTAATTTTGGTATCAGCTCGAGCCGAAAACTAATTAGTGCCTAATTAGCCCGTTAAAGCGACGCTATTTTACTGCACTATTGTAATGCCTTCGTTTCTGCTGCGTATATCACTGCTTATTTAAAACAAAGTGTACCTTACATGTTGCCAAAAACACGCAGTTTTATTTCATAATCTACGAGATCATATCGCTGGGTACACTTAATTCTGGCATTGGCTTCATCCAAGCACTAATTAATGACTAATTAGCCCCTTAAATTGACCCAATTTTCAAGGCACTATCAGCATGCATTCTTTTCAACTGCATACATCACAGGTCCTTAAAACAAAGTGTACCTCACATGTTGTCAAAAACTCATAATTTTATTGCATAATCTACGAGATCATATCACTGGGCAAACTCAATTTCGGTATTGGCTTCATCCAAGTACTAATTAGTGCCTAATTAGCCCCTTAAAGTGACCCAATTTTCCCAGCACTATCAGCATGCATTCTTTTCAACTGCTTATATCACTGCTCCTTTAAAACAAAGTGTACCTCACATGTTGTCAAAAACTTGCAGTTTTATTTCATAATCTACGAGATCATATCACTGGGCACACTTAATTTTGGTATTGGCTTCATCCAAGGACTAATTAGTGCTTATTTGGCCCCTTAAAGTGACTCAATTTTCCGGCACTATCAGATTGCATTCTTTTCAACTGCGTATATCACTGCTCCTTTAAAACAAAGTGTACTTCACATGTTGTAAAAAACTCATACTTTGTTTGCATAATCTACGAGATCATGTCACCGGGCACACTTAATTTTAGTATTGGCTTCATCCATGGACTAATTAGTGCATAATTAGCCCCTTAAAATGACCCTATTTTCGCGGCACTTTCAGAATGCATTCTTTTCAACTGCGTATATCACTGCTCCTTTAAAACAAAGTGTACCTCACATGTTGTCAAAAACTCATAATTATATTGCATAATCTACGAGATCATATCACCGGGCACACTTAATTTTGGTATTGGCTTCATCCAAGCACTAATTATTGCCTAATTGGTCCTTTAAAGTGGCCCAATTTTCCCGGCACTATCAGCATGCATTCTTTTCAACTGCGTACATCACTGCTCCTTTAAAACAAAGTGTACTTCACATGTTATGAAAAACTCATAATTTTATTGCATAATCTACGAGATCATGTGACTGGGCACGCTTAATTTTGGTATTGGCTTCATCCATGGACTAATTAGTGCATAATTAGCCCCTTAAAGTGACCCCATTTTCGCGGCACTTTCAGAATGCATTCTTTTCAACTGCATACATCACTGCTCCTTTAAAACAAAGTGTACCTCACAAGTTGGCAAAAACATTTTATTGTATAATCTACGAGATCATGTGACTGGGCACACTTTATTTTGTTTAAAAGGAGCAGTGATGTATGCAGTTGAAAAGAATGCATGCTGATAGTGCTGGGAAAATTGGGTCACTTTAATAAGGGGCCAATTAGTCACTAATTAGTCCTTGGATGAAGCCAATACCAAAATTAAGTGTGCCCGGTCACATGATCTCGTAGATTATGCAATAAAATGATGAGTTTTTGACAACATGTGAGGTATACTTTGTTTTAAAGGAGCAGTGATGTATGCAGTTGAAAAGAATGCATGCTGATAGTGCCGGGAAAATGGGGTCACTTTAAGGGGCCAATTAGGCACTAATTAGTCCTTGGATGAAGCCAATACCAAAATTAAAGTGTGTCCAGTGATAATTATGATCTCGTAGATTATGAAATAAAACTGCAAGTTTTTGGCAACATAATATGAGGTACACTTTGTTTTAAAGAAGCAGTGATATACGCAGTTGAAAAGAATGCATTCTCATAGTGCCTGGAAAATGGGGTCACTTTAAGAGGCTAATTAGGCACTAATTAGTGCTCGGCTGAAGCCAATACCAAAATTAAGCGTGCCCAGTCACATGATCTCGTAGATTATGCAATAAAATTATGTTTTTTTGACAACATGTGAGGTACACTTTGTTTTAAATGATGCATTATTTTTCAACATCTCTAAAAGCGTTCAAAAATTATATTAAATGTGATGATTCGCATTAAGCAGTTAATTTCTAAGTAATTATTGCATCAAATTTTCAAAACTCGTTGACGACATGGCTGCTTATATTGTGAACTCTGATACACCATAGAAAAATATTGATATTTGTCGTTTATTTTGAAAAATTCGTTGAATAACATAAATTATCTATCTGGAAAACAGATCACCTTTTGCAGCATGTACAACATTTATAGGACGCCTATAGTCCTCAATAACTGACCATCAAACATAATTCGGACATGTTGCATTTTCGGTACACTTTTTCCTGAAATCTGCATTAAATATATAAAATAATTGTAAATTTGGCGGTGAAAGCCCATTTTGTTATGCCATTGTCACGTGACAGATACACCCCACAACCTGAAACCACAATAGAGTGTAGGCGGGACACCACTCTTTAAGATGCCATCGGCGATTCGACTTTTTCTCCTACACTGTTTGGTACACTTTGTCTCGAAGTTTAACTTAAGTTTAATGTTGTACAACCGCAAAATGCTATTTTAGTACGATTTTTCTAAGGTCGAGTATCACGTGATTCATAGCTGCCCTAGATCTGAAACCAAAATAGTTCATAGGAAGCCTCTAGTCCTGAATAACTGACCATCAAACATAATTTGAACATGTGGCATTTTCGGTACACTTTCTACTGAAATCCGCATTAAATATATAAATAAAGTAAATTTGGCGGTGAAAGCGCATTATGTTATGCCATTGTCACGTGACAGATACACCCCACACACCTGAAACCAAAATAGAGTGTATGCGGAACACCACTCTTTAAGATGACATCGGCGATTCGACTTTTTCTTCTACACTGTTTGGTACACTTTGTCTCGAAGTTTAACTTAAGTTAAATGTACAACGTTACCGTAAAATGCTATTTTAGTACGACTTTTCTCAGGACGAGTATCACGTGATTCATAGCTGCCCTAGATCTGAAACCAAAATAATTTATAGGAAGCCTCTAGTCCTCAATAACTGACCATCAAACATAATTTGAACATGTTGTGTTTTCGGTACACTTTCTACTGAAATCCGCATTAAATAAATTTGGCGGTGAAAGCGCATTATGTTATGCCATTGTCACGTGACAAAATACACCCCATACACCTGAAACCAAAATAGAGTGTAGGCGGGACACCACTCTTTAAGATGACATCGGCGATTCGACTTTTTCTTCTACACTGTTTGGTACACTTTGTCTCGAAGTTAACAATAAGTTTAATGTTGTACAACCGCAAAATGCTATTTTAGTACGATTTTTCTCAGGACGAGTATCACGTGATTCATAGCTGCCCTAGATCTGAAACCAAAATAATTTGTAGGAAGCCTCTAGTCCTCAATAACTGACCATCAAACATAATTTGGACATGTTGCATTTTCGGTACACTTTTTCCTGAAATCCGCATTAAATATATAAAATAAAGTAAATTTGGCGGTGAGAGCCCATTTGTTATGCCATTGTCACGTGACTTTTTCTTCTACACTGTTTGGTACACTTTGTCTCGAAGTTAACAATAAGTTTAATGTTGTACAACCGCAAAATGCTATTTTAGTACGATTTTTCTCAGGACGAGTATCACGTGATTCATAGCTGCCCTAGATCTGAAACCAAAATAATTTGTAGGAAGCCTCTAGTTCTCAATAACTGACCATCAAACATAATTCGGACATGTTGCATTTTCGGTACACGTTTTCCTGAAATCCGCATTAAATATATAAAATAAAGTGAATTTGGCGGTGAGAGCCCATTTTGTTATGCCATTGTCACGTTACAGATACACCCCCACACACCTGAAACCAAAATAGAGTGTAGGCGGGACACCACTCTTTAAGATGTCATCGGCGATTTGACTTTTTCTTCTACACTGTTTGGTACACTTTGTCTCGAAGTTTAACTTATTAGGTGTTGGGCCTGAGCCCAACACCTATTGTTATTGTAAGAATTTACTATTTTTTTTATTTCTCCAAGACACATTCGTTTCCAGAACCGTTTGTCAAAATGAAAACACAAATGAACTTCAATTGTCAATACATGAATGCACAACCCACTGAAGATGTGCTTTTTTGCAATTACGTCATTATGACGTCATCATGGGTCACGTGACGTCACTTCAAAAAATAATACATTTAATCTTTGAAATTCAATATCAAATCAACCGTGAGAGACCGGAACTTGAATTTTGCGGGAATCATCATAAATAATACATGCTCTTCAATTAATCTTGTGTGCGTAAAATCACATGACCCTTCCTTCCGGTCGAAACCGGAAGTGCCTAATAATTCAAAACTGGAAAAAAATATGAACTTGCTTTTAACGATGTTAGCCTGTGGGTGGGTTGATCTTTCCAAAAAAATGATCGGTGACGCCATCAAGTGTTCGAGCGCCCTCTAGCGGCAGGTTAAAAAATGTCCAAAACGCATTTTCAGTTGATGTCTGTAGCGAAATTTGCGGTAATCGCTTCAAAATTAATATACATGATAACCTTAATGCAGACAAGACCTGTGCGCGAAAAAAAAATGATTACGTTATCAGACCGGAAGTTACAATGAAAATACATCTTTTTCTTTGAAAATTGCTAAAAAATCAACCGTCAGAGATATTATCCAGTTTTGTGCTTCAAATTGCACTTTAATAATAGGTCTCAAACTTCCCAAGGTTACAATAAATTTACTAGAAGATGCCCTGCAGCCCCCTTGAAGTTTGAAGTTGAACACGCCTACGCATTGAAACGCTCATTTAATGCCACGTACATTGTGTGTACAGCAAATGGGGATAATTGCGTACAAAGGGAAAATCCCGAAAAAACAGTGTGCTGCGATTGCGTAAAAGGGAACTTCCCCTCATATGATACTCAATATGATACTAAAAACATGCGCATTGGGGTTAAGAGGGTATGGCGAGCAATATCTTGAATTGCGCCAATGGTGTGCGACCTTTACTTTTAGAGATATGAACTATTTAATGGGTTTTTGTAACAATTGTACTAGATAAGTTTACAGTACAGCAGCATACGCGCGTGCAGATCCTCACCTGACTCTTTTTAACTATCCTCTGTATAATTACCCCACGCGCTATTTTTCAACCCTCAACCCTCAACATCAACATCAACAATCAACAATAAACATTAACATTAACATCAACAATCCACATCAACAATCAACAATCAACATCCACAATCAACAGCAAAATCAACAATCAACATCAACAATCAACAATCAACATTAACATCAACAAACAACATCAACAATCAACATCAACAATCAACATCAACAATCAACATCAACAATCAACATTAACATCAACAATCAACATCAACAATCAACATCAACAATCAACAGCAACAATCAACAATCAACATTAACATCAACAATCAACATCAACAATCAACAATCAACATCAACAATCAACAATCAACATCAACAATCAACAACAAAAAATCGAAATCAACATCGACAACCAACAGCAACAATTATCAACAATCAACATCAATAATCGTAAATCAACAACACCAATCAATTATCAACAATCAACATTCGACACGAACAACCACCGTCAAATTCAATCGACAATCAACATCAACATCATCAATCAACAATCAACATAATCATAAACAACCAACAATCAACATCAACAATCAACATTAACAATCAACAACAACAATCAACATCAACAATCAACTCAACAATCAACATTAACATCAACAATCAACATCAACAATCAACATCAACAATCAACAGCAACAATCAACAATCAACATTAACATCAACAATCAACATCAACAATCAACATCAACAATCAACATTAACAATCAACAACAACAAACATATATGAACTTCAATTGTCAGTAGATGAATGCACAAGCCACTAAAGATGTGCTTTTTTGCAATTACGTCATCATGACGTCATTATTGGTAACGTGACGTCACTTCCAAAAATAATAAATTGAATCTTTGAATTTCAATATAAAATCATGTCAGAGACCGAAACTTGAATTTTGCGGGAATCTACATGATAATACACGATCTTCAATTTATCTTGTGCGTGTAAAATCACGTGACCCTTCCTTCCGGTCGAAACCGGAAGTGCCTAATAATTTGAAAGTGGAAAAAGATATGAACTTGCTTTTAACGATGTAAGTCTGTGGGTGGGTTGAACTTTTCAAAAAAATGATCGTACCGCTAGAGACCATGTAAACGACGTTGGAGTCAGAATAAATAAATGTAACAAAAAGAGGGCGCTCTTTCATCTAACCGACTTTTTTTGGGAAAAAAACGGTTATTTCCATAATGCATTGCGAAATATAGGCATTGCGAAACAGGAAATAACTTGCATTACTTTTGTGGACTTAACAACTCTCTTGAAAATTGTAATTAAAAGTTACAATATTGAAGGTGCAGTTCGATCGGCAAGACAGAAGTTCGGAGGACTGTTTTTCAGCAAATTATAGTGAGTACAGAAGCTGACATACAATTTTTTCGCTACCCAATTTTCGCTAACTTTTAGTCATGTTTGCGCACGTTTAGATTTTGAATGATGACAAATATAGTATAGGCCTACACGTTGCATCGTGGCTGTGTATAACAAACCAGGCAATTTGTGCACAAACCTATGGGACTGTGCACCAGTTGAAACTTTTATACGATTCCTCCTCATTGCATAACGAATTTGAGCGATCGTATTTTCTTCATGTTCGTACATTATTGCATGTGTATAACTTAACACTAAACATAGTTGTTAGTGTTAAGCCCCAACTTAATTGACCATGCTCCCAGCTTTGGCTGGGATCGTCCGAACCGTGTGTTTCAGTTCAGTTGAGACACTTTCGATAGGATGAAACATGCAAAACTACAGTTAGGCCAGCTTGACGCTCTATGATAGCTGACAAAATTCTCCACACATTTCACGAGGCAAATGCAAGGTTCTCAGTACTTCATCATTCAAGTTGAGGTCTCAATTCAATTTTTAAATGTAACTTTTCTTCAAAATTTTGCACCTGAAAAGCAAAATTATTAGATTTGAATCCTAAGACTAGACTGGTACATGTCCAACTGTTTGAAAAGACTGACCCCATCAGTAGTCTGGGGGCATGCCTGATGGAGAAAATATGCCACAGAGATTAGGAACTACATGTTTCTTTTGACACAGTTGATTGATGCAGTATTAAAACATGGCTGAAGGAAGCAGATGCTACAAATCTAGAACACATAAAGCAGATGATCCTTTTTACTCGGAAAGTGTGCTTCATTTATTCAACCTTTTATTTTTCAAACTAACAACAAAACACAATATATTCTCATGCCAGATTAAATTCACAACGTTAACCACAACTTCATGAACAATTTTTGCGTTCTTGATGCAGTAATTAGTGTTACATTAGCTGCTGAATGGAAAACCTCACTTTTCGCGCTATTTTGCAATGATTTTATGTTGACGTAGGAATGTGACATTCATTGTACACACATGGAGTAAAAACTCACAATTTTATTTCGTAATCTGAGAGATCATTCGTGTAGGCACACCAAATTTTTGTAGACGTTTCAGTCGAACACTAATTAGTCGCTATTATTAGCCCATTATATAACCTTGTTTTCACTGCACTATATAATGTGTTTTTCTCGGCTGTGTGTGCCAATGCACCTTTAAAAGAACGTGTACTACACAGATCAGAAACTCATGATTTTATTTCTTTAAAGGAAACTACCATCTGCAAGACAATAATTACCATCATTTGTAGGATTTATTCTTTCCTTTTCCTTTGAGTATCCGAATCTAAACTCGTCCCCTTCATGCATCCAGAAGCCACAATTAATGACTAAAACGCCTTCCCCCATGCGATTTCTGGCTCCGCCCCGGCTGTAGCACATTGTAACTAATTAAAAAGTAATTACCAGCGTCATTGCAATGTATCAAAATGTATTTTATTTTACAAAATGGCTTTCATGCAGTGAATGGAACGGACGCAGGTATCACAGGTACTGTGTATACACACCGTACTTAAACATCCGCCATTGAACTCCATGTACATGTATTTACATGTATAACCCTGCTACCCACTCCTAGCCTCTTTGTAGCAGACACGTCGTTCGCCAAACTTGTTTTTGCTTTGCTAAAATTCAACACTCGACCCCAGCTTTAGGCGCATTATGCTTGTGCAGCAACCTATGGCAAGCTTGTGATGTTGATCTTTTCTTATGGTCATTTGCATAATAAGTGCGTTGGAATTTCATAAAGGTGCGTTATCAAAGCCTCAAATCCAAGGCCACAGGCAGAGCTCTAGTTCATAGCTATACAGCAGTGGCTTGCAAGGACCCGTTTAAACCCTATGAACCAATATTTTGTGTTTTTCTTGATCAATTTCGTTACTTCCCTGTCATAAAGTCTGAATCGAAGTCCGAGTATACCAAGTGCGAGTCTGTGTGCCCTATATCTGAGTCTCAGTTTGAGTAGGAGGTTGAGTTTTGATGGAGAGAAAAATATATATAGATGTCATGTGATTTGGCTTGTATTATGAACTCATGTACAGACCCGAATGTTGTATCCTGATGTTATCATCTCAAAATCCATTAATTTACATCGTGAGCCCAAGAGAAAATGTTGCAGCCTTTATTAACTAAATGTTCCATACAATTTGGGAAATCGGTTATATTTTGGTATGTCAATAGTAAACCAGGCAATTTGTGCACAAACCTTTGGGACTGTGAACCAGTTAAAGTTTTCATGTGATTCCTCCTCATTGCATAAGAAATTGATCGAGCGATCATCTTGTCTTCATGTTCGTAGATTATTGCATGTGTATAAATAGCCGTTAATGTTACGCCCAAACTTGACCATGCATGCTCCCAACATTGTCTGGGACCGTCCAAACCATGTGTTCCAGTCCAGTTGAGACACTTTTTGGGCCCATATGGCCCCAACACTTCATGGCGTCACCCATTATCTTTTTTGAAAGGTCAATCCAGGCAGACACTTAAATCGTTAAAAGCAAGTTCATATCTTTTTCCACTTTAAAATTATTAGGCACTTCCGGTTTCGACCGGAAGGAAGGGTCACGTGATTTTACGCGCACAAAATAAAATGAAGATCATGTATTACCATGTCGATTCCCGCAAATTTCAGGTTCCGGTCTCTCACGGTTGATTTTATATGGCATTTCAAAGATTAAATTTATTAAACTTTGAAGTGACGTCACGTGACCCGTGATGACGTCATGATTACGTAATTGCAAAAAAGCACATCTGCGGTAGGTTGTGCATTCATGTATTGACAATTGAAGTTCATATCTGTTTTCATTTTGACACACAGTTCTGGAGAAGGAATGTGTATAGAAGAAAAAAAACCCTAAAAACCCTAGCAAAAACAATAGGTTTTGGGCTAAAGCCCAACACCTAATAATGGGTGAAGCCATGAAGTGTTGGAGCGCCCTCTAGCGGCAGGTTAAAAAACGTCAAAAACGCATTTTCACTTCATGTCTTTGGCGAAGTTTGCGGTAATCGCTTCAAAATTAATGTACATGATGACCATAATGCAGACAACACCTGTGCGCGAAAAGAAAATGATTACGTCATCAGACCGGAAGTTACAATAAAAAGACCTTTAAACCTTCAAAAATTGCTAGAAAATATACCATGATAGATATAATCAAGATTTGGCTGTATATAGCACAGTTAAAATAGCTCTTGAACTTTCTGGCAATGACGTCATAATGACGTCATCAAGTATCGTATTGCAAGCAATCAAAGATTTCTAGATTTAATCTTTGAAAATCAATATAAAATCAACTGCTACAGATTTAATTTTGTTTTTTTTATGGCAATCGATACAATATTGCAGGGTCTTCATTTTTGGTATTAAGTGCAAAATCACTTGACCCTTCCTTCCGGTCGAAACCTGAAGTGCCTTATTATTTGAAATTGGCAGAAGATGCGAACTTGCTTTCAACGATGTGAGTGTCTGCCTATAGGCAGTACTGTAAAAAAAAAAAGTGACGTCATCAAATGTTAGAGCGCCCTCTGGCGGCATGTTGAAAAAGTCAAACATGGATTTAAACATGCATATATTGAGTTGATGTGTGTGGCATGACGTGAACACTCCTCCGAGTAAGACCAACCCGACCAGCTATGTAGGCAACTCGGGTAGGGACACATCATTTTGGGGAGCCTGCCCTAGGGGATTAAGATATTTATAAGCACTTATTCTATAATTGGTTCCTAAAAGGAGCAAAGGTCACTCTGCCTGAGAGATTTCAAGCATAATATTTGGTTGCTAAATTTAATCTGTCGGCCAACAAATTGTATTATCATAATGACGTACCTGAAATGTTAACTTGTTTTATATGTTGAAATGTGGAAATCCGTCAATAAATGGCTGAGAACGATCTGTTACTGTTATGCTAGCATAAAACCGCAATTCACCAGAAAGTATAGTTCCAGAAATCAGTGTGGCTAACAGGTGGTATTTCATTTAACCACAAGGCATTATCTCGCTGGGACTGTGGAGCAGGGAGGGGAGTTTAATTTACTTAAGGGCTCCCCAGGGGCTTTCAACAGTGTGAAACTAGCCACTTTCTTAAGAGAGCCGGTGTCACGGTCTCACTTCTCCGGCGTGCTAGCTTCTCCGAAAGGGAAATTTCTCTTCAACACGCATGCACAAAATTGCGCAGTAGTGTACATTTTCGTCAACTGTATTTAGTGTGCTGAGTTCTTTGGGGTTGTACTGGTGCACGTAAGATCTTAGGATATTTGTATGCATGGTTACAGGGTACCAGTCCAATCCAAACTTTTCGTGGCGCGCACTATTATAACTCCCAATAACCAAAAATAAAGCGGACAAAGTGGACCATGAACGAGCAAGGAACACAGATCAAGGAGTTCGTTCTTAATTATTCCTCCATGAACACACACACATGCATGACGCTGGGAACATAAATCAGAACGCTTGCAACAAATGCAAGACCATGGAATGACTTGACCCACAGGAAGTGTTACATAACACATTCTTGGGAGTACCTCACTGTGTATGGGCTTTGTAGACTTCATGAATACAGCCCGAGGAAAAGTAAGCACAGCGGACACATGAGCATGAATCGTGCTCGTGTAACGTGCACTGTGACGTGCTCAATTATCCGCCGAATCCACCCGGAGAAGCTAGCACGCCGGAGAAGTGAGACCGTGACACCGGTTTCGTAATGCAAGGTAAGTTTGCGGTAATCCATGGCCCAACACCGTGTGGTTGTTCCTACAACCTCTAGTTAAGTTTAATGTTGTACAACCGTAAAATGCTATTTTAGAACGTTTTTTTCTCAGGACGAGAATCACGTGATTCATAGCTGCTCTAGATCTGAAACCAAAATAATTTCTAGGAAGCCTCTAGTTCTCAATAACTGAACATCAAACATAATTCGGACATGTTGCATTTTCGGTACACTTTTTCCTGAAATCCGCATTAAATATATAAAATAAAGCAAATTTGGCGGCGAGAGCCCATTATGTTATGCCATTGTCACGTGACAGATACACCCCACACACCTGAAACCAAAATAGAGTGTAGGCGGGACACCACTCTTTAAGATGTCATCGGCGATTTGACTTTTTCTTCTACACTGTTTGGTACACTTTGTCTCGAAGTTTAACTTAAGTTAAATGTACAACGTTACCGGAAAATGCTATTTTAGTACGACTTTTCCCAGGACGAGTATCACGTGATTCATAGCTGCCCTAGATCTGAAACCAAAACAATTTATAGGAAGCCTCTAGTCCTCAATAACTGACCATCAAACATAATTCGGACATGTTGCATTTTCGGTACACTTTTTCCTGAAATCCGCATTAATATAAAATAAAGTAAATTTGGCGGTGAAAGCCCTTTTGTTATGCCATTGTCACGTGACAGATTCACCCCACACACCTGAAACCAAAATAGAGTGTAGGCGGGACACCACTCTTTAAGATGACACCGGCGATTTGACTTTTTCTCCTCCACTGTTTGGTACACTTTGTCTCGAAGTTTAACTTATAAAGTTTAATGTTGTACAACCGCAAAATGCTATTTTAGTACGATTTTTCTCAGGACGAGTATCACGTGATTCATATCTGCCCTAGATCTGAAACCAAAATAATTTATAGGAAGCCATGAGTCCTCAATAACTGACCATCAAACATAATTCGGACATGTTGCATTTTCGGTACACTTTTTCCTGAAATCCCCATTAAATATATAAAATAAAGTAAATTTGGCGGTTAAATCCCATTTTGTTATGCCATTGTCACGTGACAGATACACCCCCACACACCTGAAACCAAAATAGAGTGTAGGCGGGACACCACTCTTTACGATGACACCGGCGATTTGAATTTTTCTCCTACACTGTTTGGTACACTTTGTCTCGAAGTTTAAGTTTAATGTTGTTCATAATTCAACCGCAAAATGCTATTTTAGTACGATTTTTCTCAGGAAAAGTATCACGTGATTCATAGCTGCCCTAGATCTGAAACCAAAACAATTTATAGGAAGCCTCTAGTCCTCAATAACTGACCATCAAACATAATTCGGACATGTTGCATTTTCGGTACACTTTTTCCTGAAATCCGCATTAAATATAATAAAATAGAGTAAATTTGGCGGTGAAAGCCCAATATGTTATGCCATTGTCACGTGACAGATACACCCCATACACCTGAAACCAAAATAGAGTGTAGGCGGGACACCACTCTTTAAGATGCCATCGGCGATTTGACTTTATCTCCCACACTGTTTGGTACACTTTGTCTCGAAATTTAACTTAAGTTTTAATAAATGTACAATTACCGCAAAATGCTATTTTAGTACGACTTTTCTCAGGACAAGTATCACGTGACTCATAGCTGCCCTAGATCTGAAACCAAAACAATTTATAGGAAGCCACGAGACCTAAATAACTGACCATCAAGCATAATACTGACGTCCTTCATTTTCGGTACACTCCTCGATGAAATCCGCATTAAATATATAAACATTTATCATATCAATAATGTTGTTTATTGGCCTCCGTACTTTATGAATACGCGGCTGACACTGCTGAATGCGCGGCTGTGGTAGCTGGCCGAATACGCGGCCAGGTTCACTCTGGTGCCTCGTGCACGGGTACGCGCGTGATTGACAGGTGAACGATCCCGCATATTTATGGGCGGCCATTAGGGCAAAAAAGACAAAAACAAAAATAAAACAAAACTACAAAAATAAATGAAAACACACATAAATAAACGAACAACTCAGAAATAAACGAATATAACTCAGAAATAAACGAACAACTCAGAAATAAACGAACAATTCAGAAATAAACAAACAATTCAGGAATAAACAAATATAACTCAGAAATAAACGAACAACTCAGAAATAAACTAACAACTCAAAAATAAACGAACAACTAAAAAATAAACGTACAACTCAGAAATAAATAAACAACTAAAAAATAAACAAACAACTCAGAAATAAACAACAACTCAAAAATAAACGAACAACTCAAAAATAAACGAACAACTCAGAAATAAACGTACAACTCAGAAATATTAAACGAACAACTCAGAAATAAACGAACAACTCAGAAATAAACGAACAACTAAAAAACAACCATCAACGCAGAAATAAACCATCAACTCAGAATTAAACGATCAACTCAGAAATAAACGATCAACTCAGAAATATATACGAACTCAGAAATAAACGAACAACTCAGAAATAAACGAAGAACTCAGAAATAAACGAACAACATCCCCAGGGTGTCGAGCAGCAGTACGCGCCCACCATGTACCATGCAGTACAGTACGACATAATGTTTACCGCGGCATCCAAAATGGCGGACACGTACCTTGCATCGCTTCACGCGCGATGAACACTTAGAAAAAACGGAGGGTAAAAATGTAGTGATTTTTCGTCGACGACCTCCAAAGCCAGAAAGAAGTCTATGCGAAAGGTAAGCCTGGGATGGAGTTTAATTTTTACGATGAAAAACGTTGACTTTGTTTACGTTTACCATTGCATTCCGTCACGCCTAGTCTGTACGTCATGTGTACGAACGGTATGCCAACGCCGGCCGGGTTTGGCCACATGTACTGGGCTGGGATGGCGCGGCGTGGCACTGCGCCATGACTACGGTGGTCAGACTGGAAAGAATTCCATATACGTACGCCACTAGTTTTTCCCTGCAATGACTTAGTACTAGTAGTAGCCCCCAGAAAGCGGTGAACATGTCCTAAAAAGTGATATTTAGCAGGGAAAATATTGAAATATTTAGTGAGAAAACACAATTTTTCAGACCAGTTTCATCATACTGGTTTGTAACAGGGTCCGAAGTAACGTCCATCTAGACATGGAGGTAGACTAAGGAATTCTTTCCCCAGACGGGCATGGTCCATATGTCTTGTTTATTTTTTTGAGCATTTTGCCGCTATAAAGATCAAACGACTTCCGCGACTCTAAAATTTTATTCACAATTCTAATAAAAGAGACTTTTTACCCATTATTTTTCAGTTCGAGTTGAATTTTTTTAGTATCTTTACGCAACAATTTGTACAAACGCAAAAGGCCCCTAGCCCCCCTAGTACTAGTATCAATGTTGAGCGCGATCTGTGGATTGCGCTGCCACCAGTCGAACCGCTTCTCAAATACGCCATTGACATGGTTAGTTAACTGTTTAGCCTGAAATACTCAGTGAACCCCAAATAAACTGGGAACTGCTGTGTGCATATTGCATTATTTTGGTGACCCACAAAAAATATCATGCATTGTGTGTTTGAAAGCAGAGAAAATGAAGGGAAAAAATGAATTGGATTTACTTAAACAAAATCAGCAGTTTATATCAGTTCTCTTTGGTTCCCCTGGTTGCACAGGGTACTACAAGGGTAATGGTAGTAATCAGAACAGGATGTCAACATGATGATTAATTTGTAACTCTCAAATGTTGGTTTCAGGACAATTCTAATAACATGGAAGGGAAGCCTGTGATGAAACAAGATCCTGCCGAGAAGCAATCATGAAGCGGAAACTACAATGTACAACTTTACTATGCCTCATTTTCTCATGGGAGCAGACCAATGCAGCCTCATCAGCTGGTTGAGTTGAGTCTGTTGCAGTAGCATGTGCGACCGTTAAATGGGAAAACAGTGACATTTTCTTGGAAAGGAGGTACCCCTAAACTACAGAAAGCGTTCAAAGAGTGCGCTGCTATGCTACAATATTTGGCCCTCACTAAATGAAGTAGGCCTAGTTTTTTTGTCTGTGTAGCTTACATGTATAATTATGTACATGTAGGCCCTACTTTTTAGTCTTTGTTGTCACTCTAAGTCTAATCCATGTCACATTTGCAGTTCTACATGCAGGGTTCTCCCCAGGATTTTTTCAAACCTGTGGGGGAAGTTTTGTTGTGATTCACCAACCTGCGAAGCCATGGCGTGGGGTTCGGGGCCCGCTTAAGGGCCCCGAAAAATTTTGAACTTTAGAGGCTCTCTGGTGCATTTTAGAGCAAATCTGGGGAGTCTTTGAGGAAGATTTTCCCTTAAAATTTAGAGGAGATCATGTGATATTTTTTGTAATTAAAGAAAAAAATATATCAAAATTTTTAACTTAAAAAAAAAAATCAACATTTCAAAACCTGTGTTAAAACTTCCTGATCTAGAAAGTATGAATTATATTAACAAGCAAGTTTCAAATTAAGAAATTAAGGTGAAGAAAAATATCACTTTTGCTTCCGATTACATGCCTTTCAAAATAGCGTCGGTAAGTCGGAAAAATTATTTCGCCAATTTTTTGGGCTGCTGATTGAATCATGGAGGAATAAAAACACTTGATTGAATGGAGCATATTGAACAAGGAATCATGTAGTTTTGTGCCTGGATTATTTTCCTTTGCACCACGAAAATTATCATCTGACTGACCATCAAAAGTGATTAAAACTTGCCTCACCTAATTAAAAATATATTTGAGGTAGTTGATTCCACAATATGTTTAACGTACATCATGGCCCCTGGCGCCGTCAACATTCAGTCTGGCCGGCTGTACATGCATGGCGCTGTGCTCACGGCGCAGCATCAGTGTGCATTACTGAACTGTGTACGGCCCATCCCATGTGGCTGAAAATTTTGCACCACTGCTTCTAAGAAGCATGCTACGCGTACGATGTTGATCGCCAAACGTTCGAGCTTTGCAATCTCGTCATTTTAATGGAAAATACATACACAGAAAATAGAGATCACGTTCTGTGAATTAATTTGCAGAAATTCTCTTTCTCCATCGATGTTTGTTTGGTGTTTTTACGATCCAACTTCGGCCGAAATCATCATGTATGCACGTGCAAGGCAGTAGTCACTGGTTCCGGTCCTTCATCATAGCATTGATACTGTTAGCACGCGAAGGGAACCAGTGTACCATGCTGAATGCGCTAATATATAGCTGGGTGCTGGCGGTCGTCGCGAAAGACCCGTCATCGTGTGCATTTTGATCACACATGCAGCATCAGAAATACGGGATTTTTGTCAAGATTTTGAATGTCAAGATGAAATAATGGCGTATGAAACGATAATGTTGTGCATTTTAATGGCTTGTGTAATAAATTATATTGTGCGTATCGGGGGCTGAAAAATGTGATCGGCATTTTTGTCGGCGTATCGGGCCACAATTCCAGCGTATCGGGCCGATACGCACGTTTGTACGTGGGGAGAACCCTGAGGTCATGTAAATTGTAACTGTGCAACTTCCGCACACAGAAACTAAAAGAGGTGCTACATTTTATTCTGCAGATATTTGTAAAAAAATATTAAATTTAAATAGATACATGCAGTGCTAGATACATGTAATGTAGCGGCCAAACTCAGATTTCTTCTTTTTGCCTAGTAGTGAGGGCACTGTACCAGAAAGACAATAACCAAGTGCTCCATAGCTTTAGCGTTGTAGAGTTTGCAACTTGTGTGTTAAATTCTTCGCCCAAAACAATAATCCCGCTGTTTACTGTTAAACAATTTCTATAAATTATTTAGTGATTAGTGTGATATTTAGTACCGTATAAGCCTAAAAGTTGCATTTTCAACGCATTTGTTGGTTGCATAGTCACGGTATTGTGGAACCTGTTAAAAGCACACGTACTGCAGGTCGAGATTTATACAGGGTGTACATAAACCCTTCTTGCATGTAGACCTCAGTATTCTTTAAATGTGGAGTAGCTAGTATAAATGCAAATTGTTGGACTGACACTGGATTTATGCCATAGTTGATACTCTCACTCCATGTACATGTACATTGTAGGGGCCTACATGTGTATTTACATAAACATTGCTTTGGACATGTGTGTGCATGTGTTTGGAACATGTAAGTGATATGTAATGAGCTAATTCTGTTACAATAAGGTTACACAAACACTGGGTAATTTCTTGTAACAAATACATACATTTTATTTTCTATTTTATTGTAGTCAATCTGTGCCTGACATCATATGTACCACTACAAAACTGTATCAGGAGAAGTTGTATTACACAGTAAAGTTTCTGGATCTCCAGCACAGCATTGTCGTCTTTAATCTTTGGCAGATTCATGTAAATTTTACAGAGAGTTGTGTTAGGAGCCAATCACAAGTTTAAACTGCACACTTCCCCCCCCCCTCACCCCCACCCAATTCACCAAATGTTCCATCCTCCAGTGCCTCCGCCCCCACCCCTGTCCCCCACCTTTGTCAAACAGATATCAGGATATTCATGGGGACCATCAGAACACTAGAAAAACAGTGACCAAGGTTCACATATGCCACATAGTTTGCACAAAATTTAGAATGGTACACCTTTAGTTCATTTTGTTCAAATGTTTGTGTAATCTCATGAAATGCTATTATAGTGTTACAGGTTGAGCATGGTTAACTTGTGTACATACATGATATTTTGAAAAGCACAATTGTATACATTGTGTACTTCTCAAAAAAATGTTTACAACACAAGTGATATTAATATAACTGTTAATTTAACATTACAATGTGTTTTTTTTTTTGGATGAGATATTAAAGCAGTGGTTTTAATTAACTTGTGAAATGTGAATTGTACTTTTTCAGGCAATTTCTTTCAGTTACACACAAATAATGCTTGCCCCAGTCTAGTACAATGCAATAAATTAAAACTCAAGAGTGGAAGGAAACCTTAAAATGTTGTTTAAAAAATCCTTCTACTAAATAAACATAACAAGAACATGTAGGAAAGAATTGCATATAGGACGTCAATAATTTTTCCTTGCAATGACCTACCAGCCATCAGAAAGCGATAACATGTCGTAAAAAGTCAAATATAGCAGGGAAAACATTGAAGAATTTTGTGAGAAAACAGAAATGTTCAGACCACTCCCAAAGTTGTATACAGGGTCTCAAGTGACGTCTGTATGAAGTTGGAAAACCAAACTTGATGAAATACATCCAATCCTTGTACAGAAACATGTCAAGTTGCTCCTATTCTTAATGACGCATTTAGCTCAGGAGATAACAAATTGCTTAGTAGATAATGTATTTCACCTAAAATTGCACTAACTATTCATAGAAAAGTATAGATTTTTAAAGATGACTAAAAAGTCTGCAATTTGTTGACAAAAATTTTAATGTCAAAAATATAATTTTAATAACATGTACATGCACTTTTACTCTTTGAACTAGAGCAATCACATTTATGACAAGACCAATTAACTAGTTTTGCCAAATAAAATTTGTGCGAGGTGTCTTGATAAAAATTGCAAACCCTGGGCTATATGGTGAAACATTGACCTTTATGAAAAACATTGACCTTTATGAAAAACATTGACCTTTATGAAATTGAAGAATCCTCAATGGTTTCAAAAATGCCTCAATGAATGAAACATGTACATTTTTGTACTATGAGCACATCGCTGTGGCATTGGTGAAAATTCGAAGGTCACAACAAGGCACTCCTACAACTGCCATCTGCCATCTGCATCTTCACTGACTTGGTAAAACTCGATTTCTCCTTCGTCAGGGGTTTTGATTCCTTCAGTTGCAGAGGAAAGTTGCAGTCCTTTTTGGCTAGAATCACTTCCTTTAGTGTCACCTCTCTCACACTTGACAGACTGTTCACCTCAATAAGTCCTCAGACAGAATCCTCAATGACAACCTACACAGGGGTTGCAGCAAGTTCCAAACTAATTGAATCCTCTGCATAGATGCTCATCAGTATTGCAAGTGAACTTTCTCTCATACATGTATTTGAGGATTTTCAGGGGTCTTATAAAAAAATCTCTATAACTTTAACAGTGCATTTGCCATTTTACAAGGTATTCAGGGAGCTGCAGCTACTAGTTGCCAGCTGCTGTCTACATACTTGTATCATGGAGCTAAGATCTGGTAGTTCAGCCAGAATTTCAGTCCATACTTGGCATGGGCTGTGGAACGCATGCAGCACTTATCAGACAAGACTAAAGTTGCTTTCTTTCAGTTGAGTTTCTGTTGCTTTTCCTTCTGGATCATTGATGTAGCCGTCTTGACCACTGTCCATAATATCCTGCACTCTGTTGGGACAAATGACAAAATATATGAAACGGTTTAGCATGAAAAGTTGCCAAAATCTCATCACAAACTCTGTAAGACCAGGCCTACAGAGATCTTAATCAAGTTGTAATCAGGGGACTGATGGTGGCAGTGTAGAGTAAAACACAGTGCAATCACCTATCATAAAGCTATCCAGAAAAAAGATTTATACCTGGAAATCACCATAACAGTGACCATGATGTATATGCACAAACATAGGCGTCGCCATGATTGTTTTTCTATTGGGGGGTAAAACATATTTCCCCCCCCCCCCCAAAAAAATCCTGTATTTCTCAACATATTCTCGATTTATCAGTTTTAGAGGGGGGCAGGGACATTTTGCCCCCCCCCCCCCACCCCATTAAATTTACACGAATGTGACTTTGTACCTCTTTTTCTTAAGTTTCCTTTTTCTTGTTTTTTCTTCCTTTTTTTGGGGGGGGGGGGGGCAGCGCCCTCCCCCTTGCCTCCACTCCCTCGTTTTTCTCTCGGTAAATACTTCAATATGTTCTCCAGCTGATGGCTGTTAACACTGCAGGGAACATGATGGGAAGATTCCATATCTGGCCATCCCTGTGCACAAACCGTATGAGACTGGTCTGGACGTTTCTATTCCAAGTGTTTCCTAAATATTTCAATATTTTCCGAAGCTAAATTTTACTTGTTTGGACATATTAACACTTTCTGATGCATGATAGGTCACTGAAGGGGAAAAATAGAGATGGCCAGATGTGGATATCATTCCACCTCGGATATAGCTCGATGGTCGGTCTGATGGTTTGACCATGTACCACGGACCATTTAATGGTCCGTGGTCTGTCCACCGCACCGGCGCGCCGCGCCAGTACAGTGGCCGGCCAAACCCGGCCGTACACATGACATGCATGACGTACATACAGACATGACGGCGGGATATGCCATTGTAAACTTTTATGATTAAAGTCAACGTTTACCATCATAAAAATCAAACTGTAATCAGGCTTACCTTTCGCATAGACTTCTTTTTGGCGTCGGAGGTCGTCGACGAAAACCCACTACATCCGTCATGTGTCCGTGTTCATCGCGTGAAGCGATGCAAAGTGTCCGCCATCTTGGATGCCGCGGTAAACATTATGTCGTCTGCACTTCTGTAATGTATGGTACATGGTGGGTGCGTACTGCTGCTCGACACCCTGGGGATGTTGTTCGTTTATTTCTGAGTTCTTCGTTTATTTCTGAGTTGATGGTTTATTTTTGAGTTGTTCGTTTATTTCTGAGTTGTTTGTTTATTTTTGAGTTGTTTATTTATTTCTGAATTGTACGTTTATTTTTGAGTTGTTCGTTTATTTTTGAGTTGTTCGTTTATTTTTGAGTTGTTCGTTTATTTTTGAGTTGTTAGTTTATTTCTGAGTTGTTCGTTTATTTCTGAGTTGTTCGTTTATTTCTGAGTTAAATTCGTTTATTTCTGAGTTGTTCGTTTATTTCTGTGTGTTTTCGTTTAATTTTGTGCTTTTGCTTTATTTTTGTTTTTGTCTTTTTTGCCCTAATGGCCGCCCATACATATTGGTTCGTATCCCGTCAGGTATTGCACGAGGTCATTGTTCATTTGGACCGAAAAGTTGCCAAGAAGGCTCCAGAAAATATCGTAAATTACGCAGCAGCTGGGCAACTGACACTGGAAGCAGGTTCAAACTTTGTTATTAAGAGGGTGAGTGTATTTTTAAAGCATAAATGAACTGGGTCTGAAGTCGCAATGTGGAAATCACTTTGAAAACTTTGCCGAGTAGGTTCAGTGATGGCGGATGTGTGGCCTATGTTTACGGCGGCAGTCCAGTAAACTGGCCATATTTTCGGCTACCAAATCGGTAGACAAATGTAAAGAAAAACATAAGCGTTCTCCACGAGATGGTAATTCGCGGTTTCACCGCTCGTGCTAGTCTTTTTACGTGTCAGCATCCGGGGTGTGTCACGTGTCCGGGTAAGCGCGTGGACTTGACTAAAGGCTAACACGGATACCTTATTGCAAATAGGCCTACTGCTTGAGTACTGGAAGAATGAATGAATTCTAGCTCTTCAAGAACTAGAGCCGTAGAGGAGTATAGAGCTGTAAAGCGAAGCCAAAGAAATTTGCGAAGCACATACATTTGCACTGGTCACAGCAGTACTATCACTACAGGTTACCAACTCAACTGTAACATTTATGTCATGTTACTTTTTGACTAGCCCTACAAATAAAAACAGGGCTGTAAATGGCTCTCTTTTAAAAAAAAGTTTGGAAATAACCACAAATAATAATAACCACAAGCGTGTGCATCGTGTCAACGCTTGTGCGCACTCATTCACGGCACGCCTTTGCCGATTTAAAAATTAACTACTAACAGAAATTTCTGAAAATGCAGCTTTAGACGCATCGTTGGAAATGGCCTTCTTTAACTGTTTTCTTCAATATAACAGCATGCCAGAAAGAATAATTTCGCAGGGAGTTTAGTGCCATTACCATCCTTAAACCAAGTATGCTTTTCACAATAACTTTGTCTGTTACTTTTTGGATAGCTGCAAATGATGTACTCTGCCTTTAAGTCGAGGATATTGGAATTTTTTTTTTTTATAATTTAAAAAACACAAATTGTTCATTTATGAAATTGTTGATAATTATTTCATTGTGGTGTGTTATTGGAGAGATTTCAGAAGAAGGGAGCGTCAGGTGTCAACATCGGAAACTAATCTGTGACATTTTAATTTCCAACCAAAACCTTACTTGGATAAACAAGGCGGGTTGCCTGGAATGTGTGATGTGTTGAAGCTTAATAGGTTGTAATTACTTTATTAAAAATGAACTTTGGTCTTTACAGTTGGCTTACAAAATCACATGATGGGTAATAGCAAAACTGACATTGCTGTGTCAACCGACCACAGTTTGCAATGTGACTTATTTGAACACTTTATGCTTATAACTAACTTCCAAACCCTTTTTTTGCTAGGATGCACCCGCAATCCTTCAAAATCCTCCCAGCTGCCGCCATGTAAAATTGGATACAGCCTCAATCCTCCAAAATCCTCCATTTCTTGAATTTGTTCAGTGGAGGGGTGACCACTGCCTCAATCCTGCAAAATCCTCCAACAATCACATCTGCACATTAAAGCAGTGGATAATGCCGGTTCCCATTAAACACCTGGGTTGAGAGGAGTAATTGAGGTAAAGCGACTTACTCAAGGGCACAACACGCATGGCCACGGTGGGGCTTGAACCCACAACCTCTCGAATTATATATAATGGGCCTAAATTTATGCATGGCTATAGACAACACAAGCTACAACATGTACAAGGTGTAGATTTTGACACAATGCATCCTGCAAAATCAACTGACACAGTTGTGCCATACAGGCTCAATCCTTCGAAAACTTCCACTTTATATATGCAAAGAGGATTTTGGAGGATTTTGGAAGGTTTGGATTAATTATCTTCTCTCTGCAGATTTCTGTACATGCACATGGTACCACAGGGACTGATCAGAGATACATGTATCCTGTGCTGTATTTCCAGAAAGAATTGTAATATTCTAATGTGTTTAATTACAGAATAAACAATCAAAATGACAGAAAAGGGAAAGCGTGGCGGTGCCCCTTTCGGCTTTGCGGGCGGGAGTGGTTCGGAGGAGTCCATCTACAGGATCCCACCCTACTACTACATCCACGTGCTCAACCACAACACAAATGTCACCACTGTGGAGACTGGTCCCCGCACATTCATCAGGCAGGACCATGAAAGGTAAGACACATCATCAAATTATGGACAAGTTACTTTCCCTTTAGAGCAACAAGTTACACAGACCAACATAAACGAGACACCACCCGCTCATGGCTTGAGCTTTCCAAGATCATGGAGCAATGTTGAGACTTGATTGGAATTGATCAACATAGCTGTGCGAATGCGACCATACTCAGATCCCAGCTTTAAGGCCTAGTCAATCCCTGCTTTATGAGGGAGCATGCAATTGTTCAAAACAGTCACTTGATTGAATTTGACTGCTGGGATGGTTTTGTTGAATGTGCCAGTCAGAGAGGGAGAGAGGGTTAACCCTCCTATGCAAACATACATTCTGGTCCAAGTTGCCCTTGCAGTCAAAATCAATCAAGTGGCTATTTTCAACAGTTAAGAATTCCCAGCCTACATAAAATAGGATTGACTGGCTAGCTGTTTAACCCTAAAGGGGGGGGGGGGGGGGGGGGGGGGGGCGGAATAAAGGGGCCGGGGGGGGGGGGCGGAATCCGCCCCCCCCTCAACATTTTCCGCGATAGCTTCTAAAAAAAAATTTTCGCGATCCGAGCTGTTATGACTTTTTAGCCTCGAGCTTTGCGCATCTTTTGATACCAAAAACATAAAAATCGGACCACGGGTTGGCCCATAGCGAAAAAAATTTCGGCGCTACGTGCCATGAAAACTCAATTTTCGCATATACGTTGTGTACACCGAGCAGAAATGCCATTCATACATATGAATAATTAATTAGCCATAAGACATATTGTAGTACAGACTTAACTTGTTCAGGCATTTTGAATATTCGGTGCTTTCTTAGATTTAAGCAGTAAAAAAAGTCCACAAGATTTCTTAGATAGGAATTGTACCCATGACCTCTTGCTCACCCATACAGACGTCTTCAATCCCTACCAAAAGATTGAGGGTAAATATTGCGGATTAGAAGTTTGATGCAAAAATATATATATTTCTGAGCCTCAAGATCTCCATCCTTTCCTTTCCCTCCTTTTTAGGGTCATCTTCGGTCCCGAGAAGATGGCCATGGTCCCCCCTCGTCACTACTGCATCATTGAGAACCCTGTCCAGCGCAACGAGGACGGCTCGGTGATTGAGGATCAGAGCGGACAGATCAAGCTGAACCATGCTGATCAGGAGATCCGTCTGACTCAAGAACCATTCCCTCTCTACCCGGGCGAAATCCTGAAACTGGTAATTTGCGGTGTTTTGTTGTTTGTTTCTCTCGACGTTTATTGGTTACTTTTATATTTTGGTCTTGAAGCAGTAGGGCTGTACAGACACAGACAGCGCATTTGATTACTTCCCTCAAGCTTACCCTTAATTTCGTGTTGGGTATAGATGCACATGTGCAATCTGTAGCAATAAATGAATGATCGCGGGTTACTCCAGGTCGAGCAGAGCAACCGAACCGAGTCCAGAGGTCATGTGGCGATTAAATCCTTTTTGCAAAGTGGATTCGAGCCGTCGAAAGCGAGCCACGGTGGCCACCACTGAACTGCTCTTCCAAAGTGAACAAGAAATCCCATGTATATCCTTGCTCTATGTTTAAATTTTAAAACTTGACTTTCATCCCGTCGTCTTGTACTAGTGTGAAGTCAAGTGAAGCTGAAACACTTTTGAATTCTCCCCGCCGCAGCGTTAGACTTACACGTGGGATATTTACCCGAGTAATGGGCTCAGCGGGTCGCTTACCTGGGCAAGGCTCGAGTAAGCGTGAGAAGTCATTTGAGGATTAAATTGAACGCATTGGCACTTGCACAAGTAAGTGCGGGGAAAGTAATCGAATGAGCTGTTGACTTGTATGTGATTACCATATGTATTTATCCTGAAGTGGATAAGACTACCAAACTGATTTATTCAGTTCTTGTATCATACATTTTTCGCCTATTGTGTTTCAGCCTGTGACTGCACTCAAGGTAGTCCCAGCCAACTCGGCCCTCCGACTCCGCGCTATCCTAGACTTCGACGACGCGGTGGCCAAGACCAAGCGCGTGGCCGGCGACGAGTGGCTCTTTGAAGGTCCTGGCACCTACATCCCCCGCAAGGAAGTCGTCGTGGACGAGACGGTCCAAGCGACCATCATCAAGGCCAACCAGGCCATCAAGCTGCGGGCAAGGAAGGAGACACTGGACCGACAGGGGGATGCCAGAGTGACCGGGGAAGAGTGGCTAGTCAAGAAGGTTGGCGCTTACCTGCCGGGGGCCTACGAGGAGGTGGTGGGCGTGGTGGATGCCTACGTGCTGACAGACAAGGTACATCTTCTACGGAATTCTGCCCTTTTGTATGAAAGTCACCCATTACTTAACCCTAATTCCCCAGGCATTTTTTGCTAAGATGCAACCTCAATCCTGCACAATCCTCCAATTGCCTCCATGTAAAACTTGCATGCAGCTTTAATCCTCCAACGCCATTTGGTATTTCTTGAGTGTGGTCCTTTGAGGGGTGACCACTGCCTCAATCCTGCAAAATCCTCCAGCAATCACTGGCAATATGTTGAGGCACAGCCAGTGACATCCTGGATATTTTCGGTATAAGCATGTGTGACAAAGTTGATGTGTGGTTAAGAAGGATAGCGGGAATAAAAAGGACAGGTCACGAAACCTGCTCTGTGGTTTCACTATAGTTATAACCTGCATGCTGATTCAGATGTGGAAAAGTTTTTGATATGTTCAAGCATTTGATGTGTTCAAGCAATGGGGGAGTGTGGCCTAGTGTTTAGGGTTCGTGACTCATGATAAGAGGGTCAGGGGTTCAAATCCAGCTGCTGGACATATGTTGCGTCCTTGGGCAAGTCACATCGCCCCCACTTGCCTCACTCCACCCAGGAGCACTGTGGGGAGTGTGGCCTAGTGGTTAGGCTTTTTTTGTTTTGGATTTCAGCTTTTTTTTCAGCTTTTTCCCTCACTTGCCGTGTACAAAAGTGTAGGAGATTTCCAAAGTTCAGCTTTTTTACACCTTTTTCAGCTATTTTTATCAGTGGTCACTCACACCCCTGTATAAGTAATCAATCCCACATAAGAAATTTTCGGGGATTTCAGGCTGTGATGCCTCTTTAACAGTGTCTGTAACCCATAAGTCCTAAAACATTTCATCTGAAAGTGCACAAACCGTAGGTATTTACCAGGTGGTTTTTGAGGATTTTGTGCAGTATTGAGGAAAGTCCAGGCAAGTCACTGTGAAGGTTATACAACCAAAGGAAAGTGGCATTAGTTATCTGCATGTCAGAGAATTTGAGATGAGTTGGGAAGGTTACCAGCAAGGTTTTTAGCAAGGTTACTAGTAAGGTTACCAGCAAGGGTACTAGCAAGGTTACTAGCAAGGTTACTAGCAAGGTTGCTAGCAAGGTTACTGGCAAGGTTATGAGCAAGGTTACGAGCAAGGTTAAGGTTACTAGCAAGGTTTCGAGCAAGGTTACAGTGGAGCACCGTGGTCCAATGGTTTTGGTGTTCGACTCATGCAGTGGTACATGGGTTCGAACCCTGATGGGGAACATGGTGCTTGTGTTTTTGGGCAAGACACTTTACTACAATTGCCTCTCTCCACCCAGGAGTATAAATGGGTACCTGTGAAGGTAGAGACTAAATTGCGCTGATCTTGAGCTGCTGCAGATAAATGTCTCATGGCCTGATGAACAGGGGTAATAATTGGGAAGTGCTTTGAGACCTTCGGTGTAAAGCACTATTATAAGCACCACATTATAATTATTATTTTTATAAAATTTTTTTTATGGGAGTTGAAGTTTTATGACATTTCTTTTTTCTTCTGAACAAGGTTGCAAGTCCCCCGGGGCAGGTAGTCCGTGCCCAGGCCGTCCGCACCACCATCGCCCACGTCTCCCTCCCTAGCTCAGGAGGCATCATCACCAGTCAGGTCCGTGCACCAGTCACATCAGGCACGCAGGTGGTCATCACGTCAGCAGGGTCTGTCAGTCAGGCTAGATCAACGCCCACCGCCACCGCTACAATGACAGGTAGGCACTTGGCGATTCTTTACTGGGGCTGATTTCAAGAAAGTTGTCTCGTCTTGTAACGCATCTTTGTATGAAATCAACCTCTGGTCTGTGATGGGCCTTACAGAGATTTGTGATAAATAATATTTCAAAAAATTTTGAAAAAGAAAAGCTTTATAAATAATGTCAAATTGTGTACTTTTTTGTTGACTGTACACAGCTAAGGTAGCTCAGTACAGCCTGATAAAACAGCAAGCCATCAAACAGCAACTGATGCAGCAGGCTCAGGCACAGCAGCAGGCACAAATCAAGGTCAGTAGAAACAAATAATATAATTGAAGGTAAAAAAGTCCCCCACATTTTGTTACCTCCGCCAAGGAGGTTATGTTTTCACCGGTGTTGGTTAGTTGGTTGGTTTGTCTGTGAACAGGATAAAAGAACTCTTAAAGTTGTGGGCAGATTTTCATGAAAATTTGTGTAGGGGTGGTCCTTGGTACAAGTACGGACCCATTAGATTTTGGACGTGATCCTGATGCAGGTTTTTTTTTAAGGATTCTTCACCATTTTGTATGTGCAAATATGCCATAGGCCATGAAACTTGGGCACCCCTCCCCCCCCCCAAAAAAACTAATGGACCCGACCATTGCTGGGCCATATACTGTGCACACAGTGCAAGTGACAGGCGGTGTACGTTAAAATCATTATGCCAGCCTTCTTGTCCCTCTAGAGACTTCTCGGCTAGCAAGCCCCTGTTTTATGACCCTAATTTTAAACAGTGACCCTATGGAAATGGCACAATTCTGCCATATGCACTTGATTATTCTGTATTCAATTTCAACAAGTGAACAATACATATTAATACTGAGTGTTTCTGCCCTTTGATTTCAGAACATGATTGAGCATTTTAAAAGATCCTCATGTTGGATGTACTAACAATATGGTTGGGTTGTTTAGCCTTGGCGGAGATTGCGCTCTCCGAGTGCTTTCTAGTTTAAATCTCTTATCATTCTTCATGGAGTCCATACCTCATTTGCCATATCTTCTGCAAATCGCTAAAGTAGCCTTAAAGGGTTTATGAAATGAAATTTACACTGGGGCATATTTGTAGAAAATATATATTCGTCTGAAACATATAAAAACTATGAGACATCCCTTTTTGGTAACAAACAAATTTCAAAAGATAACATTTAAAATGTTTCATGATTTTCCTGACAGCTGAGGGTTCTGTTTCTGTCCAACACACTTCAAATTGTTAACCTAAACTGCAAACCATTTCACCACATGACCAAACGGCACTGCATACCTTAAAATGTGGCTGGATACTTCTGAAGCACTTTTCTTAATGTTTCTGCAATGGTAACACTATGAATAAACTGCACCATTAGAATGATCCGAAAACACTCTTTTTGATAGTATATGGTTCATGTATGGGCGGCAAATAATAGAGGCAAAAAATATAGAACTATAGACAAGAGATTCAGATGCAGCCTAAGAGTCGTCTGGTTTTTAGCTGCCGACAGCAGCTCGACAAGTTGTGTCTCTCCGTTAATTAGTAACAAACATTCAATGAAAGGCAATAATCCGGGAGACAATACCCTCATGCCTGCTCCGCGTACACATTCCACACAAAGTGCAACACAGATTCGTTGGGAGTCCACGGCTTCCGAGATCATATGGAGCTTGTTCTCTTTGATACCAACAGCGACTGCAGCAAGCCCAAGCCCAAGCCAAGGTGGCCCAGGCCCAGGCGGAGGCCCAGGCCCAAGCTGTGCAGAAACAGCTCCAGTCCGGCCAGAAACCGCCCACCAGCAACGTGACGGTCAGCCAGGTGGCTGCGACGACGTCCTCCCTGGCCCAGCCTCAGCTGACCCAGGCTGGCCAGGCCAGGGCACAGGTCAGTTGTAGTAGTAGTAGTAGCTCGTTCCTGATTCAGACATACAAATAGAGACATCTTGTGTCTTTTGTGACAGATTTTTTGACACATCAATGCGCACATGTTTTCATGACCGCGATAGCGAATCGCAAAGGGAACTTGAAATTGCGAAGGGAACTTGTTAAAACAACTATGGTTTCTTTTCGAAAATAGCGAATGTAAGTAGGCAAAAACAAAGAAATACAAGCATTTTTGACATAAAAAGGTTGTTGATAGGCATTTCGTGAAAGCAGAAAACACAACAGGATTTTTTTGCTTTATTATTTTGAATTTTTTTTTTAGTATTTATTTGTAACTTGCCGATAAATATGTAAAGGTTAGGGCCATAAAAATAGGGTAGGTCAGGAACCGGAAGCAGAACTTTTGGTTTTTTTGGCCTTGTATAAATTCAGATTCCCAATCAAATTGTCAAAATGTCAGACTCTCAATTTTATTATGCCCCGCGGCGAAGCCGAAGGGGCATACTGTTTCCGCCTTGTCCTTCCGTGGGTGGGTGGGTGGGTGGGTGTGTGTGTGGGTGGGTGAGTTTGTCTTACATACGCAGTGTGGACTTCCGAACAAAAGACGTCCACATAATGTAGGTAGCACCGACGTTGTGTGGACTTGCCCCACGTCCACACAGTGTTTCCCCATTTCTGGAAAACAGGTTTAGAGGCATTTTTGGGTTAGGTTTATCTGTAGCAGAATGAAGAGAAACACTAAAGGGAATCATAGAAAAAAAATTGGGTTGAAAGAGTTTTCACAGTTTGAGAAAAATGAGTTTTTTCACTGGTTTTTCTTAACTACACGAAAGCAATGGAAAGTCCACACTAGTCATGTGAAACAAGTATGGGTGTGTGGGTGTGTGGGTGTGTGTGTCCGGATAAATCGTGTCAGCGCGATAACTTGAGAAATACTTAACATATGAACTTCAAATTTGGTTTGTGGATTGTTCTTGGTAATCCTAAGAAGCCTTTTGCATTTGGGGCCAAAAGGCCAAAGGTCAAGTTCACAGTGGCTAAAACAATAGAAATCTTGTCAGCGCGATAACTTGAGAAATACTTAACATATGAACTTCAAATTTGGTTTGTGGATTGTTCTTGGTAATCCTAAGAAGCCTTTTGCATTTGGGGCCAAAAGGCCAAAGGTCAAGTTCACAGTGGCTAAAACAATAGAAATCTTGTCAGCGCGATAACTTGAGAAATACTTTACATGTGAACTTCAAATTTGGTTTGTGGATTGTTTTTGGCAATCCTAAGAAGCCTTTTGCATTTGGGGCCAAAAGGCCAAAGGTCAAGTTCACAGTGGCTAAAACAATAGAAATCTTGTCAGCGCGATAACTTGAGAAATACTTTACATGTGAACTTCAAATTTGGTTTGTGGATTGTTCTTGGCAATCCTAAGAAGCCTATTGCATTTGGGGCCAAAAGGTCAAGGGTCAAGTTCACAGTGGCTAACACAATAAAAATCTTGTCAGCGCGATAACTTGAGAAATACTTTACATGTGAACTTCAAATTTGGTTTGTGGATTGTTCTTGGTAATCCTAAGAAGCCTATTGAATTTGGGGCCAAAAGGTCAAGGGTCAAGTTCACAGTGGCTAACACAATAAAAATCTTGTCAGCGCGATAACTTGAGAAATACTTTACATGTGAACTTCAAATTTGGTTTGTGGATTGTTCTTGGTAATCCTAAGAAGCCTATTGAATTTGGGGCCAAAAGGTCAAGGGTCAAGTTCACAGTGGCTAAAACAATAGAAATCATGTATTTATTCTGAGATTATAGGGATTAGGGATTTATTCATATAAAACCTACAGAAGACACTAATGCTGTCAATGAATGTTCCATGTGACCAAGGTACATGTAAGTTGATGTTAAAAGAGTGGTGTTATGTCATGGGAACTGTCATCGTTGCGGGGCATTTGTGTTTGTAAACACACCTGACTTGTTTTGACTTAAAATTGTATGTGACTCCTTTAAAAAAAATTCTTCCCTTAGATGCAGTTGGGAGGCAAGACCATAACCCGGACCATCAAGAACGAGGAACTGACGGCCATCCTGAAGCGCCAGAGCCAACTCCTGGCCAGCCAGGGCCAGAAGAGCCAAAAGACCACCACCACGGCCATCACCACCCTGCCCCTCACCACGGTGGCCGGACTCAAGGGTATCACCCTCAGCGGGCTGACAGTCAGCAATGCTGCAGCAACGGCGGGAGCACCCAAGGGTCTCACCCAGGCCCAGGCGCAGGCCCAGGGGGCCGGGGGAGCTCAACAACAGCAGCAGCAGCAACAAGCTCAGCAGCAGCAAGGCAACATCCCCATGAAGCCCCTGACTCTCCCCAGCATGGTGGCCAGGCCCAAGATCAACTTCACCCAGATACAGCAGATGCAGAAGGGTCAGCACCAGACCAAGCAGCAACAACTGGTGGGTGGCTTTCGTCCTCGTTATGTGTACGGGCAGGGGCTGGGGATTGCCATGTCAAGTCAGTCATGTTCAATATTTGGTTTTACCCAAATACTGTATTGTCCCGAGTGATTGAGAGAAAAATCACTCGGGTGGGACTCGAACCCATGACCTGCTTTCTAGTGCAGAAGTCTTACCGCTCAACTACCGAGCTTGCCGGGTCGGCTGACTCCAGATTTATGAACGGAAATGTTTAGAGCCTGACGGAATTTTACTTACTGTGAAATTCAAGGTAAAACTTTGCTCTAGCAAGCTACTAGAGGCGAAAAATCAAAGTGTGCCACGTTAGCGGCCGCGCCACGTTAGGGTATATCAACAAGACTAAAGCAACATGGCAGTTCTAACAACAAGTGTTTATTTGTTTTGCCCTTATCCCAGCTGACAGTCAAAGCCCAGCAACTGTTGGCTCAACAGCAGAAGATGCAGACAGGCAACACAGCAGTCAGCCAGACCCAGCTGCAAGGAGCCTCAGAGACCATCAGCCAAGCCCAGATCAGGATCAGCTCCCCGTCGGTATCAGTCGCTGTCACTGGCTCGCTGGCTAGTCAGGTATGGACTGTGGATCTTGTCCACTGACAGGTGCAGCAGGGTTCCCGACCACTCTGGAAATCAGGAGAAGCCTTGAAAATGAGTTTCCAGTTTTCCAGTCAGGAAAAACTCAGCAAATTTGGAAAACCACCAAAAATCTGGGGAAAACTCAGGGAATTTTGATAGTGACGCAGAAGGAAAAGGTTTTCGCCAGTTGGGTGTGTGTGCGTCTTGGGCGGTGTGTTCAAGCTGTGTCCATTGACCAACTCGGAATATAGCTATAAGGGGAGAAGGGAGGCCATCGCTTGTCAACAAGTTACCAGTGTGCTATCAGTATCTTAGTTGCTTTGCTGCAACAGCCTCTTGATTTTCCAGCAACCGTGTTAAAGCGAAAATATTTCTCATGGAATTTTGAAAATATCTCAGGGAAATATCAGTGAAAAACCTGATATCAGGTTTTTATAAAGTGCTGGGAACCCTGAACAGGGCCTCATTTCTCTTAGAGCTGCTAAGTAGATAGTACGAGTGTTAATTGTAAATTTTACAAAAGTTTACGGTCATTTAACCCTAACCTCACCTAAAGCTACAAAATACTACCGAGTAGTAACCTGTAATATGCATTTCTTCCAATACAAGTGTGAGCAACACATGTAGTATTCTGTTTTTTCAATTACTGCCCCCAATTAACCAAATTTAGTTAGTTCACATTTTGTTGCAATCAGTTACACATCCATGAAGGGGTGCAAGCCAGCTAGTCAGGTTCCCAGACCTGACAATGCCCCGACGACTATAAATTGCTCCATTTCGTCTGGAGTGGCCAGGGAACCAGACCACAAGAAGAGCACTGTTTCCCTGTTTTTTCCAGCGTATATGAACACAAACAGTTCAACAGTTCACGGTAACAATATCTGCTATAAAATACTAACCTCAAAATCCGTCCCATTTCTGAAAATTACAGCAACAGCAATGTTGTATATTACCTTTAAATATTAAATCAGCGATTCTTCAAAGATGTACCAAAATGTCTATTTATGACACAGGTTGTGCAGACAACAAGCAGCCAGCGGCAACGTCTCTCACAGCAGGTCAGCACGTTGACCCCGCAGCAAATACAGCAGGTCAGAGTTCAAAGGGTCACGACCTCCCAGGCTCAGGGCAGCCCTGCGGTAGTGCAGCGAGTAGGCCAGGTGAGGATTAGAAGTGTTAATGTTAACATGATGTTGAATGTCATTTAGGAACTGCACTTTCACATTAAAAATGGGCCATACCCCAAAAAGCATGTGCTACAATCCCTGCCAAAATGGTTGGGACACTACCTGAGCCTGCCACGGTCACCCACTCCCCTGCTCCCCCGCTCCCCCGGTCAATGTTGTTCTCTCCAGCTGATGGAGCACACACCGCGCAATGAGAGACAACATTGAACGGGGGCTGGGGGGCCCAGCGAGATTTGGCCAGGATTGTAGATGGAACAACAAGCGTCTTGATTTTGCTGTTGTTTTTATTTGTAGGATATATATATACAGGATTTGTTGCTGTGATGTTGGGATTTGTGTCTCCCTGCAAGATATTTTTCTGCAATTGCTACCCTCTTGAAAGGGCCCTGTGAGGCCAAATTTCACTTAAAATATTAAAAACAGATGTCTAAATCTGTGGGTTTTCCTTGCAGCTTTACATAATTTTTTTTCAAGTTGACTCAAAGGTACATTATGGCCTGTAATACGCCCAATTGGGCTACAAAAAGTGTTTTAAACGAAATGACATTAAATAGAAATGGCATTTAAAATAAGAATATAAACGTCCACACAACCATCTTTTGAAAACAGGGCGTTTTTTTTGTTTTTCTTGCGAGAACCATGCGAGAATGAATTTCGGGGATTACAATTTTGTCCCTGAAAAAAAGCGATATATGCTAGTTGTGAATCCAGCTGCACAGTGATTCGCACCCTGCGGATGTGTTAGAAACATCATTTGTGTATTGGTGCTGTGTGTATTATGTGCCGCACACACACACAACGTGTATGCTCATTGAATAGACACAACTTGAAATACAAATGGGTATGCCACACAATGTCTGTCACGTCCGATGTAAACAACCAGGATTTTTTTCTTTTCTTGGGAATGGTAATACATTCGGTTGGTTTCTTTTCAACCAGACCATTGAAATAGTATAAGTAAACAATCCAAAATAAGAAATTTTGGGGGATTTCAGGCTGTGATGCCCCGTTAACAGTGTCTGTAACTGCTGACAAAAGTAATCCACAGTTGTTATTAAATTGATGCTGAAAAAGAGATGAAAAAGAGCGGAATGTCATTTCTGAGGTGTTGGGCTCGAACAACATTTCTATATCAATGGGATGTTTTATATTACCTTCTACAGGTCCAGCAGTTGGCCACAGTTCGACAGCAGCTGCAGCAGCAAGTCAAGCAATCAGGGACAGGAGCTGGGGCCACGCTGTCCATCCAACAGGCCGGCAAACCGGTCACTATCATCCCGACGGTCTCAGGCAACTCGCTGCTGACCGTGGCAAAAACTGTGGGTGGCCTGTCCCAAACCCTACCCATGACGAAGGGATCACAGGGCAGCGGCTTACAGCCTCAACAGACGGTGACTGTGCAGAGCGTTCCAGCCACTCAGCCGTCCAGGGGACAGGGCCAGGCGAGCACTAGTGGAGCGGCATCAGTTCAGGTTGCCAGCTCGAGTCAGGTGACGGCGTCCATACAACCCCAGGGGACCATACAGTCAGGATCGCCGGTGCAGGTCACCCTGAGTGCCCAAACGACCAAAGCGCTGTCACTGTCACCGGCGGAACGGCAGGCTGCGCTGAAATCGGCAGCACACTGCCAGGTGCAGCAGGCCCAGACACAGCAGGCTCAGATAAAGCAGACGGGAACGGTCAGGCGCGGCTGCAAGCGACAGCTGCCGCGCAGCAGCAACTGCAGCAACTTCAAAAAGCGCAGAGGCCCAACAACAGCAGCAGCAACAGCAACAACAACAACAACAGCACCAAGCACTTCAGAGCCTGACGTCTCAGTCCCAGACCCCAACCCAGGCCAAACTTGAGCCACAGACTGAAGCCAAGCCACAGTCGCAGTCTGTACCACAGCCCCAGCCACAGCCCCAAGCTACTCCACCAGTTAGGGAACAAGCCCCAGTAGTGGTAAAAACCGAGTCACCAACTGTTGTCCTGCCCACAGCCACAGCCACAGCCACAGCCGTCAAAAAACCTGATACGCATCCACCTGCCTAATCACCTGAGCCTCAACAGCAAGCAGCACAGTCTAAACAACAGCAGCCACCCACCACGGCAGCACCAGTCAGGGCCTCTCCATATGCAATGAGATTACGCAAACCTTCCAATCCATCAAAGGAGTAAATGTGACAGTATAGAGGGTGATGCAAAAAAGAAGGAAACCCATTTTTGACAGCAATTTTCACCCACTTGCTGAGCATATTTCAAAAATTCAATTTAATGGTATTAAAATATTGAGTAAGTGACCAAAAAAATGATTGCCAATGCATATTTTGTCTCTGAGATATGGTAGTTTAAAAATTTCATGTGCCAAACCTGTTTGTGTATGGACGGCTATATCCATCTGCTGGATCTGACTGAGCTCCGGAGCTTGAGTTGAAGACAAAACACACACTAGACTTACACGTGGACAACAGTGATTTTGGTGACTTGTATTCAAATTAACATAATAACACTATTCTTGCGATTTTTTTTTTTAAAAAGATTTTGTTCACCCCAATGGTTGGAGAGCTATGCCTCACGGCATTATACAAAAACAGTTCAAATAAGTCAAGTAAGTTAAAATTCCTGTCAAAAGTGGGTTTCCTTCTTTTAGCACGACCCTGTATTGTTCACATATAACCACAACCCTTACAAGAACAACAGTCGATGTTCATTTTCCTGTCTGTAGAAAATGATAAACATGGGTAAAGAGACCCTAAAACACGGAGGGAACAGTTAATATGCAGCCACATTCTGAACCCTTAGAGCAACAGCAGTCAATAATCGGATCCTACCAGTACACTTGCATGTTAAGATGGTGACTGGTTCACGTCCCTCATTATCCAACATCTCAACCCAGTCCCCAATGGAAACAAAAAGGCAGAGATCAGTCCCAGTGTTCTCCAACCTGTAAAAATAACCTGGTGCCCCGCCATGCTTTCTGAGGTACCCGTCAAGCTTCAAAAGTTGCCGCCAACCTTCAAAAATTGCGGGCATGCTTTAAAAAATGATAAAAATAATAAAAAAGACAAACAAGTGGGACAACCCTTACCTTCCAGGGTATATTTTGGCCAGAAACTCGGCCAAAAGCAGTAACATGCAAGACTTGTCAAAATGACAAGCCTGCCCATTGTAGCAATCCATCAGGTCAAAAGTCTCAAGGCCAAACTGCCTCAGAGTCCCTTGTCACTGATGTATTAAAAAAAGATGATGCTGAGCCAGTATTGTACTTAACTGTTACTGTGTTAGAAATGGCCTAAAAGCTGTTATCCATACATAAATTACATATTCATCTGCAAATAGTGCCCCTAGCATAAAGAATTGTATGACTGCAAATAGCGCCCCCTCCGCTTTTTGACGGCGCACCGACCTTTAATTTTCAAAGTTGGAGAACACTGCAGTCCCAATTCCATGGCAGTGCTAAGCTCACAATGTTCTTCTAACAGAGCTTGCATCTATTTCACAAAGACATTGAGCAGTAATCACAGCAAAAAGCTTGCTGATCTCAATTAAAAACAATTGCGTAAATTAGTGATGTAACAATAGGAATCCCCATGTGTTTGCAACCGTTAGCACATCCACGCTGTGAAAGAGTGCTTAAAAGGTTAACACAATTTTCTGTTCTAGTTAACACAATTTTGGCCTGAGAGCATATCTGCTTGCAGTGAATAATGGTGGAAATGTCAAGTTTTAGGAAATTGCCTTTAAATGTGGTGTTTCTATATTCACTATCGAAGTGATTACGTAAGATCTGCCAAAACCGGTGGTTGGCACAGTAACGGGATCATGGAGATGCAAACATGGCCACCACTCACTACGGACTTGTGTATTTTTTGAGAATTTTTGGGTAATTTCGTTAGAAAATTTATGTTAAAAAAAAACCTTCATGAAACCTCTTGCACTTTGAACCTCAATACCTCAACCTCAAAGCCTGAACCTCGTCGACATCAACTGCAGTTTCTGAGGTTAAAATGAAGCCGCAAAATCACATCATACCTCAAAGTGCCGTGAGCAGACTTTATGACATGGATTTTGATTGCAAAGAAAAAATACAATTCTCACCTTGTCTAGAAAAACCAAGTGGGAACATCCGAGGTTCACAGCTGCGAACAAAAAAAACAAACCCCAAACAGTTACAATTCCACACGGGACTTTACTTGTGTGCGTAATTCATTGCAAAACTTGCTTTTGGCTTGCAAGTTGCGACTAGCACAGCATTGAGCAAACCGTCTTGCTTAAATACCTGCCCTCTAAATCTCTTGATTGCACGTGATGAATGTTTTCTATTCTTTTCTTTTCTTTGGATGTTGTTCACTGGTGGTTTCTTTTACGTCCTTTTTTTAGTAAGATGATTTGTGTCGCGTGGCAGACTAATTTTGTTTTCCAAATTATTTGTGTATTAAAGTTGAGTGTTTGCTTTTAAATTGTGTTAGGGATTTTAAATACAGGGAACAAAAGTTTTGCAAACAGAAAATGTGTTGCCAAAAAGTAGTGATTGAAATTTTTCTGGAAATGAATTTCTCAACAAATGTTGCGTTACCTCACCGTATAATGGAAAAGAGGATTATGTATTTATTCCTAAACCAATGATGATAGCATTTTTCCTAAATGAGAAGGGAAGAATGTAAAATAAAATAAGCATTAACTCGTGGTTGAACCCGGAGGTATTGAGGTAAACATCAAGTTTCCGTCTGTTAAATTTTGCATTCTACTCTTTATATACAAATCAAATGCATTGGATCAAGCCTCAAATAATATGTTGAATTGGTTATAATATCACCAATATTGACGAATGGTTTGCCAGGCCGAGCCACATAGACCTTTTGCTTTGAATGTTCCACAGAGGGTATTCTTTGTAAATTTTAATTTATAAAAATGGATGCACAAAAGGTTTACTCGCGTCTATTCTAGCGATGCAAACCATGGCCCTCTGACTCTGCCTTAACGCACGAGGTCTATCGGTTGAAGGTTTGAGTATAACATTGTGGATAGACTGATTGCATTAGCAGCTATCTTTAAGGTGTGTTTTGTTATGTTAATTTATTAAAGGTAGAGTATATCATTCGTCATTTGTGGATTTTTTCTATTTCAACCGTCAAAAGTGTTCAAAATCTAAAGATGGTTGCTTAACGAACGTGATGAAGTTTTAGCTCGGTGAATGCTGTGTATTCCGAGAAAACAATATTCTAGGATCTCGATTTTCAATTCAAAAGTTGCCAAGTCATGTTTTGAATTACATCTAAAGTCAGCGTCCAGGAGGCGTTCTCATTCAGCCAATTGCAGCTCCGCTGAATTAAAAACAACCTACTAACTGAAATTTCCAAAAATGCATATTTTTTTTCCCGAAATGTTCATATGTTCTATTATTTTTATTTTTTATATATTCTTATTTATATTTATTTATTTACTTTTCTCATACCTCGATGAGGAGCAGCAGGTCTCTTCTCATTTTAAGTACTATTTCAGCCTCCGGTTTGCCAATCACCCTTTAGATTTTCATTACATTGATTGTACACTTACCTACTGTTCTCTTATTCATTTATTAATTTGTGTTTATTATGTCCTTATTTAATGTGTCTTTATCATTAATTGCTTATTCATGTAACTTATTTAATTTCATATTCAATTGCGGACATTATCTTCATTCATTTCCAGTAATTCCTTTTCTTTTTATATTTAAATATTTTTAAGTTCTAACTTTTGGCTTCAAATACTTTTTATATTAGTATTTTTATATATATTTTTTTACTCTGTACATAACTTGATGAGGATTGGCAGGTCTTTGACCACAGTGATTGTTATCGCTTTTGCCTCTCCTATGCCCATCTTGTATGTGATGAAATAGAATTGGCATGAATAAATAATAATAATAATAAATGCATCAGAGGTCTACTCATGGGTGTCCCCGTTGAACAAATAAGCACACTTCTCAAAGGTGGCTGTGGTGCTGTTAAATTTGTTTCCTCAAAGTTATTTCAACTATTCATCAGTGTATTGTCCAAATCTTTTGCTTTTACATTGGGCTTCACTGCAGAGGTTTTTTTTCCCTTTAAGTTTAGGCACCTCTAAACTTCAGTATTAGAGGCGGGTCCAGAATATCAATCTTGGTAAATCAAACCTCAAGGGAACAGGTTCAAAATTTGACTTCAGCAGAGTTTTGAGTTAAGCAGGGTTGTATATCATTGTTATACTTATACTGAAGGGAATGGATACTTTGTTTGACTTGACATTTGTTTTGAGTTATCAGATTTCACTGTATACGTCAAATGTGCTTAATTATGTACTTGGCTGACTTAAATTTTGCAAGGTTTGGCATGTAGTGACTATATATACTCGTATATTTACGTTTGAAATAATTTCTGTTGTCATTGAACATGTATTTGAGTCCATCACAAGTCCAGGCACAAGTAACAGTGGATGAACAATAACAAAGGAATGCCTTTGTCAAAGCTCATTTGAATAGCTTGTGAGTTATATTGGGACTGGAGGACTTGTGATGGACTTGCAGGGACTTGACTAAATCACTGATTTGAACCATGGGAATGGAGGCACGGATGTGGTTCAAGTCGTTACCCTGCCTGCCTGACACAACATTTTTGCATTCATACAGGGATTCAGACAAACATACCACTTACAGCAAGCGCTGTTGAGCCCATGTAACCTGTTTTAGGAAGTCTTAAAATGGAGGGAACCCCCCCCCCCCCCCCAGCCTGCCCTGTCTCCACCCCCTTAAATTATCTTCAGCATGTACATCTTGTAAAAATGTATTTAACATAAGTCAAGTGGAAATAGATGATGCAGAGGAAAATACACAGAGAAAGCAGGTGGCTGAACAGAAAGGAGGGGGATTGGGGGAAGGGGATGGTTGACCACAAGAGGTGGGGAACACAAAGGACAAAGTCAATGATAGGAGAGGGAGAGAAAGGTAGTTAATTGGTGAATGAGGCAGACTGGAGGGGGGGGGTGGCTTATCTGTGGTGAAAAGGAGAAGGTAAAGACAAAAAGTTATTAGTCATTTCCTTCTTGGATGTTCAGACCATGGGGTTGGATGGTCTGGAGACGTCTTATCCATATTAAATTTCTCTCTACTCGGACGAACAATCTCTCTGTGGTTTCCTAGTGCCTCAATGCCCTGTAAAATCATGTCAGAAATTGAGTGATTAGGAAGATTGAAATGATGTCCTACGGGTGTATCCAGCTTATGGGTGTTGACTGTGGATCTGTGGCCGTAGAAACGTCTCTTGAGTGTAGTTCTCGTTTCACCTATATATTGAACACCAAAAACTTTGCAAGATATTAAATAGATTAGATTGGTGGTGGTGCAGGTGACATGACCCCTTGTCCTATGGGTGGTACCACCGGTATGGCTGGTGAAGGAGTCCGATTCTCTGATGTGTTGTCTACCGAGGATGCATTTGGAGGTGTTGGGACACCTGAAAGTTCACTGTGGCAAAGGGGGGTTAACATTATCATTAAGGGGGGGGGGGGGACTTCTGCCCGGACAATGAGATCCCTGAGACTGGGTGGCCGTCTGTAGGCAACCATGGGTTCTTCTTGTACAGCACGTTGAAGTCGATCTGACGTGTGAAGAATATGATGGTTAGAACTGGTTATTGTACAAATGGGGGGAAGTGAGGGGTGGAAAGTGACAACAAAGGGAACTTTCTCCTTGGAACTCTGTTGTTAAACAGGTCTTTTTGAAAGTACTGACTCCCTGGAGCGAGCCTTGACTTTCTGGATTGCTCGATGGACTGCCAGGGAGCTATGACCCCGGGAGACGAGGTGTTTCTTAAGTTCCTGTGAGTGGTGGATAAAATCGGAATCTTTAGAACAGATTCGACGGAGTCTGAGGGCCTGACTGTAGGCTATGCTGGTTTTGCAGTGTCGGGGATGACAGCTGGTTGAGTGGAGATATTGGTGTTTATCTGGGGGTTTAACTAAGAGATCTGTGATCAAACCATCGTCCGTCTTTAGAACCTTGACATCCAGAAAGTGGGTATCCTTGGTTGAGTATTCGGTTGTGAATTTGATGGTCCTATGGAAGGAATTGATGTGATTAATGAATGCTGTGAGGCTAGATCCATCACTGGTCCAGATGAAAAAGATGTCATCAATATAGCGCCACCAGACCCAGGGACGGCACGGGGCTGACGCCAACATGCGCTGTTCAAGTTGGCTCATGAATAGGCAGGCCATTGATGGTGCCATCCGTGTACCCATAGCGGTGCCATGTACCTGTAGGAAATTCTTACCCATGAACGAAAAATTGTTTTTAGTTAGAACATGGTTCATGAGGGATACTATATCAGAAATGGGCGGTGAGTCGTGACTGCTCTTAGCCAAAGCTGAAGAGCAGGCAGCAATCCCTTCATCTTGGGGAATGTTGGTGTACAAAGAGGACACATCAAAAGTACCGATGATAGCTGTGTTGGGGACCTGGTTCTGAATACCTGAGATTTTACGGAGGAAATCAGGAGTGTCATGAATATATGATGGAATCTGTGGCACTAGAGGCTTGAGAAAACGGTCAACAAAAAGAGATATTCTCAGTGGGGGAACCATTGCCAGATATGATGGGTCTCCCTGGGTTATCTGGTTTATGTACCTTGGGAAGAAGGTAAAATCTAGCTGTTCTACAATCGACTGGGGAAAGAAACTTGTGAGCTTTCTTGAAGAGGTGGTCACGGTCATGCATTTCGTCCAGTGTCTGTTGAATCTCCTTTGAAAAGGTACCTGTTGGATCAGTGTCAAGGGGTTTATAGTTAGTTTGGTTGTTGAGTTGTCTCATGGCTTCATCGATGTATTGCTGACGGCCCATGACAACAGCAGCAGAGCCCTTGTCAGCTGGTTTGATGATGATGTCCTTCCGTGCTCGTAGAGTCTTAAGGGCCTCACGTTCTTCTCTAGGGAGGTTGTCATGAGTCCAATGGGTGGAATGATCGCTTGAATTAATTTGTGAACTAACAACCTGTATGTAAGTTTCAAGGGAAGGAACACGGTTCTTTGGTGGTGCCCATTTACTCTTGCAGTAAAATGGCTCTGGATCCATGGGTGCATGGTGAGTCAAGGAAGAATTCACGAAGGCGAATTCTGCGGTATAGTCAGTGAGGTCCTGACTGAGCTCAACCTGATTGAGGCTGTGGGGGGAGTGGGGCAGAAGTTGAGTCCCTTGGAGAGCAGGCTGTGTTCTGAATCTGAAAGGGTAGATGATGAGAGGTTAATAACTGTGGATGGAGGGGCTGACTGCTCAGCCTCAGGGGGTATGTTACGCTTGAAACGTCGCTGTCTGTACTGTTGCTGTTTGGCGACAAGACGACCAATCTTACCATTTCTCCTGCAATTAAGAACAGATTCAAGTTTAGATAAACCAGTATCGATCTCACTGGTAAATTGCGCAAAACGAGCTTCTGAGCAGATGGATCTAAGTTCTGCTTGAAGACAGGAAATATCTTGGTTGAAGCTGTTGAGACAAACATCACAATGTTCTGTTAGAATACGAATGAGGCTGAGAGATGTACTATGGAGTGTGCTGTTCCACCGCTTGCGAAGTGGGGTAGACAGAGACCCAAGGGCTGGGTCAAATTTAACCTGCAAACCTGTGGGAATGAAATTGGTTAGTGTGTAGAATCTGTAGTTGTCTCGATGATACGAATAATGTAGTGCTTTCTCTTTAAGTTTCCTAAGTTCCTGAAACAAGCGAACGTATCTTTGGTTAGACATGATCGAAGGAGGGAACAAACATGGGAGAAAAACTGTGGAGAGGAGTAGTGCAATCAGAATTTGACAAAATAAACTGGAGAAAAAAAACGGAGTTATTATACAAAAGGAAATGTGTACTGAAAAGGAAAACAGATGATCTCGAAAAACACAATGTTATACAATGAAACTGCAGAGGGAAGCAAACTGTGGGTTATTACTCAGGGGAAGAAAATGTTAGAAAGGGGGAAAAAGACATGACAAGATGAGAAGTAAAGCAAACAGGGAAAAACAGGGGCATTGAAAGGAGAGAGCAAAAGTTATTGTGACCTGTCAAAAAAAGGAGAGAAAACAAATGGGAAGTAAAAACCTGTGGATGAAAACAGTAGATAATGAACACGCAGATATTGAACACGCAGAAACAACCCACGCGTTGCTTGAACAACAACTCATTAAATTCTTATCGTACTGTTTTGGAATTTCCGATAATTATTGTTAAGTATAGGTTAAATAAGTTTATAAAGTATTAAGACAAAACAATGTTGTAATCACCCCAAAACACTTTTTTTGTCATCACGGATAAAACCTGCCTTAAAGACGTCCCAGTGTACAGAACATATTCCGTACTATTGAACACGCAGGAACAAACCAAGCGTTGCTTGAACATTTACTCATTAAATACTTGTCGTACTGGTTGGGAATTTCCGTTAATTATTAGTAAGTATAAGTCAAATCAACCTTTAAAGTATTAAGACAAATCAATGTTGCGGTCGCCAAAAGAAATAATTGTGTAATCACGGAGAAAATCTGCCGTAAAGACGTCCCAGTGTACAGAAAATACTCCGGACTATTGAACACGCAGTAACAACCCACGCGTTGCTTGAACAATAACTCAATCAATACCTACCAGACTGGTTTGAAATTTCCTTTAATTAATGTTGAGGATAGGTAAAATTAGCCTATAAGGTATTAAGACAAATTAAAGTTGCAGTCACCAAAAGAAATAATTGTGTAATCACGTAGAAAACCTGCCTTAAAGTCGTCCCAGTGTACAGAAAATACTCCCGACTATTGAACACGCAGAAACAGCCCACGCGTTGCTTGAACAATAACTCATTAAATAGTTATCGTACTGTTTTGAAATTTCCGTAAATTATTGTTAAGTAAAGTTCAAATAAGCCTATAATGGATTAAGACAAATCAATGTTGCAGTCACCCAAAACAATAATTGTGTAATCACGGACAAAACCTGCCTTAAAGACGTCCCAGTGTACAGGAAATACTCCCGACTATTGAACACGCAGAAACAACCCACGCGTTGCTTGAACAACAACTCAGTCAATACCTACCGGACTGGTTTAAAATTTCCTTTAATTAATGTTAAGGATAGGTAAAATTAGCCTATACAATATTAGGACAGACAAATGGTGCAGTCACTACAAAGAACTTTTTTTGTCATCACGGATAAAACCTGCCTTAATTTCCTTAAAGACGTCCCAGTGTACAGAAAATACTCCCGACTATTGAACGCGCAGAAACAACCCACGCGTTGCTTGAACAATAACTCATTAAATAATTATTGTACTGTTTTGGATTTCCGTTAATTATTGTTAAGTGCAGGTTAAATAAGCATATAAAGTATTAAGGCAAACCAATGTTGCAGTCACAAACAAAATTGTGTAATCACGGAGAAAACCTGTCTTAAGGCCGTCTCAGTGTACAGAAAATACACACGCGTTGCTTGAACAATAACTCAATCATTACCTACCGGACTGGTTTGCAATTTCCTTTAATTAATGTTCAGGATAGGTTAAATAAGCTTATAAAAATATTAGGACAAACCAATGTTGTTGTCACCACAAAGAAATGTTTTTGTCATCACGGATAAAACCTGCCTTAAAGTCGTCCCAGTGTCACCCAAGGGCAGTGGCGTACATCCGTGTCGGCGAGAGGGGGATGACCAAAAATGCTAAAACCGGTGGGTCACTTGGCCACTGGGATGGGGTGTGGGCATAGGGCATATACCTCGAGCGGGGGGGGGGGGCCTTTAGTTCTCGTTAAAATGATCGTAGTGCGTAATAAATCACAGAACTGAACTACCCAGTGAGCGTCTAATTTCCGTCCATCCGTGTTGAACCCCGGTATGCTGCGCTCCTGGTTCCAGCAGCATTGCCCCCCCCCCCCTCCCAGCTAGACATACACCTTCTTTGAATGGGAATAATATATGACGGCATCGGTCTATTGTGATGGAGAAAATGATTGCTCATATATAGGCCTAATAAAACAATGTTGCCATTTTCTGTTTTTCTTTTAGGGGGTGTGAAGTCTGATTCTGACTATTCTGACTTATCTCATATTTCCCGTGTTATACCAAGTTTGAACCCGAAACATTTTTTCAGTTTTCCTATATAGCAATATTAAAGTTATTCACTTTTGAATCAGACATCGAACGAAAACAATTCCACCGACGTTCGTTCTATCGAACTACAAAATCTACTTAATTTGCGGCCTGTGACAACAATACGGCTCTCGCAGGGCGGGTTCAATATCAATCGGGTGCAAAATATAAGCCCCTTTTAAAAAGTAGGTCCTCCCCGTAAAAACAGAACATACAAATTGAAATTCTTTAGGAGAATTTTTTTTTTTAAAGACCACGGAAAACTATCTTTAAGGAGCGTGTACTGAAATCTTTTTACGGCGACCCCGGCTCCTGATCCAGCCCCTTTGTTTCATCATAAATATATCTGATCTGTTTGTTTTAATAAATTAACTTTTAGAAAATCATATGAAGATAGCTCACCTTGTCATGTCAATTAGATATGTTATTTTCAGACAATTTATTTTCGATCAAAGGTTCACGAATAGCATCCAAGGGCGGATCCGGGGGGGGGGGGGGGCAAAGGGGGCCATGCCCCCCCCCCCCAAAAAAACGAAACCAATTTTTTTTTTTTTTTATGTGACATCGCAATAAAGGCAGGCAATGAGTACACCACCATCTTTTCCTCAAAAAAAAAATTGGTTAAAGTGGTCAGAAATTGCCTCAGATCGCACCACAGAGCATCTAGAATCCAAATTTTTTTCGGGGCCCTTAAGCGGGCCCCGATCCCCACGCCGTAATATTTTTTTGACCCACTTTTTTGGGGGACCAAAAATTTTTTGGGCCCCCCCCAAAAAAAATTGTGTTCTGGATCCGCCCTTGATAGCATCCGGGTTCTGTGGTGATATTACTATTTGCCCCATCCGTGTCTAGGTAGGTTTTGTTTTTAGATTTTTTATTTTCTGCATGATTTGGGAAAGCTGACATATTGTTTATTACCCAATTTTTGTTTCTGTAAAATATGCATTCTTCAACCCCCCCCCCAAAAAAAAATTCGCTGTGCTCATCACTATTAACAGGTCACAAAATGTAAGGAATGCGGATAAGTCTTGAAGAGAAAGTTAAGTTGTGAACAATAATTGCACAACAATGCTAGATGTTGATTCATATATCAGACCGTCCCAATAAATAGGTTGATCGTAAAGTGCTGATGACACCATGGAGGAAGGGTGATCATGATGACACTCTATGAAATGATGGCTGCACAGCACGATGTTAAGCAGTGTGACTCACTAGGCACTTTGCTTACATCAGCATTTTTTGGGCTATCTTTCACAATATATCAACATCTTAAATAGCATCTTCAGATTTTTCTAGAATTGAGTTTTTCTATAATTTACCATTTCCACATGTAGATGAGATTACAATTTCTAGTACTGTTCGATGCCTGCACTTGTAGGCCTACTTTGAATCCCTGGGATAATAACGGTCAGTGATTCAATACAAAATGTTTCTCGGTAATTTTGACGATCAAATGTGTTAGGTAAATAATGAAATCATTTGTAAAATCTTGCTGGGCAGTCACTTAGGCCTATCGATTTTTGTTTAAGTAGTAATTTCCCCGCATTAGCCTATAATTTACTACTTATACTATTATTATAAGGCTGTTTCCGCAATATATTTATCTTATTTTTCCCCCGTATAAACTACCGTTGGTACGGAAAGTAACTTCTGTCAATATTGAATGTGTAAAACGAAACTATTGTCACGTCTTCTGCAAGGGTCAGCAGTCTTTAGTTTGCTTTGTTTGAGCTTCTATTTTTTCACTCTATTTGATGACGTCCGCAGGTACGGTACAATGTACAGTCATATTGATTTTTTTTTTTTTACCGAAGCCGGGAGCAAAAATTATGATGTAATCGCTAGTAATAGTAACTAGGTAGGCGTCTAGCTAATGTGCTGAACGCTGATTGGTCCGTGCGTAGCCACCATTGCACAAGTACCTTGCAACACGCCCCTGCATAAAATACACGGTGTTTCTGCATCGGTTCGGCATATTTCACGGAAGTGGGTAAGTGAAACTCTGGTTATTTCCCGTTCTGTTGTACATTAGTAAGTTAGATAGGCAATAATAACGGTACATGGCTGGACAGTTTCAAGATATAAATGTTTCTCGTGATTTCCAAGCTGGTTGCGTTGCATTACATACCTTTTGGGGATGTTTTAAGGGCTTGTTTTTCTGGATTGACCTGCAGGATTTTGTGCACTTCAGCTGTTGGAGGTGCATGTGTGCGTGCATACAGGGGGATACTTTTACTGTAGCTGTGTTTTTATTCCGCCATGGTCCGAGTTACTTCTGAAATCAGGGAGAGAAGCCTTCTGATTTCAGAAGTAGGTCCGAGCATGGAGGAAGTAACGGCGATAGTGTAGTGTAGGGCCCGGTTCCTATATAAGGGAGCAAATTCCAAATAAAGTTATTGGACAGGTCTACCAACACCAAACTAGTAGTAAGCGACTTTCTCAAAAACAGATAGGCCTATGTCTTAGAAAGAGGACATGGTTTTGATTTTTTGAGGAAAATTTGGGGGTAAAATGACGATGACAGTGCGGTGACAACACGCGACCCGAAAGTAAAGATGGCAATCACCGCGCAATGTACCGTGAGCACGCACGGTGCGCTGAATCGCAAGGCACAAACCGCGCTGGAAAATCATGATTTCTACCCCAAGAATCTGTTCAAAATTGCAAAACGGGTGTCATTAGAATTGAGAAAAGTCTGCTTTTGATTGTAAAGGTGAATTTTGAGCAATAAAATACATTTTTGACTCTAATTTGATCAAAACAAAACAGGGGCCCTATACTTCACGATCGCCTGAGTAACTTGGACTCAACGAATAGCCTTTTTTATCATTTGAAGATGGTCGGGCGATAGTCTCCAAATGTTAAAAAAGGCGATTCGTCGAGTCCTAGTTACTCAGACTAAGCTAGGCGGTATGTGGTCTGCGGCACATAATAAGCCTTATCGCAAATAGGCCTACTGCTTGAATACTGGAAAAAGGAATGAATTCTAGCTCTTCAAGAACTAGAGGAGTAGAGCTATAAAGCGAAGCTAAAGATATTTGCAGGCAACAGCCGTTGATGCAAGTTTGTCAGTCAGCTTTCATAGGTCTCAAGTGCACGCAAAAATTGAATGACAAACAAAAACCAGTTAAATGTCTACTGCCAGTACGGAATAGTGGTGGTATTTGGAATAGGATTATTGTTGAAATACATGTACAGTGAAACGCCGCTAATGAACATCGTGGGATCCACAGAAATTGTTTGTAATAGCGATTGTTCGGTATAGCGATTTTAAGCTGCCGGTGCTCTGGTACTCACTTTTCAATAAATAGTGCCCTTCAGAACTTCACCCTGCATGCCTGGTAGTGGTAGTTAATACTGAAAGACGACTTTGTAGCCGTGCCGACTATTGAATTATGTAATTACACAGTTTTTGAGCTTACTACCTACAGCAATGGGTGGCTTTCTCCGGGAAAATAATAGCCACTTGTCTGTTTGGTACGATTTGTAGACAAAAATCAGGGGCCAAGGATCGGACGATGTTCAGTTTAGCAGAATGTTCGTTATAGCGGTGTTAGGTATAGCGATGTCTACTGCATACAATTACAAATCTATTAATCCCTAGGTTTCACTCTTCCATGTTACATGTACAAAGTAGTGTAAACTCTAATATCACAGACACAAAGCAGTGAAAGTGGAAGAACATGTGTAATTTGCGTACATGTACAAGTTTGCATTATTGACATGTCACTTTTCACCTTTAAACATTTTTTGGAAAACTGATTGAGTTGACTCAGCCACAGATGAAGGAAATGGTGTGGGTTTATCAGGAAGTTAATACTAAAACTAAAAAGGGGTAGTTTCCTCTGCGCAAGTTGTTACAGAATCCTGATTTATGACTTTACTGCTGGGATCTAAGTTACACACTATAAAATCACATGGCCTATAGGTAGAGTACATCATTTGACATTTGTGCATTTTTTGCGATTGAAGCAACCAAAGTGCTGAAAATCTAAAGAAGGGTACTTAACAACTAAACTGATGACGTTTCAGCTCAGTACATGCTATAAAATGAGGGAAAACAATATTCTAGGATCTCGATTTCAATTCACAAGTTGCCGAGTCGTGTTTTGAATTACACCCGAAATCATCATCCGGGACACGTTCTCATTTAGCCGATTGCAGCTACTTCGATGTCACACACTGCACTGATGTATAATAGCAACCACGTGCCCGTGTGCATCGTGTCAACGCTTGCCCGCGTGCCTATTAGACTTTGCCAAATTAAAACTACTAACAGAAATTTCCAAAAATGCGTCTTTAGATGCATCGTTGGAAATTGCCTTCTCTTTTTGTTTTCTTCATGACAGCATGGCGGAAAGAATAATTTCACAGGGAGTTTAGTGCCATTACCATCTTTAAACCAAGTATGCTTTTCAGCAATAACTTTGTCAGTTACTTTTTGGAACGCTGCAAATGATGTACTCTGCCTTTAAGTCGAGGATATTGAAATCTTTTTTTTATAATTTAAAAAGCATTGTAGTGTGTTATTGGAGAGATTTCAGAAGAAGGGAGCGTCAGGTGTCAACACTGGAAACTAATCTGTGACATTTTAATATCCAACCAAAACCTTACTTGGATAAACAAGGCGGGTTGCCTGGAATGTGTGATGTGTTGAAGCTTAAGGTTGTAATTACTTTATTAAAAATGAACTTTGATCTTTACAATTGGCTTAACACAATGCATCCTCCAAAATCAACTGACACAGGTTTGCCGTACAGGCTCAATCCTTCGAAATCTTCCACTTTATGCAAAGAGGATTTTGGAGGATTTTGGAATTATCTTCTCTCTACAGATTTCTGTACATGCACTTGGTACCACAGGGACTAATCAGTGATACATGTGTCCTGTGCAATATTTCCAGAAATAAATCTTAATTGTAATATTCTAATATGTTTAATTACAGAATAAACAATCAAAATGACAGAAAAGGGAAAGCGTGGCGGTGCCCCTTTCGGCTTTGCGGGCGGGAGTGGTTCGGAGGAGTCCATCTACAGGATCCCACCCTACTACTACATCCACGTGCTCAACCACAACACAAATGTCACCACTGTGGAGACTGGGCCCCGCACATTCATCAGGCAGGACCATGAAAGGTAAGACACATCATCAAATCTTGAACAAGGTTACCTTCCCTTCAGGTTACCTTCTCTTCAGGTTACCTTCTCTTCAGGTTACCTTCTCTTCAGGTTACCTTCTCTTCAGGTTACCTTCTCTTCAGGTTACCTTCTCTTCAGGTTACCTTCTCTTCAGGTTACCTTCCCTTCAGGTTACCTTCTCTTCAGGTTACCTTCTCTTCAGGTTACCTTCCCTTCAGGTTACCTTCCCTTCAGGCTACCTTCCCTTTAGGCTACCTTCCCTTCAGGTTACCTTCTCTTTAGTTTACCATCCCTTCAGGTTTCCAAAATAACGAGACACTACCCCCTCACATGGCTTGAGCTTTCCAAGATCATGGAGCAATGTTGGCACGGGATTGAATTTCATCAACATGGCCGTGCGAATGTGACCATACTCAGATCTCAGCTTTAAGGCACAGTCAATCCTAAATATTTCGCATTAGACGTTTGATACAAAAAATATATTTCTGAGCCTCAAGATCTCCGTCCTTTCCTTTTCCCCCTTTTTAGGGTCATCTTCGGTCCCGAGAAGATGGCCATGGTCCCCCCTCGTCACTACTGCATCATTGAGAACCCTGTCCAGCGCAACGAGGACGGCTCGGTGATTGAGGACCAGAGCGGACAGATCAAGCTGAACCACGCCGACCAGGAGATCCGTCTGACTCAAGAACCATTCCCTCTCTACCCGGGAGAAATCCTGAAACTGGTAATTTGCTGTGTTTTGTTATTTGTTTCTCTCGACGTTTGTTGGTTACTTTTATTTATTGGTCTTAAAGCAGTAGGGCTGTACAGACACAGACAGCGCATTTGATTACTTCCCTCAAGCTTACCCTTAATTTCGTGTTGGGTATAGATGCACATGTGCAATCTGTAGCAATAAACGAATCATCGCGGGTTACTCCAGGTCGAGCCAGAGCAACCGAACCGAGTCAAGAGGTCTTGCGGCGATTAAATCCTCTTTGCATAGTGGATTCGAGCCGTCGAAAGCGAGCCGTGGTGGCCACCACTGTACTGCTCTTCCAAAGTGAACAAGAAATCCCATGTATATCCTTGCTCTATGTTTAAATTTTAAAACTTGACTTTCATCCCGTCGTCTTGTACAAGTGTGAAGTCAAGTGAACCTGAAACACTTTTGAATTCTCCCCGCCGCAGCGTTAGACTTACACGTGGGACATTTAACCGAGTAACGGGCTCAGCGGGTCGGTTACTTGGGCCAGGCTCGCGTAAGCGTGAGAAGTCACGTGAGGATTAATTTGAACGCAGTGGCACTTGCACGAGTAAGTGCGGGGGCAGTAATCGAATGGGCTGTTGACTTGTATGTGATTACCATATGTATTTATCCTGAAGTGGATAAGACTCCCAACTGGTTTACTCAGTTGTTGTATCATAGATTTTTCCCCATTGTGTTTCAGCCTGTGACTGCACTCAAGGTAGTCCCAGCCAACTCGGCCCTCCGACTCCGCGCTATCCTAGACTTCGACGACGCCGTGGCCAAGACCAAGCGCGTGGCCGGCGACGAGTGGCTCTTTGAAGGTCCGGGCACCTACATCCCCCGCAAGGAAGTCGTCGTGGACGAGACGGTCCGGGCGACCATCATCAAGGCCAACCAGGCCATCAAGCTGCGGGCAAGGAAGGAGACACTGGACCGACAGGGGGATGCCAGAGTGACCGGGGAAGAGTGGCTGGTCAAAAAGGTTGGCGCTTACCTGCCGGGGGCCTACGAGGAGGTGGTGGGCGTGGTGAATGCCTACGTGCTGACAGACAAGGTACATCATCTACGGCATTCTGCCCTTTTGTATGAAAGTCACCCATCACTTAACCCTAATTCCCCAGGCATTTTTTGCTAGGATGCAGCCTCAATCCTGCACAATCCTCCAATTGCCTCCATGTAAAACTTGCATGCAGTCTCAATCTTCCAACTTCATCCGTTATTTTTTGAGTGTGGTCCTTGGAGGACGACCACTGCCTCGATCTTGCAAAATCCTCCAGCAATCACTTGCAATATGTTGAGGCACAGCCAGTGACATCCTGGAGCAGTGCGGAGGATTTCAAGTATAATCTAGGCTTAAAGTTATGCACCACTGAGCATAAATAACACAAGATCCGGCCTAATAAGATCTTGACAGCGCATCCTCCAAAATCAGACACACATTTTTGCCATATAGCCTCAATCCTGCGAAATACCCCATTTTGCGAAGAGAATTTTGGATGATTTGGGAAGGTTAGGGTTAATAACTATCACCCACAAATTGATGAACATTTTTTGGTAATTTTCTTCATGCAGAAAGCACTCCACGTCACTGCAACCCGTACCTTCAAGGACGACCATGGCGTGGTCAGGAAGAACGGAGAGGAATGGCTGATCACCATGGAGGACACTGAAGCCCACATTCCTCAGGTCTACGAGGAGGTAGGTTCATTCTGGCAACTCACAAGGCAGTGTGCCACCAAGAGTTTGTCATGGAGAGTCCATATTTCAAGTTTGATCAACAAAACATGGCCCATTTGAATGAGTGTCAGTAGACAACTTGAGCTAATTTGTTATAGATTGGGGCTTGCCTTTTGCCGCCTTACAAAAAACACCATATTGATACAAAGAAAAGAAAAGGGCAAACAAATACTCGAATCATACGCTTACGAAACAACTGACTGGAAAAACGAACAATTTCAAATGTCCCGCGCTGCGAATTTGTCGACCATCTCCAACAATGCACTGGGAAAAATGAGCTCTTCGTGGCAAACTCTTGGTGGCGCGCACTGCATTGTGAATCGCCCGAATTAAATGCAGGAAAAGAAAACCTTACATATAGTGAGATTTTTAGATTATGATAATCATTCAAAAATAATACCAGCACCTCTTGCGTACAGGAAATATGATCTGACTGATGGGGACTAGCCTGTGTAAAAGATATATCAGGCATGCAACTTTTCCTTGGATCAGCTGATTTCCTCGTTTTTCCCTTCAGACTTTTGCCATTTAAAATTAAAAAACACTGTACAAAGTCCTGTAAAGATTGGTATTTCCTCATTTTTTGTTAGTTCCATGTTGCATGCCTGGCATATGGCAGGGGAACAGGATTTAATTGTTGTCTGTCTGTAACTGATCAAGCAAAAAGAAGGGTTAATCAGCACCAAACGTGTGTTTACTTTCCTTGTAGACCTCAAATTACTGGCAAAAATGATGAAGCCAACCATCTCAGTGTTGGATTTTGGCAGATTTACAAAGATTATTTGAAAACAGATCGAAACACCTTGGGGGTTTATTAGGTAATGCATTGGTACTCTGTTTTCATTTTGTGACTGTTTACTGTTCGCTTGGCACTTTGTAGGTTGTTGGAGTCGTAGCCATCACCACTCTGACCAACCGGCAGTATTGTGTGATCCTGGATCCTGTAGGTGAGGACGGCAAGCCACAGCTGGGCCAGAAGAAACTAGTCAAGGTAGGTACAAAGTTATATCGGAACGACTTTCTTGCCCGCCTTTTGAGTGTAGCCTGTGATTTAGCTTGAAAACCTTGAGAAATGTTATCACTTGAATTTGGTTTTCAACTGTGAAGACCCAAGTTGATTGGTGCAAAGCAATTCTGTAATGCTTTATGTGAGAAATTGAAAGAAAGAGAAAGAATCCCAAAACATACCACCACTCCCCCCCCCCAACAAACATATAACCTTCCCCTACACAACAATGTAATTATGTTAAGTATCACAGTAGTTATATGTTAGTACATTGGAATTGTTAGATTACCTAATGGCCCATATTCTATTAAGTTTAATGCACCATATCTATGCTTCAATTCTTGGCAACAACAAAATGTTGTGCATTTAACACCATAAACCCCTTTTCCTTAATAACACTTTGATCTCCGGGAATTTTGAAATTGGTTAAACCAGCTAAAGTTGAGCAAGAAACTCTGAAGTCCTCCTGTTCTTCTCTCCTTGATGTCTTATAGGGTGAGAAGTCTTTCTTCCTGCGTCCCGGTGAGCATCTTGAGAAGGGCATCCAAGGTATCTTTGTCCTGGGAGAGGACGAGGGACTCATGCTCAGGTCCCAGGAGGCCTTCAAGGACACAGACGCTGTAAGTTTCTAAGACAGTTTTGGTATAAGTATTTGTGACAAAGTTGATGTGTGGTAAAGAAGGATAGCAGGAATAAAAAGGACAGGCCACAAAAACTGCTCTATGGTTTCACTATAGTTATAACCTGCATGCTGATTCAGATGTGGAAAAGTTTTTGATGTGTTTAAGCAATGGGGGAGTGTGGCCTAGTGTTTAGGGTTCGTGACGCGTGATAAGAGGGTCAGGGGTTCGAATCCAGTTGCTGGTCATATGTTGTGTCCTTGGGCAAGTCACATCACCCCCACTTGCCTCTCTCCACCCAGGAGCACTGTGGGGAGTGTGGCGTAGTGGTTAGGGTTCGTGACTCCTGATCAGAGGGTCAGAGGTTCAATTCCAGCTGCTGGTTATATAATATGTCCTTGGGCAAGCCACTTTATCTCCACTTGCTTCTCTCCAACCCAGGAGTATAAATGGGTCCTGGTATTAGGTGGGGAGTAACCTGTGATGGACTGGTATCCCATCCGGGGGAATAGAAACATCTTAGTTGTTCCATGCCAAGGAAACCGCAGATAAATGCCAGTGACAGCATTTAATTTGATGATCAGAAAAATCAAAAGTCAGTCATGTTTTCTTTTTATCCTGTGTTCAGGATGTGGATCGCCAGCCAGGTGACAAGTGGATGATCCGTGGTCCCAAGGAGTACGTCCCTCCCGTGGAGGTGGAGGTGGTGGACCGTCGCAAGGCCATCCCTCTGGATGAGAACGAGGGTATCTACGTCAGAGATACCAAGACAGGAAAGGTACGGGTCTAAGAAATGAAAAGCAACCTGCATTGTTATGGGCTTCGTGCTCAGCAAACCTTTGTGCTTAACAGCTCTGTTAAATAGACTCCAGATGTTTCCACGATAAACAATATTTCAACAAATTTCAGGAACTAACAACTCACTTCATTCCAATGTTGTAGGTCTCGAGACTTAGTCTCGGTGTCGAGACTGTCCTAGACCTTTTTTTGCGGTCTCAGTCTCGTCCTATCAGAGTTTCGATCTCGAAAGCTCTGGTCTCGGACTCGGTCTCTGATCGCAAGGTCTCGGATTTTACTCTCGAGACCCGAGTTTTACTGTCGAGACCCATGAAGTCTGGTCTCGGTCTTGGTCTTGGTCAGGTCTCGAATGCCTTGGTTTCAGTCTAGATGGGAGGTCTTGACTACAACACTGCTCCATTCAGAAGATATGTTGAAATTGTTGCTGTCGCTTTTCCCCCCAGGTGCGTGCCATCACCGGCGTGACCTACATGCTGAGCCAAGATGAGGAGCTTTGGCAGAAGGAGCTGCCTCCAGCCGTGGAGACCCTCTTGATCAGCATGAAGGACCCCCTGGCGGACCGGGGCGAGCGCGGCGGCTCAGGCAGTCAGAAGGACAAACCTCGGGAGAAGACGCGGGTGGTGACGTTCCGAGTGCCCCACAATGCAGCGGTGCAGATCTACGACTACAAGGAGAAGAAAGCTAGGTAAGGAGGGTGGAATTGCGATTGATCAGTTTTGTGACCATTATCAGCAACAGGGCAATTCCACGGTTACCCACGTTACATTTTCATAACGTGAGTAACTGATTTTGTACGTCTTGTTTATCATACATAACACATTTTTCTGGATGTCATCTTTGGTGCTTAGGTAGGTCTAGGTCTACTCTATCTACCATGGGGATAACAGTTGTTAAGATTACAGTGCATATATAGTTATTAAAAATGCGTTTTGAAGAGAAGTTAAAACATGCCCGATATTTGGAAACTGACGATTTGAGTGTAGAATTGTTTGGCAAGCATACATGTTTTTTTACTGTATACGTGAAAAAAATGAAAGGAATGCAACCTTTTAGGGTTTTATACAGTTTAAAGGCTAGCTTCACTGAACAAAATTAGGAATAACCTTTGACATTTCTTGCAGGGTCGTCTTTGGTCCCGAGCTGGTCATGCTGGGCCCTGATGAGCAGTTCACCCAGCTGAGTCTGTCTGGAGGCAAACCCAAACGCCCCAACGTCATCAAGTCCCTGTGCCTTCTCCTGGGCCCGGACTTCTGCACGGATATCATCACCATCGAGACCTCCGATCACGCCCGACTGCAACTGCAGCTCTCATACAACTGGTAGGTTGTCAATTTGTGGTTTTTATCTTGGTTCTTGGTTGGTTCTTCTCCTAAGTAGTCCTTAAGGCGTTTTAACAGGAGGCCATGAGAAATATCTTTAAGGTCAAAGGTATCAATGTTATCTGCATCAGAGACAATATGTGTATGTGGTAAAATGCTCATGCAGAGGTTGTGCATATGTACTCGGTGTGCCTTTGACCAATTGGGTATTTACAAATGCATGCTTATCTCAAATTTTGGAATGTGGGCAACATGGGTTGAGTGTTGTACCAAATCAGATATATCTTTGCGGCCAACCGAGAAATATCTTTGTGGTCAAAAGTAACGTTTTGGTGCACATCTTAGTTTGTATACTCGTATTTTAGAGAGTTTGGTAGGTTGTAATTGGTGGCAGCGATCTTATTTTGTTTACACAGGACTACATTGTAGCTTACAGACAGGTTACTCGTGTGGACGGTTTGATAATGTTCAATATAGTGATTATTCAGACTTTTAGTGTCCTTAAGCAATTTACCTTACCACAAGCTTCCTTAACCCTAACAGAACTCAACCCATCAAACCCCAACGGCATGTTTTGTTGGAATCTGTCGGGATGGGTACAGTACCCCTAAACTGACAGTCTTTTACATTGGGTTGGCACACCTCCAGAATCAAAGTCAGAAATATGTATGTGCAGTTTCCCATATGGTGTTGGAAATTGCCAGGATGGGTATGGTTCCTAGTAAATCATGCTAGGGAGTTAGGGTTAATGTTAAGTTTCAGGTCTTTTATAAGTATGTCCTAGCTGGTCTGATGCCGACATTTTAGCAAAGAGACTATATTATAAACTCAACAGTTCTACTCATCCTCTTACGATATTTAATCTGGAGGTCAGAGGTTAGTGATGAATCATTCATAATTTCTGTCTAGGCATCTGGACGTCAACAAGAACAGCACCGCAGCCGAGGCCGCCAAGCTCTTCAGCGTTCCTGACTTCATCGGCGATGCCTGCAAGGCCATCGCTTCCCGCATCCGAGGGGCTGTAGCCGGAGTTGCCTTTGATGATTTCCACAAGGTAAAGGGGGGAATAAAACCTTTCTGCTTCACTGATATATTAATAAAAAAAGTTAACATGGAGGGACATGGTTTGATTTGAATAGGTTTTTTGGCTTATCATAGTCACGTGTGTAAAGCAAACTTGTGTGTATGGCGGACACAATAGTAGGGTGCTATTGAACTACAAACGAGTTTATACCTATTCCAAATAGCAGCATCCTATTGTGTCCACCATACTTCAAAAAGACTATTAAATGGACTAGCCCAGGTATTTTGGAATGGTTCAAGGTTCTTACCCTTAGACAAAAACAACAGAGTTCCTGAACTCCTCTGTGTTTTTTTTTTCTTTTCATGACAACTTTCATTAAGGCAAGTTATTTACCGGGGTGATTTTTTTACGAATTGGATAACAGCCCTCCTCTCAACAAATTGTTACTTAAAAAAAAAAAAACAGCCGAAATTTCATACAGTTTCTCTTTAAGACTCATTCTGGATTGTTAAACAAAAAAACCCAACATAAATCATACCAGGCACCAATTTTATAGAGCTTCTAAGCAAATTGTCTAATAAATGCATATATGCTTACCAAAAAATCAGCTGAGGTCCAATCACAGTCATTATATTTGCATGAAATATTGGCTGGTAGCCATTCTTTTGGACCAGTAAATATTTTTCTGTGATGAGCAAACTTTTGTGCTTAGCAGCACAATGACATTGCTTCATGTCAGACAGCTGTAATTATCTGTGACAACTAAATCATCAAGACTGAAGAAAAAGAGCTAAAGTCGGTTGCTTTTCCTTGCATTCTTTTGCGCAGAACTCGGCAAAGATCATCCGCGCCTCGGTCTTTGGCCTGGACGAGAACCTGAAGGTGAAGGAACGCTTCCACTTCCCCCAGAACAACTTGGTCATCACCAGCATCGATATCCAGTCCGCAGAGCCCGTGGACCAGAGGACTCGTGACGCCCTGCAGAAGTCGGTTCAGCTGGCCATTGAGATCACCACCAACTCCCAGGAAGCTGCAGCCAGGTAAAATACAGGGATTGCTCCACACATTTCAACTCGTAACACTTCTTGTTTGGATTGCTAAGCTCATTTTGGAGACACTGGTGTTTGTAAAAAAAAAAATGGCTGAATATCTGACTGATGGTGGCACCAACTTTTAAAGAATTTGTGCAGAGTATTTGACATAAGTACGTAGACTTCAAAGTTTTTTAGATCAGTGGCCTTTTGCAAAACATTGCTTTGATGTCTCAGAATGAATAAAAAATTACAGATATTCAAACGATCAATGCACAGAGTTTTGCACAGGAGCTTTGCAAAGTCTAACTTATCCTGAAGTCCAACTTTCCATGTGGTTTTGTATGGGAACTTCCCAAATCCTCAAATCCCGCAGTAGAACAATAACTCGCTCTTTGTACTTAGATAGGCTCCATCTTCCTCAATCCTTCAACATCCTCCAAACCTCCCAAAGGATTATGAAGGATTTTTCAATTGTGAGGGTTAATCCTTCCAATTGTCTTTGACAGACACGAGGCTGAGCGGCTGGAGCAGGAGGCCAAGGGCCGTCTGGAGAGGCAGAAGATCATGGACGAGGCCGAGGCGGAGAAGGCACGCAAGGAGCTGCTCCTGCTGCAGGCCAACAGCGCGGCGGTGGAGAGCACCGGGCAGGCCAAGGCTGAGGCCCAGAGCCGTGCCGAGGCGGCACGCATCGAGGGTGAAGCGGCTGTGGAACAGGCTAAGCTGAAGGCTGAGGCTGCTAAGATTGAAGCCGTGAGTCACACATTCGTACCTGATCCCAGTTTTCCTGGAGTTGCTAAGCTCTAAAGTTTGCTAAGCGTAGAAAGTAATTCCTTGCAAAAAAAAACAGGTACCAGCCAAAATATCAAGCAAATTTTTACCAAGTAAATACCCATATTTTCTGCCTAGCAGCTACCTAAAATTGGATTCTTTAGCCCTAACCCCCTTGAGTGATTTACTAGGAACCTTCCTCACTCTTGCAAAATCCAACACCATTTGGTAACTCAACAACCAAACTGTTCTCTGATTATAGTGCTATGCCTGACCCCATGTAAAGCATAATCAATTTTCTGCAGTCCTCACTCCAACAGAATCAAACAAAGCATGCAGTTGGATTTTGACAGGTTGGTGTGGTTAGGGTTAAGGACCCAATTTATTTGAGTTGCTAAGCAGGAAGTATTGTTAGCAAATTGATGTGCCTGGAAAACTTTAGCTGGGAACTCTCCAAATGGTGATGGTTAATCCATGAATCCGAGTAGTGTTTTACCAACTCCAAGGATGCTAAGCTCAAAGTTACATCACTAAGCAATTAATCCCCTATTAATCTCCATCTCGCCAATCCCTCTGTTTTTGGTAATCCATGGAACTGAGCTGGGGCATCGGACCCACGCCCGCAAAGCCGAGCTGGATCACATAACTGGGCATTCATTCCTAAAATCTCAATCTCTTGCTAATCCCTCAGGTTTTGGTAATCCAGGAAACTGACCTGAAGCATCTGACCCACGCCCGCAAGGCATTAATCCCCTTTAATCTCAATATTTTCTAATTCCATCCTCTTTTTTTCACTCCAGGAATCTGAGCTTGATCGTCTGACCCACGCCCGCGAGGCCGAGCTCAAGTATGTGACTGAGCAGAACGAGATGGAGATTGGCAAGTCCCGTGAGATGTCGGAGATCGAGACCGACAAGTTTAACAAGATGGTCACTTCCATCGGATCGGACACCATCCGGGCCATCGCTGTGTCTGGACCTGAGATGCAGGTGGGTGTCGCTAAGCCAGCTCAAGCGTTGCTCGATTCTCATACCTTAAGTTCTTTACTCAGGCAGTAGGGCTTTATGTGCACTGTTCTGAACAGGGTTCCCAGCCACTCTGGAAATCAGGGAAAACCTTGAAAATTAGTTTCCATTTTCCCAGTCAGGGAAAACTCGGGGAATTTGAATGGGAGCCAGAAGGGGAAGGTTTTCGCCAGTTTGGCATCATGCGTCTTGTGCAATTTGTCCAAGTTGTGTCCATTAACTGACTGGCTGTAGTGTTTTTTTAGTGTTTATGCAGTGTGAATATTACACACATCTCCAGACAATGGCTCTGTGCGCCAACAAAAGAGGGCGCCCTTTTACATAGCAACGACGTCCCATTGGCGGGACACATACATTTTGCTGGTTGATGCGTGCACCGTTCCTTGTATGTGACGCACGTACACCAGGGGATTTGTACTTCGTACACGCAGTGGCCGCGCTTCGCGGCAAAATCTTGCAGTCAGGCAAGATGGCGTCGTTTGGTCACCCCCAACTGTACTTTCTGTGCCGGTGAGGGGGTACTTGTGAACGGAGCGGATAACAATTTGCTGTGCCACACCACCTCTTAACTTCCCAGCAACCTCATTCAAAGTGAAAATATTTCTCATGGAATTTTGGAAATTTCTCAGTGAACTATCAGGGAATGTTGTTTTTCATGAAGTGCTGGGATTCCTGCTGAAGAAGAGAACCCATTTCGTCGTTCGTTCCCAAACCACATTCCTTCCATTCCAACCTGAAGCTAGTCCCTTTAACAGCGGTTGGTGAACACATCAAAGATCACCAACACTCCATCAACTTGGAAAATGTCCAAGTCATTACCAGGGAGGACCAGTTCTGGAAAAGGAAGATAGGCGAAGCAATCAAATCAGGACACAAAAGGCATACGACTTGCCAGTCAACTACGATAAAAGGTGGTCACAGGACCGCAGTGGTTTAATTCACTTCGCTGAATGAAGATGTTGTAATGACATTGAAAGCTACGTCGCTGCAATATTTCTGATTTGAAAAAGGTATCTAAATATTTCTTACATTTCTTCCGATAAGCAAAATAATCAATTACTTCTTTCGTTCTTTCCCTCAGGTGAAACTCCTGCAGAGTCTGGGGCTGAAGTCTACCCTGATCACCGACGGCAACACTCCCATCAACCTCTTCAACACGGCCCAGGGCATGCTGGGAGGAATGGTGGCCTCACCGGAAACTGATTAAACAGACCCCAGTGGTAGGCCAGGAATGAACGACTGCAGGGAGAGATAGTGTTAAATTGGTTTGGGACCCGAAGATGTAAAATTTTACATTAGTCCAAAATATATTCATTCATCATTTGAGTATTTTTTCCACAAAGAAAAGTATTTTTTTTGGTCAACATTCATTGGAAAAAGTGTACAAAGTTAACACTCAAATATAGCAGTCTTTGTGCCTCATTTATTTGTTCTGATGCAACAGAACGTGCCTTAATGTGTTCTTTACGTTCATTTTCTTGTGCTTGGTATTACAGCAGCAAATTTGCTCAGTCATATAACATGGTGTTGCAGAATTGTAATCGAGGCAGTCACAAGTCATCACAAGTCATCACAAGTCATCACAAGTCGTTACAAATCATCACAAGTCATTACAAATCAATCACAAGTCCTCCAGTCCCAAGTCAACTCACAAGCTATTCAAATGAACTTTGACAAAGGCATTCCTTTGTTATTGTTCATCCACTGTTACTTCTGACCTTACTTGCGATTGACTTGTGATTGACTTGTGATTGACTTGCGATTGACTTGTGATTGACTTGTGATTGACTTGTGATTGACTTGTGATCGACTTGCGATTGACTTGCGATTGATTTGTGATTGACTTGCGATTGATTTGTGATTGACTTGCGATTACAACTCTGCAGACTTGTATGTTTGGTATCCGGTATTTAAAGTGGAATATTTCTGAATTCAGACCGTAAGTAATATACTTTATTATGTAGTGCTTTATCATGAAAAAAAAAACTGGTGTTCATCGATAAGGGTATATAGCAGAGATGGTTTATTCGATGAAATCGTTATTTGTTATCAATAATTTTAATATGGATGTAGTCATTATTACATTATTCACTAAGATTGTGCAGTTAAGTTCTAATCGTGAATGGAGTCACAATTGGGGAAATTTGGACTTTCATTTAAAGGTTTTTAAAAAAAATATTAAGATATTGTCTTGCAATATAAGAAGCAAACTTCACAGGGATCACTTTGCATCAGTATCCTCATTAGCTGCACACACGGTAATGAATGAGATCATACACTTCTGCTCAAAATTGTTGAGAGCTACGGATTTCTTTTCCTGAAATAGGTGAAGCATTTTGTGTTTTTATTTTTTTCTCTTCAAAGAAGATGTAAAAAGCATTTGTGCCTTTTATTTTAGAATTATCATTGAAGCCTTACAAAGTTTTCCTATAATTGGAAAGGATCATTTTTTTTTTGGAAATAGTTAATAACTGTCAAAGTGATTGATGTTTATTTTCTGTGAGAGTTAGATATTGCTATCTTCAACATGGAACGGATGGATTTAAAAAATATTTTATATAGCAGCTTAAATTGTAACTTTGGCATAGCCAAACAGTGTATGCAAAGAACCTTTTTGAGTCATTTTGTGGAAAAATAACGTACGTATATACAAAAAAACTTTCAGAAGTAGAGGGATCGTACATTAATATTACAACCTTAAACTTTCATATTATTCCAAAATGTACAATTTAGGTCAATAGACGTATACATATGCAACAGTTTATATTGATTTATTTTGATCATGTGTTTAATACTGTAACTAAGTTTTAAACTTTGAAGTGCAAAAAAAAATTTATAAAATAAAACAGAGTGACTTTAATAGTAAATATAACTTGAAGTTTGTGTAACATCTTATTTTGTCATTAATAAACATGGGCTTTAGTAAAGAGCCGTAAAAGATAAACAAATATTACTGTGTTTGTTTGTTTTTAAATCAATTCATTTGTTGTGATTGTTGTAGCAGTAAACATTTGTTGGGTACTGTTAGAGTCTCAGAATTTATTCACTTTTGTAGAGGAAATTCATCGACGGGCGAGCACGAGCACAATCTTCCAAAAGTTTGTGAAATATCCCTTGGCCCTTTTTGAATTTTGTTTTGAATTTTTTTTTTTATTGTTCCCCAATTAAATCACATCTGGGAATTAGTTCAAAATAGCATGTGCTAACAAAAGGTTGTTTGGAAATAGTCATTGAAATGTGATGCAATGCCTTTTTGATGTAGTTTCAAATAATTATGTGGACTTAAACGAAAATAGTTTTGCCAAAAAAAACCCCGAAAATAGTGTTGCCAAAGAAGAAATGCCCAACATGGCCACTCAAAATCAAATTGCCTCTGTATTTGCGGAAAACCAAACTAGTGACAAGGGAAGTTGCTGAACTCAGAAGTATCAGAAGACAAACAATTGTTCAAAAATGCGGCTAATGCAAGTAACATTAACACATTTGCACATCTGGCCGAATACTTTGCGCATGAAAGTGATCGTTGCACTTGTACTTTTCTCTAAATGTCAGACCGGGGGAAAAATGCTTGTGATGATTTTGATTTTATCGTTTGGGAAGAAGCTTTATGGACGAGCTAGAAGGCCTGACAGGATCTTGATTGGTATTCCCTTCTTTCGTGTCCCATGCGACCCCAAAGTTGGGACATCTTGACATTTTTCGAATAGCGGTATTCGATGTCTGATCCTGTAATATCTGTCATTAATCAAGGCAGCTGGTTTGCGCGCTATGCTGTGAGCGATCCCTACATTTAGATTAGCCAGCGCGCCATGAAGAAATAGCATGGTACCGAAAAAATGCCACACAAGCCAATTGAGTGTGTCTAGACTCGGACTCTCCAACGACAAACGGCTAGCCTGCTGCCTGCATGCAACATAAACATGTCGGACGTTTACACGCACACACATCTCAGCAGGTAGCCCTTGACAAAAGCGCATTTTTACTAAATTACTCACAGTTTTCTCCTCTTTAACACAATGCCGTCCACCCCTGACATTCTGTTCTGACTACAACCACCGTCTGAACTCCAAATGTGATTGCTGAGTATTGGTTGATTGCGGGTTTTAACAGTAAAACCGTGCCGACGGTGTATCTATTTTTGAGGCCACGGGATTAGCGGCTTCGTTGAGCGGACAAGGAAGTTGATTTGCTGCCGTGTTTTTTGCTCTGCATGCGGCGGAGAGGGCCGCCGGTTTCACGGTCGGCAACATGTCGATGTTGCGTAGAAATCCAAAGACGTTCACCGTCCGCGTCACCACCATGGATGCCGAGTTGGAATTCGGCATAGATGTGAGTTCTCTGATCAGGCTGATAATTCGCTGTTATGGTTTAATGATTGTAGAACATTGAAATCTGGGAATAAATTGAACTGATTAATAATTTGGGAGGTAGGCCTACGGGCCTGAATCATATTCCATATTTATGTCTGAGTTGTTTTTTTTCTTCATCATTCCGGGATATTAAAGCGTTAGCTATTGAACATCGAACTATTCAAGTTTAACTTAAAATATTGCCTTTAAAGTTTAAGGAACAACATTTTTGATGCAACAACCAACAATAAAAAAGTACTTTTATTTATATTTGTATTACAAAATAGTAAAATGTTGGGATAGAAAAAGGAAAGAATGTTGCAACTTGACGCCTATTTTTTTTTTCTTCATATCATCTCAATAAAGGTCAGTCATTGCAAAAATGTTGAAAAGACATGAATCTGGGGCTGAGAAACATTTCCAATTTTGTTAGAAACTTCTTAGAAAATGTTCTTCACTCTCCATACACTTTGTACACATCCGCTGAAGTGGCATCTGGATACTACATTCTTTCCTAGCAAAAAAAATTACATGTAAAAATATGCAGACGCATTGGCTAGAGTTCCATGGTTTTTAAATGTTTTGCTGTGTTGTCCTAAAAAAATAATACACTTGTTAATTATATATAATTTATCATTTAAAATGATCTTTGCTAGTTTGTTTTTCCTTTCACCAAACAGTGGAAAGCTACAGGGAGACAGTTATTTGACATGGTGTGCAGGACAATCGGGTTACGAGAAACGTGGTACTTTGGGCTGAGATTCATTGATCACAAAGGATACATTAGCTGGCTGAAGATGGACAGAAAAGTAAGTAGTGGGAGAAAGAACAAATTCGCGCCCGCCGCCCCCCCCCCCCCCCCCCCCATTTTTTAAAAATTATTCCTTATTTCAGACAGTAAGCCCCAGCTGCTGTCAGGAGACATGTACACCCTTTTCAGCTCTTGTTCGTTATCCTGTGAATTTTTGGTTTGTGGTGGCTAAAAATAAGAAAAAAAGTGTTGACATTTTTAGGGATTCAATTCTCTGGCAAGTGGGAATGACATACACATCTTGTGCAGATAGTAGACATGCTGAAAAGGAAAATCCAAAGCAAGTGAGGAAAAGCCAAGATTATTTGTTGGGCATGATTGGTGGATCTGCGCGATCGGTCGATCACGCTGTGCTATCAGTCAATCGAACCACCATTAGTTGATCACATTTTCTTTCTTATTCATGGCTATGGAAGATTGTTTTGGAAAAGGGAACTAAAGTCTGAGATTTCCTACAGGATCGACCGATCGCGCAAGTGCATTTCTGGGCGATCGAGTGATAACGCAGATCCACTGATCGGGCCCAACATATTTAGGCTTTTAAACCCTAACTTCCTAGGCATTTTTGCTGGGATGCAACCTGAATCCTGCGAAATCCTCCAACTGCCTCCATGTTAGAATTGCATACAGCTTCAATCCTCCAAAATCCTCCAAAATCATCCGTTATTTCTTGAATGTGGTCTTTGGAAGGGAGACCACTGCCTCAATCCTGCAAAATCCTCCAGCAATCACTGTCAATATATTGAGGCAGAGCCAGTGACATCCTGGAGCGGGACGGAGGATTTCAAGTATAATGTAGGCCTAAATTTATTCACGTCTGAGCATAAACAACACAAGGTCCGGCCTAAGACAGTACACAACAATCTCCATATAAGGAGATGTTTCCGACTACTCGCGAGAGGCTCCTACAATAACATAGCTAGAGGGGATTTTCTACAAAAACATGAAGTAAAATTGTTGAACAAAATTGTTGAAAACTTATAACTTTTGAGTTGTTCTGACTTTTTGACTCAAAGGTATTTATGAATGGAATAATTACGAGCTTGGCCGGTATTGAACAAACTACGTTTAAAGCCGGCTAGGGGCCTGGTCGCCGATAATGTCCCTCACCTTTGGCTGGAGCCATTATCAGCATCCAGCCCCAAGCTGGTTTTGAATGTACTTGTTTAAAACCGGCCAAGCATATATTTGTACCCTTACTAATGCATGGGCCCTTTAGACACAATTTGGACTATTCAATTCCTATCTGCTCCACACCTTAGGTCCAGGAGCAGGGCATTCCCAAGACCTCCCCCATGCCCTTCCTCTTTGCGGCCAAGTTCTACCCGGAGGAAGTCAGTGAGGAACTGATACAGGAGATCACGCAACATCTCTTCTTCCTACAAGTCAAGCAGCAGATCCTGAACGAGGAGGTGTATTGTCCACCGGAGGCTTCCGTACTTCTGGCCTCCTATGCGGTCCAGGCTAAGGTTTGTTTTTAAAGTTAATACAAATTACTGTTCAATTTTACTTTCAATAAGATGAAAATAAAATTATCATAATTTGTACTTGGGAAATATGTTTGAGAAGTTACTTAAAATAATGAGTGTATAATTTTTAAGAATCATATCTTCGACAATAATAAGCCAGTTCGGTATTTTTACTGTCCATGCGCGCAGTCACAGGTCCTTCGGGATAAGAGAATGCTCATTGAAGGTGCATGGACACGCAATGAGACAGTCACATGACGCTTGCGCGTTAATTAAGAGCAGAATGGGTGTTCGCGTAACATCGCGGTTACAAGACGTTTGAGTCGAGTCAGCCCTTTTATCCCGAATGACCTTTGACCTGTACTACATCATCGAGATACCGAACTGGCTCATTATCAGCTGTTGGAATTTTCAGGGTCATCATAAATGAAAACGTCTAATACATGCGTGCAATGCTAAAAAGCTACAGAAAACAAAATGCACAAACGGCAGAGCAGTTTGTGCATTTCAAATATTTTATACCCTCAATATGTGTCAAATTAACAGAGCCTTGTTGAAGAAAATTTAAACGGCAGAGCAGTTTGTGCATTTCAAATATTTTATACCCTCAATTTGTGTCAAATTAACAGAGCCTTGTTGAAGAAAATTCAATTTTGATTGCCTGAAATTCATGTCGTTCTGAAGGTTTTATTGTGTAATTACCTGTTGTCATTATGTTGCCTGACATGCAAGTTGGTGTTATGAAAAATCCTGTCTTTACTCTATGCTTGAACAACTTAATTTTAAACTTGCGTACAATTTTATGGTGTGGCTGTCCGTTTTTATATTGCCGTAAATTCTACACATCGCATTGGAGTTCTTTCTTCCTTGTTAATTGGACCATTGGAACATCTGTGCTCCAATTTGGAGTGACTGCATTGAAAAATTTACTCTTGCAGTTGTTCAGAAGGACTTAAAGATAATAAACAACATTTCCAAGCATCAAAAAACAAAACTACCAAATTGTTATGAAATACCTTACATGACTGTAACTTTATAATTTAGTCTCAATCATGTGCTGTAATTTTCAAGAAAATTGTAATTTTTGTATCAATTTGCAAAGATGGTTGGCCGACCACGGTTGGAAACACTGACTTCTTACAAATACTGCCCCCAATTTACCAAATTTAGTTGACCATTTTTTTTGCACATCCTGACTATTTCTCAATCCACTCCTTTTTACCCCATTCCATTTGGGTCCCTAGATCCAGAAATACAATCAATTAAGTGAAAGGGTGTACGTATTACTTCGGCCACTCTCACCTGTGATGTCACCAACTTCAGTGCTTATTCAATGCTTAACCCAGATTCAGCATGTCCAGGTGAGAGTGGCCCAAGTAAAATTTACACCCTTTCACTTATTGATTGTATTTCTGGATCTAGGGACCCAAATGGAATGGGGTAAAAAGGAGTGGATTGAGAAATAGTCAGGCTTTAATGTAATATATAATTTCATTGAAGAAAAACATTAAACAGTTTTAATTATTTGTTTTCTGAATGTTGCACTTTTTTGGCACACTGTGTAGTGAATCTCTAGCATTTCGCTTGGTCCTGTTCTGTGCAGTATGGCGACTACGAACAGAATGTGCACCAGCCAGGGTTCCTAGCCAACGAAGAACTCTTGCCGCAGAGAGTGGTGGAGCAGTTTGACATGACAGCTGAGATGTGGGAGGAGAGAATAACAGCATGGTATGCCGAGCACCAGGGACTCATGAGGTAACTATGTCATGGTGAGATGAGGGAACCAGTGGTGGAGGTCATGAATCATTCATGAACATTTTTGAATGAGTGATTTTGATTGGTTGGATGTGTTATATGGGAGGAGAAAAAATAACAGCGTGGTATGCCGAGCACCAGGGACTCACGAGGTAAATTTGTCATGGTGAGATGAGGGAACCAGTAATGGAGGTCATGAATCATTCATGAAGCTTTGTGAATGAGAGTTTTTGATTTGTTGGATGTGGTATGTGGGAGGAGAAAAAATAACAGCATGGTATGCGGAGCACCAGGGACTCATGAGGCAAGAATATGGTGAGATGAGGGAACCATTGATGGTGGTCACGAATCAGTCATGAAGATTTGTGAATGAGAGTTTTGATTGGTTGGCTGTGATATGTGGGAGGAGAAAAAAAAAACATAACAGTATGGCATGCCAACAGTGGGATTAAGTGGTAAATATCACGAGGTGTATCGGATCAAGGGATAGTGACCCTGAATCATAGTCAAGGTTTGTGAATTTGGACCAGGGATGAAATCTTGTAAATGAGGAATCAATTTTATTGGCCAGAAAAAAAATTATGGAGCACGATAAAGAAAATACTATGCTGATTAACAGCGATTCATAATGTAACATAGAAAGTAGCTTAGGTTAATTAAGAAAGAATTAATACAAAAAAGGAAATACATTTTTAAAATGTTTTTTCATGTTTTGTTTTGACAGGGATGAAGCAGAGATGGAGTATTTGAAAATCACACAAGATCTTGAAATGTATGGAGTCAACTATTTTGAGATTAAGGTAAATTACATACAGACATGGAGCTCAATTAAGATTTGAAGGGTTGCACTGTGAGTTCGCAGCGAAGAATCTGATGGTTTGCGAGAGTTCCTGGGGAGTAGTTCAACCTCAGGCAGAGCATATTGTCCAAAACGTTGAGTTTCCAAACAGTTCTTTTCAGAACCACACAAACTTAGAGCTCATTGAAGTTTGTGAACATGTGATGCGACATTTCTCACCTTAATTAGAGCCGTTTAACAAGTATTGCTCAATTTGTATTTCCAATTGAAATACGTTTAAGAAATATGTACACTATGTGAAGTGAGAAAAACTAAACTACCATCTTCTTTTATAGTAAAAGTAACTTTGACTCGAGGAGCATTGGTAAACTTCTCCAATGCTGTATTCTCAACCACGCAAAGCCCCAGATCGCACTGAAATTGTGTTTTTCTTGTTTATTGTGTATTCTTTTGCCATAAGAGTGTATTTATACTTTTTATTTGGCATTTCGTTTTTAGAACGAGAAAGGTACAGATTTGTATCTGGGTGTTGACGCTATGGGGCTGAACGTGTATGAGATTGACAACAAACTGGTGCCCAAGATATCCTTCCCTTGGAGCGAGATCAGAAACGTGTCCTACAAAGACAAGAAGGTAAGATAAGATGCCGAGGTGAAGTGAAGTAAGAAGCCAAAATTTGATATATTACAATTGGAATTCCCAGAATATATGAAGTGAGCCATGGCAAGCAATATGCCACAAACCTCCAGCTCTTGTACCTAAACATAATGAGAATAACCCACATGTGGCAGAGGTGTAATCAAGTCCCTCACAAGTTAGTTCTCAAGTCCAGCCACAAGTCCATCATAGGTCCAGTCACAAGTCCAGTCACAAGTCCAGTCACAAGTCCATCACAAGTCCAGTCACAAGTCCAGTCACAAGTCCAGTCACAAGTCCAGTCACTAGTCCAGTCACAAGTCCAGTCACAAGTCCAGTCACTAGTCCAGTCACAAGTCCAGTCACAAGTCCAGTCACTAGTCCAGTCACAAGTCCAGTCACAAGTCCAGTCGCAAGTCCAGTCACAAGTCCAGTCACTAGTCCAGTCACAAGTCCAGTCACAATCCTTTCACAAGTCCAGTCACAAGTCCAGTCACAAGTCCAGTCACTAGTCCAGTCACTAGTCCAGTCACAAGTCCAGTCACAAGTCTAATCACAAGTCCAGTCACAAGTCCAGTCACAAGTCCAGTCACAAGTCCAGTCACAAGTCCAGTCACAAGTCCAGTCACTAGTCCAGTCACAAGTCCAGTCACAAGTCCAGTCACAAGTCTAATCACAAGTCCAGTCACAATCCTTTCACAAGTCCAGTCACAAGTCCAGTCACTAGTCCAGTCACAAGTCCAGTCACAAGTCCAGTCACAAGTCTAATCACAAGTCCAGTCACAAGTCCAGTCACAAGTCCAGTCACAAGTCCAGTCACAAGTCCAGTCACAAGTCTAATCACAAGTCCAGTCACAATCCTTTCACAAGTCCAGTCACAAGTCCAGTCACTAGTCCAGTCACTAGTCCAGTCACAAGTCCAGTCACAAGTCTAATCACAAGTCCAGTCACAAGTCCAGTCACTAGTCCAGTCACAATCCTTTCACAAGTCCAGTCACAAGTCCAGTCACAAGTCCAGTCACAAGTCCAGTCACAAGTCCAGTCACAAGTCCAGTCACAAGTCCAGTCACTAGTCCAGTCACTAGTCCAGTCACAAGTCCAGTCACAATCCTTTCACAAGTCCAGTCACAAGTCCAGTCACAAGTCCAGTCACTAGTCCAGTCACTAGTCCAGTCACAAGTCCAACTTGCAATTTGATGACTTCGCCTGAATGAATAATAATCAACATCAATCTAACCAGGAGAAATATCTACAAACTTTTTTATCTTTTCACACATAAACATTTAGATTGGAAAAAATTCCCAAATGGTTTCGGCACAAATTTCACAAGTATTAACTTTTCTCTTGCAGTTCACGATAAAGCCGATAGACAAGAAATCACCTGACTTTTGTTTCATATCTCCTCGGCTCAGACTCAACAAACTGGTGAGTTGGTGTACCTTATCTTCATTGTTATCAGTGGAACAGATCACACCTTTGAAAAAGGGCACTCTGGGTGAACTTGGAAACAAGCTGTATTGATCATTGTAGCCTGAGAGTTGTTTTTAAAATGAAGGTCCTAAACTAAGTTCCCAAAATATCATTAATCGTAACAGTCCTCAAATTTTAATATGTTTGTCACATATTTTAGGCCAAAAAAGAAAAGTCTCCGGTTTCTGGTATGCGCGCGCGTCGCCGTAGCCATGCGCGTCGGCAAAATGAAAAAAATTTTTTTAATGAAAGATGATGTCCCAAAACCACCAAACTCACTGGTTTGACTGGAATACTGCTGCTGCACAATTTTAACGTGTTTTTAGATTGGGTTATGGTCGAGAATAAGCTTTATGTGGCCTCTCTGGACTCCCATATATTTGCACTCAGTTTAGTCGGACACCATTTGCAGTCATCAGCCGACATTTGAAGCAAAAAAGTCAGGGAAAAAAAAAAAAAAAAGCCGCGTCGCCGCATCACTTTTTGGGCAAGCTCCATACCAGAAACCGGAGACTTTTTTTTTTTGGCCTTAGGGGATAGTGTTGAAAAATATCAGTTTTCTAAGCCTCATCTGTAAAACTATACTTAAGATCAAATTGTTGATCTTAATCCCCCCCCCCCCCCAATAGTATGTAAGAATTGCTACCCACAACCCCAGGTGGGCTTTCTCAAACCAATATCCATCACTCAATGCAAAATTATATTGCGAAAAATCACAGATTTTAATTATATCTATTTGAGATATGATTGACATAGACCTCAAGTAGTACCAAAGCCTGGTATAGCACCAAACGTTTGGTGTACCAAAATGCATTGGCAATAGTGAAGTGACTTTGAAAAATGTGTGCGCTATCTGTTTGTAGATTCTGGATCTGTGTGTTGGGAACCACGAGCTGTTTATGCAAAGACGGCGGATGGACACGATGGAGGTACAACAGATGAAAGCACAAGCCAAGGAGGAGAAAGCCAAGAGACATGTAAGTCAGCCGTCAATCTGTCGATTTGTGCTCACATAAGGGAGCATCTCAAAACTCGTAACACTTGGAATGGACAGAGATTATTACTCAACTAATGCCAGTGTCCATGCTTATTGCTATTTTCATAAAGGAAAGTGAAGTTATTAAACTGACTTGCCTTTGGACACGGAGTGAAGTCCGTACCTCTGGGCAGTGTGACTTAGGGGTTAGGGTTTTGACTCGTGATCAGAGAGTCAGGGGTTCAAATCCAGCTGCTGGCCATATGTTGTGTCCTTGGGCAAGCCACTTCACCCCCACTTGCCTCTCTCCACCCAGGAGTATAAATGGGTAACAGCATTAGCTGGGGAGTTACCTAAAGATGGACTGGTATCCCATCTAGGGGAGTAGAAATGTTCTCAGTCACTTCACACCAAGGAAACTGGAAATAAACACTGGCCTGATGGTCCATTTCGCTCGTGACAGACTTTACTTCTTACCCAAAATTCAATCCCTTGACCACCAGTTTTAAGTTTTAAGAAAGAGGTTTTTCCCATGTACAAACGTTAGACTGTTTTTGATTTTCTTGGGTCAGATCGAGAGACACAAGTTGATGAGGGAGAGAGAGTTGAGGGAGCAAGCCGAGCGTGACAAGGAGGACATGGAGAAGCAACTGGTGCACTTCAGGGACGAGGCAAGACTAGCACACGATGCACTGGTGAGATGCTGCTTGTTGTTACCTAATGTTGGTTTATAGACTAATTTGATGAACAAAATTGGAAGCCATGACTGAGGTTGAACCAAGCTTGTGTGCATTTCTCCAGCATTCTTAAAATTGAAGCACACACACACACATATATGTTTACGTTACATACCTATTGTGGACGTTCCTTTGTTTTCGTTGTTAAGAAAAACCTGTGAAAAAAAACTCATTTTACTCACACTGTAAAAACTCACCCAATTTTTTTTGCAATGGATAAACCTAACCCCAAAATGCCTCTAAACCTGTTTTCCAGAGAGGGGGAAACATTGTGTGGACGTGGGCAAGTCCACACAACGTAGCTGAAAACTGGTTTATGTGGACATCTTTTGTTGGGAAGTCCACACAGTGAATGTCATGCTTGTACACATTTTGGTAACGCTATTGATCAAAGGAATAGTAAGTGTGTGCATACAGCCTGCATGCAAATATGGTTCCAACTCAATAATGGCCACTAGTTTAGATTGCCAAAATAGTGTATAGGCCTTCTTCCCTCAAACCTGCAAAATAAAAAAGGCTCACTAACATGGTTTGTCGAACCACGTAATTCCGTGCTTAGTTCACCAGTCTGTGCTTGCAGCTCTAGCACAGATATTGTGTGCTGAATATAAGCCCATTACAATCCAAATTTCCTCGTTGGGTGCTCACAAACTCATGTGAATATTCCACTGTAATAGAAGTGTTCTAGGCCTATTCCCTCATTTGTGTTCATTTTTGCTATGTTTTAAGATGAGGTCAGAGGAGACGGCAGAACTTCTCGGAGAGAAAGCCCAGGTTGCGGAGGAGGAAGCCATGTTGCTAGCTCAGAAGGCCAACCAAGCCGATTCTGAGATACAACGCATCAGGCTACAGGCTATCAAGGTAAACGGAAAGACTTTTGTGACTGGTGGATTTTGAATGAAAAGAACCATCTATTAGACAAAGTGGGGGAAAAAATGGTTACTCATCCAGGTTTTTGACAGAAGGGAGGAGGCGGCCCTTTTATTTGTCAAGATGGGATTTTTTTAAGATGGATTCTTCCATTTCCTTGACTCTTTTGCTGATAATTTTGTGTCGAAAGGAGCCGTCAATGCTTATTACCAGTTTTTGAAGTTGTACATAGATACAGGTTCGCTGGAAACACATAAGACAAAATGTATTGCAAATGTACAATTAAAAAGAAAAAGGGAGGCAGCCGGGAAAAAAAATCAAACTGGCAGTGACGAGGAATTTGTTATTTTTTTTACTTGGCATTACCTGATGACTTATTCAACAAAACGTAATGAGAAGCCATAGACCTTTATCATGCTGCCACCATTTCAGTCATGTTCCCTGTATCCAATAACAGTACTGAATGATAATTTTTTGTGCAAAAAGGAACCAGACTATTTTTCCTTTTAGCCTCGCTTGGGTTACGTTGATTTAAATGAGAAAAAAATCAAGATGGCCGTAACATGACAATGGTCTATTACTGTGATGATACAATGTACGATGCGAACACACATGTTGCACAAGTTTATTAAAGTGAAGATGTACCCATTTCGGCAATTCTACTGATTTGAAGGAATATGAATAAATATTGATTCTTTGTTTTTTCAACCTGTCATACATTTGCCCTCCTGTGTAGACGGAAGAAGAGAGAAATTTAATGGAGATGAAAGTTCACGAAGCCGAGATGATTGCTGGCAGATTAGCTGAGGAGTCAGATAGAAGGTAGGAACTGCCTTCTTCCATTCACAGAATCTTTTTATAACTTGTTAGTACCAAGATGACAGCTTTTCTGATGCTTAATCTCTGAAAAATTAACCGACAAAATGTGGCAATGACAGCATTTTTATAAAAATTAAACCACTGTGTCTTAACCGTCTTCATGTCATCACTTCATTATGCCTGTTGTGAAAATTCCATTTTTCGAAAGTACGGGTTGGGCTGGCTTAAAAACGGTCTATTGTTGGGATTTTCTTGTATTCATCTGTGTGTTCAAAACAAAATGTCAAAGATTTTTTTTCTTCAGTTAATATAAACATGATTATGTTAAATAGCAGAACACTGCTTGGAGAGAGGATTGTCTAAGACAGAAGGAATCTTTTAAAGAAATGTAATGACACTGAGTTGTACTGCAGTTACAATTTTCTGAACACAAATTTCTAATCGACAGATTTGATTTCGCATGAGTTGAATCAGACTGCTGAAAATTGTGCAGTTTCTCTGGTATTACGGCGTGTGAGCACCATAGCCCATAACCACGGAATGTATGTTTGTGAATCAATACTTTACGCAGGCTTAGTAAAGACCGGCTTATCGCTTTTGCATCTTACCAAGACCATCCTTGAGCGATAGCCAGGTATAATCAGACTAGTTAAGCCCGCCAGCTAAGACCTTGGTATTGCAATCCGCCCCAGATTCCGTTGGGCACGTAGGCATCCTCCGACACCCGCTGAGATTTTCAATTTTACTTTTTCAAGGGTCATATGGGGATCCCTTGAAAAAGTCGCTGTAGGTATTTCTAATTGCACAGGGCATTTCCTGTCATCAGAGATGAAGCGTCGTGCCCCTTTAAGCTTTAAGATTGGAAGTCAGTGATGTCATTGTTTCTATTGTTCTTTCAGAGCAATGGAGGCCGAGAGATTAAAGGAGCAGCTTGTCCGGGCCAGGGAAGCTGAGAAGAACGCCAAGGAGAAACTCATCCAAGTCACCAAGTTGCCACTCCTGGATGTGAGTACTTGGGCTGATATTTTGAAGCTGCTTAGCTGAAAGCATAAGAAATTTGCTATGCTACATGTAAACAGCTTAGCAGTCAAAATGTTGCGTAGTATTATTAAACTTGCTTGTGAATGACACACAGAAGGGTTTTGCCAAAATGTTTAAGCGTCAACCCTAACCCTGGCAGACGCAACACAGTGCATCAGGTGGAAAAGTCTGGTGCACTTTGATGCATTCAGCCACCAACACCAGTGCGTAAACGGCCGTTTCTGAGACAATGAGAGCTAATCCCATTGAACAATGCCACAGTTGTATCCTGCTGCGTTCGGGGACCACAGACTCTGAGGCAGTTTGGCCTTGAAACATTTTGACCTGATGGATCTTGCTGCACTGGGCAGGCTTGTCACTTAGACAAGTGTTGCATGTTGCTGCATTTGGCAGGGTGTCTAGCCAAAATACCCTGGAGGGTTAGGGTTAATGTAATGTCCGTGATAGAGCTGTTAAGAGCCCAGTGAATAAACCTGAACATGTATTTTTCTTCAAATCTTCTACATCCTTCGTCTATTAATGGTCCAGGAGACCACAGACTAGGAGTTTTAGATCATTTCTCTGAATCATTAATTAGATATCGTGGTTAATTGGCTCTGTCATGGACATTACACTTCCTTTCATAATGCTGGAATTGCCCACATATAACCTTAAAAATGTGAAATGACTTGCTCTTAGTAGAACTTAGATTGTAGAGATACATTGTGCAATTTGTGTTCATTGCACAAAATGCTCACAAAATTGGCAGGTGTTTGACAGTTATCAACACACAATGCAATGAGTAAACCAGTGGCACAGTTTGTTTTACTTCCATAATAACCTGTAGCTACTTCACGACAGGATTTTTTTTGGCCGAAAAACATAAATTTTCACAAAGATTAAATATATCGGCCAAACACCACAAATACTAAATCTTGAGAGTCATTTGTACAATATTTGTATGATACTCCTCACCGTAACTCGGAGGTCCCGCCAGGGAGTGATATGATACAATGCCAGGCCTGTAATGGCCAAGTTCAAGTTCAACACAAAGTGTGTACAAAACCAATGGGAACCACTGACGTGTAAACACGTCCACCGCCTGAGACTTGAAGAAAGCTTGACGATTTAACCCGTCGCCCGCCCCTGCTGATGTACACTGCCAGATCGTGTTTACACGTCCTCCGCCATTAAATGTTCAAGCAATATTGTAACCCATTTCTCCCTCTGTGTGTTTTTCTCTCAGTTAACATCAGCGCATGTCATAACCAGCTCAGAGTTTGAGAAGCTACAGCTCACAGACGGAGACTACGGAGTGGACAACGATAACAACTCCTATGAACTGATGACGGATGGTGACGTGGAGAAACTGTCCAAAGAAATTGAGAAAGAAAGGTTTGTATCAACGTGATATGTTTTCTACATCCATCCAGCTGCTTTTTCAGACCCTACCTCAGTGCAGGAGGCAAGCCTTTAGTCAGCAACCACGTCATTCATTGTAAATTAGACAGTATGGTGTATTTTCGTGTGGCATAGCCGTTATCAAATTGCATAATGGTCACTACCTGTGCCGTGCACGGTTGTCATAATCATGCCGACCCATCGGTCTTAGTCTGCTACAATGGCGACGCTGACTTTGTGGTACCTGGATGTAGGCCGAGTCAAATGGGTCAGTGAGAGCCCTCTATATGACCTTTCTAAATCCACTCTCAGCAATAGGGCTAGAAAATATATTTTACCCTGCACAAAAGAACATGGAATAGAAGTTGCTTTATCATAAAAAATCTCTTTCAAGCTGACATTCAAGCTCAAAACGTAGCAGTTGAATGTTCACCAAAAAATATTTTGTTTTACAAAACACCCCTATAGTAAACTGGGCAGATATTGAGTATTAACAGCTGTTGCGGCCTGGCATTCTGGAGCTGCGCCAAACGCGGAAGATCGACTGTTGAAATCCTTTGAAACAAGTCCAGAGACTAGTCAGTAGAAAATTGAAGTTGGCTTGTCAAAAACCTAATTCTATTTTGGTCGTCTTGGGTCAATCTAAACACATTTATGTTGGGCGAGACTCTGAAACAAAAGTATGAAACTGTAGGAACAGAGTACAACACCCATTATTGAATGTACATCTCCCCAACGCAAATTCCATTCTATAAATAGTTTGGGTGCAGTACCTGCTGCTTTATCCAATTCGAACCAGCCAGCCGATCCTGGCAAGCTTGGTGGTTCAGTGGTAAGATGTCTGCACCAGTAAGCAGGAGGCTGTGGGTTCCAGTCCCACCCGAGTAAGCTTGTGAATTTGTTCTCGGTGAAGGGCAAAACCTAATCTTGAATTTCCATCTCCCCGATGCAAATTCCATCCTGTTCAGAGTAACACAATGGAAGACCACCTTTAGTCATCCCGTTTTCCCTCTGGACTTCTTAAAGAGTCTTTCCAAATTTCCACCCTTTATTTTACTCCGCCTACCTCTATTGTTTGTCTCGCCCAGGGTGGACTACCTGGAGAAGAGCAGGCATCTGCAGCTACAACTGAATGAGCTCAAGTCAGAGATCGAGGTGATGAAGGTGGAGGAGAAAGAGACGGAGCTTGATCGCATCCACAATGACCTGATGGATAGGGGAGAAACCAAGTACATCACGCTAGTCAGAGTAAGTGGGAAGACGATCTCAATTATTTAGAATGATTCCTAGTAAAAGGTGCCTTTCCATATGCGCTTTCAGTCCTGGCTGTGTCCGTGACTGTTGTTCGCGATGCATTTTGCACGCGTGATTTACCTTTCCATGTATATGTGAAGTATGCGCAATGAATTTGGTTTAATAGCAATGTAGAAAAAAGAAAATGGCAAGCTGTCAAAATAAAATGCGTCCATTGATTGCAGCTGCAGCTTACAGTGAAAGAATTCTTTCCAAAAAAAACCGAAAATACTGGGTGTGGGTCCATGAAATCGTCCAAAGCAGGCAAGATAATGGGACGTACCATCGTTTTGATTGCAACGCAGTAATGGTAGGGGGTTGTTCGCTTGCGCCAAGCGTTGCATATGTGTCGAAATTGCTCTTGGAATGATTTTGGCGGACGATCGAAATGGACACGCAACGTATGCGTACCTATGAAAAGGGACGTGTGCGTCAATATGAAGTCAATTTTTTGTGTCCTTAAAAATTAAATATGTTAACGCAACGTAGGCGTAACGGACCAAAAAATGTGCATATGGAAAGGCACCTTAACCCTGGCAGACGCAACACAGAGCATCAGGTGTAAGCATCTGTGGGACCTTGCTGTACTGATGCAAGTTGTGGCTTTCTACACTCTTGATTGAGCAGGAAACAGTGAAATTTGTTCAAATGCCCGGATGAAGACAGTATCGAAAAAAATATTGTGCTCATCTGGGTACGTTTTAATACTGACATAATATTGCAGTCATCCTGGTACTTTTTACGAAAGGAAACAATGCGCTGATTATTTTTACCACTGGAAGCCTGATATAACTAATAATTGTTGGTTTTTTTGGTGTATTTGCGATGACATAAGTTTGTACTGTACTTTGGTATTAAATTTTTAGAATTGAAGTATTGAGAAAAATGTGTATGACGACAAGAACATGTAGTATTGTAAAATAAGCTCTGGTTTAGATTTGCAATATTCAATATTTGACTGTTCTGTTCGATTTTCTTTACAGATCAAATCTGGCACGACGAAGGCAAGGGTGGCGTACTTTGAAGAGCTTTAAAGAGGTAGAGGAATCCCCCCATCAGCCAGGTTTGACAAAGAGTGCAGATATTTATTTTACCAAACTTTTGTAGATTTATACTTCCTGAAATTGATTCTTAATGACCGCTCAAAACTTGCTTAGGAAATATGGCTGCTTATGACTTGTGTAATTTAGTGGTTGGTCCATGAAGAGAGAGTTTTTCTTTAATATGTCCCTGAGCAGGCTAAAGTACCTCAATATTTTCAAATTTGCATGAATACAAGAACAAAAAGTGTGGTATTTGATTTGTGACCGGCTCCACAAAAAAGGGTATTAACTCGCTAAACATTATTGTGTAAGAGGGTGAAAATTTTGTCAAAATGTGATTTTCATTTTTTGTCATGAATGACATCTTTAAATCCCTACAGTTCCAGGTTTCATTCACAGAAATGTTGATTTTAATAAACAAAGTGGAAAAAACAACCATTTGGGTGCATCGGTCTGTTGTTCTACAACAAAGCCAGCTATTTCAAAGCCTGTTTTCTCAGTTGTTTTAATCGAACTCCAAGGAAGAAATTAATATGCAAATACATCATATCTCCAGAACAGCAGGGGCTATGGAGCTCTATTATATACCAAATGAAAGCTTACATTGTGGGCCTTCCACCCATGTATATAACTCAATTTCTCTCTTTTTTTGCGACATAATACCCTTTTTTTGTGGAGCCAGTCACATTTGAGCAGTGACCTTAATTGTTTTTTTTCTTTTTAAATTGTGAAAGAAACCAACCAAGCTTTGAACCGTTGGATCCTAGGTGGGAAATTCAAATGGCGTAACTAAAGAAATGGCAGAATGGGGGTGTTTTTTCCATGTGGATATAAGAACTGGTTGTTTGCTAATCTTGTATTGGATGTACGTTGATAAAGACTGTAAAAGGCTTTGGTTGATAGAGGGCACACAATGAGCCTTATTCACGAGTGGCCATTTTTGTCGAGTTCCCTGAATGTATTTCATTCATTATTAACTATTGAATGGGATGGCGCCAGACTATTTATGCAATTTTTTTTTAAAATCTGGCTTTAAACATTAGGGAATGTGTAATCACAAATTTTAAATAATTCATTGAAGCAGACTGGAATTAATTAGTAATTAAGTTGCTTTCATTTCTCTCGGCAAGTTCCAAAAATTAAGCTTTTACCTCACTTTCAATTCAATATGGCCGACTCGTGTATAAGGCCCATTTGTAAGGTTCCTCTGTAACCACAATTAGCTAGAGGACTTTTTTGGATTTGTTTGTTCAAAAGTGCAAGTCAATATTCACTTCAGTTCCCTCTTTTTGTTGGGATTTTTCAGCCTTCGAAGGACTTGATTGCCTCTCCAGTCATGACTGTATTAATTGGTGCTTGTAAATGAAATGTAGGTGCTTTAAATGAGCTGTTTTGGGTAATTTATGTTGGCAATCGTAATTGAGTTTAAATTGTGCAAACTTATTTCAAAGCTCGTTTGACCTAACTCCTTTGAATTTTTTTTTTTATTACAAATCACCTTTTATGACACTCCTCTGTCTGGCAAATTCAACAAAGCCATCCCAGCAGTCAAACTCAAGAAAGGGACTGTTTCCTGCCAGTTGAGTTCTCCAAAGCAGGATTGACTGGTTGTGACTGTTTATGTCACTTGATACAGCCATGTTTTGACTGGTGGTGATGGATAAGCAAGCTGTACCTACCACTTACCTGTTTTGTCTGTTGATGAAATTTGACTACTCACAGTGTTTATGATCTTACTGTTGGTGACAAGCTTGTGTGTAATGACCCAGCGGCGTAACTAGGGTTAGGTTGCTAGGGGGCACTTGGGAGGGGAGGGGGGGGGGGGGAAGCACGGGCACGTGTTGCCCCCCCCCCCCCCCCCCCCCAGTGTAGAGTTGTAATCTTGCATTGTTACCAGTGGGTGCATCGTCTTGCTGTCAAAGACAAGGTTGTTAGTACACTCCAGAATGCTTAGTATGTGAAAAAAAAGCACAGAAAAAGACAACATAGGTCAACAAAATATATATTCACTACAAAATCAGCCATTAACGATACTGTATTCATTCAGCCCTTGCCAACTGAATTTGTAAGTACACATTTAGACTCATGTGCAAACAAAAATAGATGTTTGCTCTTCATTATTCACATGTAAATTAAAATTGATAATTTCTGTCTTCCAATTCTGAATAATGCTGTAACCTGTACTTTTCTGTGGACTGGAACTTTTTTGAATTAAACCTTTAACCTTAGACCTTCCCATATCCTCCAAAATGCTCTTGGCAAAATGCGGCTCTTGCAGGATGGAGGCTATATGGCAAAACTGCGTGGCTGATTTTGGAGAATGCAGTGTGTCAAGGTCTCAGGCCGGACCTTGTGTTGTTTATGTTCAGCCGTGCATAAATTTAGGCCTAGATTATACTTGAAATCCTCTGCACTGCTCCAGGATGTCACTGGCTCTGCCTCAACATATTGACAGCGATAACAGAGGATTTTGGAAGATTGAGGCTGTATGCAATTTTGACATGGAGGCAGTGGGAGGATTTTGCAGGATTGAGGTTGGATCCTAGTAAAAATGCCTAGGGAGTTAGGGTTAAGAAAATGGCTACCAGACCTCAGAACCGCCTCTGGGAAAACGTTTGATTGCAAAGAATTTGGACACAAATGTTTTGATTTTTGTAAGTAAAAAGCTTGTTTGCATTTACAGTATATTTCAGTGGGAGCTCAACTGGCCCTACGTAGCTATATACAAATTGCGTGGCCCCAAACAGTTGGGGGCTTTTAATGTAAAAAGAAGGGGATACAATTGAAATACATAACAGGGTTCTACCACCAAGACATTATTAACAGCAGTAGGATTTTTGCCAAAATTATGTAAAATAAATTTGATACTTTTTGAAGGTTTTCAAAAGTGATGTTGCTCAAAAACACCGAGACAATCTTGTAACAAGAAGTACTTACAGTTGCCTTGCTGTAGTTGGAGTTTATTTAAATGGTTCAAATTTGTGTACAAAAAATGACCTGTATAATGATGTAATATACGTATTTATCTACGTGATTGTGCAGGGCTGCTTAGCCTTGTAGTGTATATTTATTTTCTTAGCATTGCAAGAAATTATTGATGAACATTTAGTGGGGCACAATTGTACTACAATGGCGGGAATTTTGTATTCCTATCCAAACAGGCTACGCTTATTTTTCTTTAATTGTTGTGTGCTCAAAAACATGAAGTCACAAAAGGATACTGCCTGAATGCAAACGTAAAGCAAATTTGACATCACAAAACATTCTCAGCAAAAGTAGTCCAGGTTGAAATGTGTTCAAGTTTTGCAAATTCGCAGCGAGAAAACTTGACGAGACGTCGCAAATTTGCATGCGCGTTCAATTTTGTGCTGAGTGCAAACCATGTCTTGCAAACCATGTCTTGAGGGTGCAAAATTCTGAAGCCAGATTTCTCCTAAGATATTGTATAAAGAATAGTGGTCAGGTATGGACGTCTGGTTTCCAAACCTGCCTTTTCTTCCTTTTTCAAATGCAGTTGCAGTTTGTGAAACCAATGTTGCTTCTTGGGAAATTGTTTTCACATGACTTGATACGACTTTCAAAACAACACAAGACGAACGCAAGTACAAAGTAAATTGAGCGCTGTGGAATATATGTATTAGGTTTAAAGGTAATATTCAACACTTGCTTTTGCTGTAATTTTCAGAAGTGGATGGATTTGGGGGTTAGTATTTTTATAGTGAATATTGTTAGACTGAAAAAAACTGCTGTTCATGTAGTCTGGTTCCTTGACCCTGCTTTGGACGAAACAGAGCAATTTGTAGACGCCAGGGAATTATCAGGTCAGGGAACCAGACAAGCTGGCACCCGTTCATGGACGTCTAACTGATTACAAACAAAATGTGGACTAACTAACTTTGGTGAATTTGGGGCAGTATTTGGAAATTGATACAAAATTCAACTTTTCTTGAAAATGACAGCATATCAGGTGCCATAATTTCACAGGATGCTTGGGGATATTATTCACTTACAGTCCAGTAAGGTATTTCATAATATTATGGTAGTTTTGCTGTTTAATGTTTGCAAATGTTGCACATTACCTTCAAGTCTTTTTCAAGCCAAACATCGGGAAGGCTCTAACCACTGATAGATATTCAAATGTAAGAAGACCTTCTGTATTTTGTTTTGTAAAAAAGCTTTCCCATTCATACGGAAAGAATGTGTACATTTCCCCATCATATTTACCTCTGTAGAGCTCCAGCTTCGTCCATAAAAAGTGTGCCTATGAAATTTTCAACACTTGCAGTAGAAGCAAGAAAATGGATGCTAAAAGCCTAACAAATACAAAGTATTCGACGGTGATTCTACCGAGTGTGCACTTGGTTTTCTGAGCATTAGGATACCTTCTTTAAGAAGTTTTAATTGTGATTATATTGGAGATGAGTAGATTGTATTGAGTGGATTCGCAGAGCTGTGTCAATGATTCAATGAAGTGTCAATATGCAACTGATTTCAACTTCATTCTTCTTGCCAACTAAAAGTGTATAAAAATGGTCCTTACTGTTTTGGGAAAGTATTCAGCGAATTAGAAATTACTGAGAAAGTAGAGAAAATGTGAAAATATGTAACGTTTTGAAAAATGTAAAAATCTAGTAACAAAAGGTTTATACTGTACGTATTTTGGTCCCCCCCCCCCAAAAAAAAATATTCATTGATTAAATTGATTTGTCTGAAAATGGCCTGCAAGTCGCATCTGGAAAAAAACCCCAAAGATTCCCTTGAAAAGCATACATTTCAGTATATGGTGTTCAGCATTGTTATTACATTTTTCTGATTTAAATGAGTTCCCATAATTTTGTCACTTTCTACCATTCTATCATTTTTTGCTTGGACAGTACAAAAACTATTTATCATGGTACTAATAACAAATTTGACATAGTTTGTAATAAAACCCAATATATATTTATGATACAAATGGCTTTCCATGATTTGTGCATCATTGTATTTTGTCACTAAACGATGTATTCGCTGTTATCGTGCAAAAAAAAGTGTAATCCTTGTTACTGAGTGCAAAATGATTTTTACACTGTATTTCCTTAAATCATATTAATTCTATTTTTGAATGGTTCCCGTCGATTTTCAGACCATTTGTGTCCTATATCCTAAACAATTTTGGAACGAAATTTCAATTCAGTGCACTGTGTTCTTGAGTTATCGTCTCCACAAAGTCCATCACCTGTGCAAATTCGTTTGGGCAGATCGTATCCACGTTGACAGAAGTATGCGCGCTTGGTGACCAGTATTTGTGTAGCGCGCCCTCTGTTGCAAGAATTTGATGTTGGTAAAATGTACGGCAGTGCTCTTACACATTGTCGTTTTTGTTTTTGATGTATGCGTTTTTTGTCTTCAACGGTTTCTGTCGAATTTCAAATATATTGTCTCGTATATCACAGTCATTAATGGGACGCAATTTCAAATCAGTGCAATGTGTTTTTCTGGAGTTATCGTCTCCACAAAGAGTGCTCTATTTTTGTTCCAACAGTGACTCCGCGAATTCGAATATAATTTTTCGCGATTAGTACACTGTATTTCCCTTAATCATATTAATGTATTCTTGAATGGTTCACGTCGATTTTCAAACCATTTATGTCCTATATCCTAAACAATTATTGAACGAAATTTCAATTCAGGATACTGTGTTGTTCTTGAGTTATCGTCCCCACAAAGAGTGCTTTAGTACACTGTATTTCCTTAAATCATATTAAAAAAATTTCTTGAATGGTTCCCGTCAATTTTGAAACCATATGTGTCCGATATCCCAAACAATTATTGAACGAAATTTCAATTCAGTGCACTGAGTTATTCTTGAGTTATCGTCTCCACAAAAAAGTCCATCACTTGTGCCAACGTACGAATGCGGTACGTACTTCTAGGGGCGACTATTGATGGACGCCTCTGGCGGTACGTACCTCTAGGGGCGACTATTGATGGTCGCCTCTAGCGGTACCTACCTCTAGGGGCGACTATTGGTGGTCGCCTCTAGCGGTACGTACTTCTAGGGGCGACTATTGATGATCGCCTCTAGCGGTACGTACCTCTAGGGGCGACTATTGATGGTCGCCTCTGGCGGTACGTACCTCTGGGGGCGACTATTGATGGTCGCCTCTAGCGGTACGTACCTCTGGGGGCGACTATTGATGATCGCCTCTAGCGGTACGTACCTCTGGGGGCGACTATTGATGGTCGCCTCTAGCGGTACCAACCTCTAGGGGCGACTATTGATTGTCGCCTCTAGCGGTACCTACCTCTAGGGGCGACTATTGATGGTCGCCTGTAGCGGTACGTACCTCTAGGGGCGACTATTGATGGTCGCCTCTAGCGGTACGTACCTCTAGGGGCGACTATTGATGGTCGCCTCTAGCGGTACGTACTTCTAGGGGCGACTATTGATGGTCGCCTCTAGCGGTACGTACCTCTAGGGGCGACTATTGATGGTCGCCTCTAGCGGTACGTACCTCTGGGGGCGACTATTGATGGTCGCCTCTGGCGGTACATACTTTTTTATCTTATTTTTTTCGACAGAATTTCCCTCCCCTTTAGTAGCACATCTGTACAGCAATCGATTTGGAATGCGTTCTAGGGCCCTTGAGACATCTTTCTAGCAACTTTCAAGCAATTTCATTTTTTGGCCAAAATTGAAAAAAAATCAAGGGGATAGCCTTACATTTTTAGTCAAAAAAGACTAAAAATTGACTTTTGTCAAATTCCTGTGCAAGCAATAGGAACATCAATCAACGCACTTACATGCAGACTTTTGAGAATTTGGGCAAAATCATCCATTTTTGGAGAAGATTTGTCCTAATTTTGGAGCGATTTTACCTTAATTTTTCGTCGAAATTTCTCCTTTAATAGCACATCTGTCCAGCAATCGATTTGGAATGCGTTCTAGGGCCCTTGAGACATGTTTCTAGCAAATTTCAAGCAATTTCATTTTTTGGCCAAAATTGAAAAAAAATCAAGGGGTTAGCCTTACATTTTTAGTAAAAAAGGCCACAAATTGACTTTTGTCAAAACAAGGCAGAAATTCCTCCACAAGCAAGAGGAACCTAAATAAATAATCGAACATGCAGAATTTTTAAGAATTGAGCAAAAATCATCCATTTTTGGAGAAGATTTGTCCTAATTTTGGAGCGATTTTACCTTAATTTTTCGTCGAAATTTCTCCTTTATTAGCACATCTGTCCAGCAATCGATTTGGAATGCGTTCTAGGGCCCTTGAGACATGTTTCTAGCAAATTTCAAGCAATTTCATTTTTTGGCCAAAATTGAAAAAAAATCAAGGGGTTAGCCTTACATTTTTAGTAAAAAAGGCCAAAAATTGACTTTTGTCAAAACAAGGCAGAAATTCCTCCACAAGCAAGAGGAACCTAAATAAATAATCGAACATGCAGAATTTTTAAGAATTGAGCAAAAATCATCCATTTTTGGAGAAGATTTGTCCTAATTTTGGAGCGATTTTACCTTAATTTTTCGTCGAAATTTCTCCTTTATTAGCACATCTGTCCAGCAATCGATTTGGAATGCGTTCTAGGGCCCTTGAGACATCTTTCTAGCAATTTTCAAGCAATTTCATTTTTTGGCCAAAATTGAAAAAAACTCAAGGGGTTAGCCTTACATTTTTAGTCAAAAAAGGCACAAAATTGACTATTGTCAAAACAAGGCAGAAATTCCTCTGCAAGCAAGAGGAATATCAATCAATACTTTAACACACATAATTTTGAATATTTTGGCAAAGATCGTCAATTTTTGGAGAAAAAGGTAATTTTTTGGGCGATTTTATCTTAATTTTTCCACGGAATTTCATCTTTACGTACCTCTAGGGGCGACTATTGATGGTCGCCTCTAGTGGTAGCTACCTCTAGGGGCGACTATTGATGGTCGCCTCCAGCGGTACGTACCTCTAGGGGCGACGATTGACGGTCGACGCTAGCGGTACGTACCTCTGGGGGCGACTATTGATGGTCGCCTCTGGCGGTACGTACTTCTAGGGGCGACTGTTGATGGTCGCCTCTAGCGGTACGTACCTCTGGGGGCGACTATTGATGGTCGCCTCTAGCGGTACGTACTTCTAGGGGCGACTATCGATGGTCGCCTCTAGCGATACGTACCTCTGGGGGCGACTATTGATGGTCGCCTCTAGCGGTGCCTACCTCTAGGGGCGACTATTGATGGTCGCCTCTAGCGGTACATACTTTTTATCTTATTTTTTTTCGACAGAATTTCCCCTTTAATAGCACATCTGTACAGCAATCCATTTGGAATGCGTTCTAGGGTTCTTGAGACATCTTTCTAGCAACTTTCAAGCAAGTTCATTTTTTGGCCAAAATTGAAAAAAAATCAAGGGGATAGCCTTACATTTTTAGTCAAAAAAGACCAAAAATCGACTTTTGTCAAATTCCCCTGCAAGCAAGAGGAACCTCAATAAATAATCGAACATGCAGAATTTTGAAGATTTGAGCAAAAATCATCTATTTTTGGAGAATACTCGTCTGAATTTTGGGGAGATTTTACCTTAATTTTTCGTCGAAATTTCTCCTTTAATAGCACGTCTGTCCAGCAATCGATTTGGAATGCGTTCTGTCGCGACATAAGACACTGTTTAGGGAGAGAAAAACAATATTTCGTTTAAATCTTCTGTCTATTTTGTCTTCCTTTCGTGACCAATCATCTGACCAAAATTCAATTCAATGCTCCAATTAGTTTTTGAGTTAGCGTGTAGACGTGGGCTATCGTTCCTGTGCAAAAGTGAAGCAATTGTTCTGTTTGGACTGCCACTGCAGCCCATCTTTAAGTGTTGTTACGTGTCGCGACACAAGACACTGTTGAGGAAGAGAAAAACAATATTTCGTTTAAATCTTCTGTCAATTTTGTCTTCTTTTCGTGACCAATCATCTGACCAAAATTCAATTCAATGCTTGAATTAATTTGTTAGATAGCATGTCGTGACGGACTATCGTTCCTGTGCAAAAGTGAGGCAAATGTTCTGTTTGGACTGCCACTGCAGCCCATCTTCAAGTGTTGCTACGTGTCGCGACACAAGACACTGTTAAGGGAGAGAAAAACAATATTTCGTTTAAATCTTCTGTCAATTTTGTCTTCTTTTCGTGACCAATCATCTGGCCAAAATTCAATTCAATGCTCGAATTAATTTTTGAGAGAGCATGTCGTCGTGGACTATCGTTCCTGTGCAAAAGTGAGGCAAATGTTCTGTTTGGACTGCCACTGCAGGCCATCGCCAAGTTTTGCTACGTGTTGCGACACAAGACACTGTTGAGGGAGAGAAAAACAATATTTCGTTTAAATCTTCAGTCAATTTTGTCTTCTTTTCGTGACCAATCATCTGACCAAAATTCAATTCAATGCTCGAATTAATTTGTGAGATAGCATGTCGTGACGGACTATCGTTCCTGTGCAAAGGTGAGGCAAATGTTCTGTTTGGACTGCCACTGCAGGCCGTCGCCAAGTTTTACTACGTGTTGCGACAAAAGACACTGTTTAGGGAGAGAAAAACAATATTTCGTTTAAATCTTCTGTCTATTTTGTCTTCGTTTCGTGACCAATCATCTGGCCGAAATTCAATTCAATGCTCCAATTGATTTTGGAGATAGCGTGTAGACGTGGACTATCGTTCCTGTGCAAAAGTGAGGCAAATGTTCTGTTTGAACTGCCACTTTAGGCCATCGCCAAGTTTGCTACGTGTTGCGACACAAGACACTGTTTAGGGAGAGAAAAACAATATTTCGTTTCAATCTTCTGTCTTTTTTGTCTTCTTTTCGTGACCAATCATCTGGCCGAAATTCAATTCAATGCTCAAATTGATTTTGGAGATAGCGTGTAGACGTGGACTATCGTTCCTGTGCAAAAGTGAGGCAAATGTTCTGTTTGGACTGCCACTTTAGGCCATCGCCAAGTTTGCTACGTGTTGCGACACAAGACGCTGTTTAGGGAGAGAAAAACAATATTTCGTTTAAATCTTCTGTATATTTTGTCTTCTTTTCGTGACCAATCAGTCTCATGGGACTTACTGCACAAAAACGAAACTAGTGGCATCAGCAACTACATCTGCCGTTTTCTCTCTGAGACATCTTTCTAGCAACTTTCAAGCAATTTCATTTTTTGGCCAAAATTGAAAAAAAATCAAGGGGTTTGCCTTATATTTTTAGTAAAAAAGGCCAAAAATTGACTTTTGTCAAAACAAGGCAGAAATGGTCGCCTCTAGCGGTAAGTACTTCTAGGGGCGACTATTGATGGTCGCCTGTAGCGGTACGTACCTCTAGGGGCGACTATTGATGGTCGCCTCTGGCGGTACGTACCTCTGGGGGCGACTATTGATGGTCGCCTCTAGCGGTACGTACCTCTGGGGGCGACTATTGGTGGTCGCCTCTAGCGGTACATACTTTTTTATCTTATTTTTTTGACAGAATTTCCCCTTTAATAGCACATCTGTCCAGCAATCGATTTGGAATGCGTTTTAGGGCCCTTGAGACATCTTTCTTGAAAAATCAATCAATACTCTAACAAGCAGAATTTTGAAAATTTGGGCAAAAATCACCCATTTTCGGTGAATTTTTGTCTTAATTTTGGAGCGATTTTACCTTAATTTTTCGTCGAAATTCACCGGAAGTCTTTTCATGCATCTGGTTTACACAATATGGGCTAGATTTAGCCCATTATGGAGTTATCCTATACATAGCACTGCCCGGCACTCTTCCGCAGCCAAAACCCTTGCCAAGGCGCAAGTGAGTCGGGGAGCGAGTCAGTTTGTCAGTCACCGTCAGTGTACATGTTCTACATAACCCCCCGATTGTCAGTCAGTGTCAGTCAGTGAGTGTCAGTGTTAGTCAGTGAGTGTCAGTGTCAGTCAGTCAGTGAGTGTCAGTATTAGTCAGTGTCAGTCAGTGAGTGTCAGTGTCAGTCAGGGAGTGTCAATGTCAGTCAGTGAGTGTCAGTGTCGGGGAGGGAGTGTCAGTCAGTGAGTGTCAGTCAGTGAGTGTCAGTGTCAGTCAGTGAGTGTCAATGTCAGTCGGGGAGTGTCAGTGTCAATCAGTGAGGGGGAGGCAGTCAGTCAGTGTCAATGTCAGTCAGTGAGTGTCAGTGTCAGTCAGTGAGTGTCAGTGTCAGTCAGGGAGTGTCAGAGTCAGGGAGGGTCAGTGTCAGTCAGGGAGTGTCAGTGTCAGTCAGTGAGTGAGTGTCAGTCAGTAAGTGTCAGTCAGTCATTGTCACTCAGTCAGGGGGAGCCAGCCAGCAAGCCACTGAGAGCCAGCCAGCCAGCCTCAGGGGGTCGGGGGGGGGGGGGGGAGTCAGTCAACAGGTGCAAAGAGAACACTAGGCTGGCCCTCTGGGACCAACAAAAAACAGGACTGGATAACACAGCACATCGTGATTAGAAAGAATTTATTGAGAAAACAAGTACTTTGAGGAATATTACTTTTATTTAAATGCATATTTTTGCAGTCTTTACATACCTACAGAGTTTATGATACAAAGAAGATACGTAATGCATTAACTCTAAGACTGATGGGACCGATGTGAAACTAATCCACTCCTTTCTACAGACCCACTCCCTTTATGTTAAATACATTTTTTACAAGATGTACATGCTGTAGATAATTTAAGGGGGTGGAGACAGGGCAGGCTGGGGGGGGGGGGGTTCCCTCCATTTTAAGACTTCCTAAAACAGGTTACATGGGCTCAACAGCGCTTGCTGTAAGTGGTATGTTTGTCTGAATCCCTGTATGAATGCAAAAATGTTGTGTCAGGCAGGCAGGGTAACGACTTGAACCACATCCGTGCCTCCATTCCCATGGTTCAAATCAGTGATTTAGTCAAGTCCCTGCAAGTCCATCACAAGTCCTCCAGTCCCAATATAACTCACAAGCTATTCACATGAGCTTTGACAAAGGGCATTTCTTTGTTATCGTTCATCCACTGTTACTTGTGCCTGGACTTGTGATGGACTCAACTACATGTTCAATGACAACAGAACTTATTTCAAACCTAAATATACAAGTATATATAGTCACTACATGGCAAACCTTGCAAATTTAAGTCAGCCAAGTACATCATTAACCACATGTGACGTTTACAGTGAAATCTGATAACTCAAAACAGCTGTTTAGTCAAATAAAGAATCCATTCCCTTCAGTAGTATAACGATGATATACAACCCTGCTTAACTCAAAACTCTGCTGAAGTCACATTTTGAACCTGTTCCCTTGAGGTTTGATTTATCAAGATTCCACTATACTACTTCCACAGGTTGAGTCCAATCCCCCCAACCTCCCCTGTCCACCTATATTGCATCCCCTTCCCTCTGACATTCTGGACCCGCCTCTAATACTGAAGTTTAGAGGTGCCTAAACTTAAAGGGAAAAAAAAACCTCTGCAGTGAAGCCCAATGTAAAAGCAAAAGATTTGGACAATACACTGATGAATAGTTGAAAGAACTTCGAGGAAACAAATTTAACAGCACCACAGCCACCTTTGAGAAGTGTGCTTATTTGTTCAATGGGGATACCCATGAGTAGACCTCTGATGCATTTATGGTTAAAGGTAGAGTATATCATTTGCAGCTATCCACCAAAGTAACTGACAAAATTATTGTTGAAAATCATACTCGGTTTAAAGATAGTAATGACACTAAACCAGTAAACTCTCTGTAAAAATTATTCACTTTGGCATGCTGTCATTTTGTAGAAAACAATCAAATGTGGTCATTTCCAAAGACGTCCAAAGATGCATTTTTGGAAATTTCAGTTAGTAGGTTGTTTTTAATTCAGCGGAGCTGCAATTGGCTGAATGAGAATGCCTCCTGGACGCTGACTTTAGATGTGATTCAAAACATGACTTGGCAACTTTTGAATTGAAAATCGAGATCCTAGAATATTGTTTTCTCGGAATACACAGCATTCACTGAGCTAAAACTTCATCACATTCGTTAAGCAACCATCTTTAGATTTTGAACACTTTTGACGGTTGAAATAGAAAAAATCCACAAATGACGAATGATATACTCTACCTTTAATAAATTAACGTAACAAAACACACCCCAAAGATGTCTGCTAATGCAATCAGTCTATCCTCAATGTTATACTCAAACCATAGACCGATAGACGTTAAGGCAGAGTCACAAGGCCATGGTTTGCATCGCTACGATAGGCGCGAGTAAACCTTTTGTGCATCCATTTTTATAAATTAAAAATTACAAAGAACACCCTCTGTGGCACCTGCAACGTGAAAGGTCTATATGGCTCAGCCTGGCAAACCATTCGTCAATATTGGTGATATTATAACCAATTCAACATATTATTTGAGGCTTGAGCAAATGTATTCGATTCATATGAGAAAATGCAAAATTTAACAGGCAGAAACTCGATGTTTATCTCAATACCTCCGGGTTCAACCACAAGTTAATGCTCATTTTATTTTACATTCTTCCCTTCTCATTTAGGAAAAATGCTATCATCATTGGTTTATGAATAAATACATAATCCTCTTTTTCATTATACGGTGAGGTAATGCAACATATGTCAAGCAATTCATTTCCAGAAACAATTCAATCACTACTTTTGGCAACACGTTTTCTGTCTGCATAAATGTTATTCCCTGTAAATCCCTAACACAATTTAAAAGCAAACACTCAACTTTAATACCCAAATAATTTAGAAAACAAAATTAGTCTGCCACGCGACACAAATCATCTAACTAAAGAAAGGACGTAAAAAAAAACACCAGTGAACAACATCCCAAGAAAAGAAAAGAATAGAAAACATTCATCACGTGCAATCAAGAGATTTAGAGGGCAATTAATTAAGCAAAACGGTTGCTCAATCAAATTATCATGTTGTCTTGGTGGCAACTTGCAAGCCAAAAGCTTCAGTCATCAACCTGCTCACAGTTACTTAAGTCAGCAAGTTTTGCAATGAATTACACACACAAGTAAAGTCCTGTGTGGAATTGTAACCGTTTTTTGTTCTGTCTTTTTCTTGTGCGAAATTGTGAACCTCAGACATTCCCACTTGGTTTTTCCAGACGAGGTGAGAATTGTATTTCTTTGCAATCAAAATCCATGTCATAAAGTCTGCTCACGGCACTTTGAGGTATGATGTGATTTTGTGGCTTCATTTTAACCTCAGAACCTCGCCGAGGTTCAGGCTTTGAGGTTGAGGTACTGAGGTTCAAAGTGCAAGAGGTCTCATGATTAATTTTTTTTAACATGGATACTTTAAAGACATAATGTGAAAGGATAATAAAAAAAAACCCACTTATGTAGAAATGTTTCTCTTGCAAGTTGTTTGTTTCTCATGAGGGCTGGGACCGAAATCATTTCGAAACCGATTCCACTTTTATTTTTTTTTAATAACAACCTCCCCATAAAAGTTACCAGTTGAAAAAGATAACACTTTTTAATGGCTGTAATTCACTATTGAAGTGTTACGTAATAGCAAGCGAAGTCACTGGACTTATCCTAGCGACGGGTCATGCCACACACATGGCAACGGATCCAGTCATCGAGTCACTGGTACTGCACGTGTATTCCAAGCAGAGTAAATCGTTCGAAAAATTTGACAACAAATGCTACCTCACGATGGTCAACTGTTTCGCTACGGACTGTAATCATACAAATAAAAGTCACACCTGTAGATTTGTTCCCAATTTTCTAAAAAAAAAAAACATAAATATTCTCCAAAAATACATAAGTTCGTAGTGAGTTGTGGTCGTGTTTGCATTGGCTTTGCTGTGCCAACGACCAGTTTTGGCAGATCACACGTAATCACTTCGATAGTGAATGTAGAAACACAACATTTAAAGGCAATTTCCTAAAACTTGACATTTCCACCATGTGAAAGGTTTTCAGATTCACTGCAAGCAGATACGCTCTTGGGCCAAAATTGTGTTATTTATAACAGAAAATTGTGTTAACCTTTTAAGCACTATTTCACAGCGTGGATGTGCTAACGGTTGCAAACGCATGGGGATTCTTATTGTTACATCACTAATTTAAGCAACTGTTTTCCTTTGAGATCAGCAGGTCTTTTGCTGTGATTACTGCTCAACGTCTTTGCTTTGTGAAATAGATGCAAGCTCTGTTAGAAGAAAATTGTGAGCTTAGCAGTGCCGTGAAATTGGGACTGATCCCTGCCTTTTTGTTGTCATTGGGGACTGGGTTGAGATGTTGGATAATGACGGACGTGAACCAGTCACCATCTTTACATGCAAGTGTACTGGTAAGATCCGATTATTGACTGCTATTGCTTTAAGGGTTCAGAATGTGGCTGCATATTAACTGTTCCCTCCATGTTTTAGGGTTTCTTTACACATGTTTTAGGGTTTCTTTACACATGTTTTGGTTTCTTTACACATGTTTTAGGGTTTCTTTACACATGTTTTAGGGTTTCTTTACACATGTTTTGGTTTCTTTACACATGTTTTGGTTTCTTTACACATGTTTTAGGGTTTCTTTACACATGTTTTGGTTTCTTTACACATGTTTTAGGGTTTCTTTACACATGTTTTGGTTTCTTTACACATGTTTTAGGGTTTCTTTACACATGTTTTGGTTTCTTTACACATGTTTTAGGGTTTCTTTACACATGTTTTAGGGTTTCTTTACACATGTTTTTTAGGGTTTCTTTACACATGTTTTAGGGTTTCTTTACACATATTTTGGTTTCTTTACACAGGTAAATGAACATTGACAGTTGTTCTTGTAAAGGTTGTGGTTACATGTGAACACTACAGGGTGGTGCTAAAAGAAGGAAACCCACTTTTGACAGGAATTTTATTTGAAATGTTTTTGTATTTTGTAGTGAGGTACAGCTCTCCAACCATACAGAGTTAAAAAAATCTTTAAAAAAACTTGCAAGAATAGTGTTATTATGTTAATTTGAATACAAGTCACCAAAATCACTGTTGTCCACGTGTAAGTCTAGTGCAGTGTTTCTTGTCTTCAAATCAAGCTCGGGAGCTCAGTCAAGCTGATAGAATAAAGCCGTCCATGGACAAACAGGTGTAGCACATGAAATTTTTTAACTACCATATCTCAGAGACAAAATGTGCATTTGCAATCATTTTTTTTCGTCACTTATGCTTAAAGATCAACATGTTAATACCATTAAATTGAATTTTCGAAATATGCTCAACGAGTAGGTGAAATTGCTGTCAAAAATGGGTTTCCTTCTTTTTGCACCACCCACTATACTGTCACATTTACTCCTTTGATGGATTGGAAGGTTTGCGTAATCTCATTGCATATGGAGAGGCCCTGACTGGTGCTGCCGTGGTGGGTGGCTGCTGTTGTTTAGACTGTGCTGCTTGCTGTTGAGGCTCAGGTGATGAGGCAGGTGGATGCGTATCAGGTTTTTTGACGGCTGTGGCTGTGGCTGTGGCTGTGGGCAGGGCAACAGTTGGTGACTCGGTTTTTACCACTACTGGGGCTTGTTCCCTAACTGGTGGAGTAGCTTGGGGCTGCGGCTGGGGCTGTGGTACAGACTGCGACTGTGGCTTGGCTTCAATCTGTGGCTCAAGTTTGGCCTGGGTTGGGGTCTGGGACTGAGACGTCAGGCTCTGAAGTGCTTGTTGCTGTTGTTGTTGCTGCTGTTGCTGCTGCTGCTGCTGTTGTTGGGCCTGCGCTTTCTGAAGTTGCTGCTGGACTTGCAGCTTCTGCTGCTGCTGCTGCTGTTGCAGTTGCTGATGCGCGGCAGCTGTTGCTTGCAGCCGCGCCTGGACCGTTCCCGTCTGCTTTATCTGAGCCTGCGGTGTCTGGGCCTGCTGCACCAGGCGGTGTGCTGCCGATTTCAGCGCAGCCTGCCGTTCCGCCGGTGACAGTGACAGCGCTTTGGTCGTTTGGGCACTCAGGGTGACCTGCACCGGCGATCCTGACTGTATGGTCCCCTGGGGTTGTATGGACGCCGTCACCTGACTCGAGCTGGCAACCTGAACTGATGCCGCTCCACTAGTGCTCGCCTGGCCCTGTCCCCTGGACGGCTGAGTGCCTGGAACGCTCTGCACAGTCACCGTCTGTTGAGGCTGTAAGCCGCTGCTCTGTGATCCCTTCTGCGCCAGGGCTTGCGCCTGGGAGATCACCCGGGCCAGCTGTGCCATGTTCTGCGTCCCTCCACCTGCCATCAGTTGTGTCAGGATCTGTTTCGTGGAGGCAGTCATGGGTAGGGTTTGGGGCAGGCCACCCATAGTTTTTGCCACGGTCAGCAGCGAGTTGCCTGAGACCGTCGGGATGATAGTGACCGGTTTGCCGGCCTGTTGGATGGACAGCGTGGCCCCAGCTCCTGTCCCTGATTGCTTGACTTGCTGCTGCAGCTGCTGTCGAACTGTGCCCAACTGCTGGACCTGTAGAAAGTAATATAAAACATCCCACTGATATAGAAATGTTGTTCGAGCACAACACCTCAGAAACAAAATTCCGCTCTTTTTCATCTCTTTTTCAGCATCAATTTAATGACAACTGTGGATTACTTTTGTCAGCAGTTACAGACACTGTTAACGGGGCATCACAGCCTGAAATCCCCCAAAATTTCTTATTTTGGATTGTTTTCTTATACTATTTCAATGGTCTGGTTGAAAAGAAACCAACCGAATGTATTACCATTCCCAAGAAAAGAAAAAATCCTGGTTGTTTACATCGGACGCGACAGACATTGTGTGGCATACCCATTTGTATTTCAAGTCGTGTCTATTCAATGAGCATACACGTTGTGTGTGTGTGGCACATAATACACACAGCACCAATACACAAATGATGTTTCTAACACATCCGCAGGGTGCGAATCACTGTGCAGCTGGATTCACAACTAGCATATATCGCTTTTTTTCAGGGACAAAATTGTAACCCCCTAAATTCATTGTCAAAAGATGGTTGTGTGGACGTTTATATTCTTATTTTAAATGCTATTTCTATTTAATGTCAATTCGTTTAAAACACTTTTTGTAGCCCAATTGGGCGTATTACAGGCCATAATGTACCTTTGAGTCAACTTGAAAAAAAATTATGTAAAGCTGCAAGGAAAACCCACAGATTTAGACATCTGTTTTTAATATTCTAAGTGAAATTTGGCCTCATAGGGCCCTTTCAAGAGGGTAGCAATTGCAGAAAAATATCTTGCAGGGAGACACAAATCCCAACATCACAGCAACAAATCCTGTATATATATATCCTACAAATAATAAACAACAGCAAAATCAAGACGCTTGTTGTTCCATCTACAATCCTGGCCAAATCTCGCTGGGCCCCCAACCCCCCAGCCCCCGTTCAATGATGTCTCTCATTGCGCGGTGTGTGCTCCATCAGCTGGAGAGAACAACATTGACCGGGGGAGCAGGGGAGCGAGTGACCGTGGCAGGCTCAGGAAGTGTCCCAACCATTTTGGCCGGGATTGTAGCACATGCTTTTTGGGGGTATGGCCCATTTTAATGTGAAAGTGCAGTTCCTAAATGACATTCAACATCATGTTAACATTAACACTTCTAATCCTCACCTGGCCTACTCGCTGCACTACCGCAGGGCTGCCCTGAGCCTGGGAGGTCGTGACCCTTTGAACTCTGACCTGCTGTAGTTGCTGCGGGGTCAACGTGCTGACCTGCTGTGAGAGACGTTGCCGCTGGCTGCTTGTTGTCTGCACAACCTGTGTCATAAATAGACATTTTGGTACATCTTTGAAGAATCGCTGATTTAATATTTAAAGGTAATATACAACATTTGCTGTTGCTGTAATTTTCAGAAATGGGACGGATTTTGAGGTTAGTATTTTATAGCAGATATTGTTACCGTGAACTGTTGAAATGTTTGTGTTCATATACGCTGGAAAAAAAACAGGGAAAAAGTGCTCTTCTTGTGGTCTGGTTCCCTGGCCACTCCAGACGAAATGGAGCAATTTATAGTCGTCGGGGCATTGTCAGGTCTGGGAACCTGACTAGCTGGCTTGCACCCGTTCATGGATGTGTAACTGATTGCAACAAAATGTGAACTAACTAAATTTGGTTAATTGGGGGCAGTAATTGACAGGCATGCAACTGGGAAATCACAAAAAAAGAGGAAATTCAAATTTTCCCCAGACTTTGTAGTTTTTTTCTATTTTCAATGGCACACATGGGAAGTAAAAAAAAGAGGAAATCAGCTGATCCGAGGAAAAGTTGCATGCCTGAATTGAAAAAACAGAATACTACATGTGTTGCTCACACTTGTATTGGCAGAAATGCATATTACAGGTTACTACAGTATTTTGTAGCTTTAGGTGAGGTTAGGGTTAAATGACCGTAAACTTCTGTAAAATTTACAATTAACACTCGTACTATCTACTTAGCAGCTCTAAGAGAAATGAGGCCCTGTTCAGGGTTCCCAGCACTTTATAAAAACATGATATCAGGTTTTTCACTGATATTTCCCTGAGAAATTTTCAAAATTCCATGAGAAATATTTTTGCTTTAACACGGTTGCTGGAAAATCAAGAGGCGGTTGCAGCAAAGCAACTAAGATACTGATAGCACACAGGCAACTTGTTGACAAGCGATGGCCTCCCTTCTCCCCTTATAGCTATATTCCGAGTTGGTCAATGGACACAGCTTGAACACACCGCCCAAGACGCACACACACCCAACTGGCGAACACCTTTTCCTTCTGGGTCACTATCAAATTCCCTGAGTTTTCCCCAGTTTTTTGGTGGTTTTCCAAATTTGCTGAGTTTTCCTGACTGGAAACTCATTTTCAAGGCTTCTCCTTATTTCCAGAGTGGTCGGGAACCCTGCTGCACCTGTCAGTAACACAAGTGGACGAGATCCACAGTCCATACCTGACTAGCCAGCGAGCCAGTGACGGCGACTGATACCGACGGGGAGCTGATCCTGATCTGGGCTTGGCTGATGGTCCCCGAGGCTCCTTGCTGCTGGGTCTGGCTGACTACGGTGTTGCCTGTCTGCATCTTCTGCTGTTGAGCCAACAGTTGCTGGGTTTTGATTGTCAGCTGGGGTAAGGGCAAAACAAACAAACACTTGTTGTTAGAACTGCCATGTTGCTGTAGTCTTGTCGATGTACCCTAACGTGGCGCGGCCGCTAACGTGGCACACTTTGATTTTTCGCCTCTAGTAGCTTGCTAGAGCAAAGTTTTACCTTGAATTTCACAGTAAGTAAAATTTCGTCAGGCTCTAAACATTTCCGTTCATAAATCTGGAGTCAGCCGACCCGGCAAGCTCGGTAGTTGAGCGGTAAGACTTCTGCACTAGAAAGCAGGTCGTGGGTTCGAGTCCCACCCGAGTGATTTTTCTCTCAATCACTCGGGACACTACAGTATTTGGGTAAAACCAAATATTGAACATGACTGACTTGACATGACAATCCCCAGCCCCTGCCCATACACATAACGAGGCGAAAGCCACCCACCAGTTGTTGCTGCTTGGTCTGGTGCTGACCCTTCTGCATCTGCTGTATCTGGGTGAAGTTGATCTTGGGCCTGGCCACCATGCCAGGGAGAGTCGGGGGCTTCATGGGGATGTTGCCTTGCTGCTGCTGAGCTTGTTGCTGCTGCTGCTGTTGTTGAGCTCCCCCGGCCCCCTGGGCCTGGGCCTGCGCCTGGGCCTGGGTGAGACCCTTGGGTGCTCCCGCCGTTGCTGCAGCAGTGCTGACTGTCAGCCCGCTGAGGGTGATACCCTTGAGTCCGGCCACCGTGGTGAGGGGCAGGGTGGTGATGGCCGTGGTGGTGGTCTTTTGGCTCTTTTGGCTCTGGCTGGCCAGGAGTTGTTGCTGACGCCTCAGGATGGCCGTCAGTTCCTCGTTCTTGATGGCCCGGGTAACGGTCTTGCCTGCCAACTGCATCTAAGGGAAGACAATTTTTTTTAAGGAGTCACATACAATTTTAAGTCAAAATAAAATTGAGAGTCTGACATTTTGACAATTTGATTGGGAATCTAAATTTATACAAGGCCAAAAAAAAAAAAGTTCTGCTTCCGGTTCCTGACCTACCCTATTTTTATGGCCCTAACCTTTACATATTTATCAGCAAGTTACAAATAAATACTAAGAAAAAAATTCAAAATAATAAAGCAAAAAAATCCTGTTGTGTTTTCTGCTTTCACGAAATGCCTATCAACAACCTTTTTATGTCAAAAATGCTTGTATTTCTTTGTTTTTGCCTACTTATATTCGCTATTTTCGAAAAGAAACCATAGTTGTTTTAACAAGTTCCCTTCGCAATTTCAAGTTCCCTTTGCGATTCGCTATCGCGGTCATGAAAACATGTGCGCATTGATGTGCCAAAAAATCTGTCACAAAAGACACAAGATGTCTCTATTTGTATGTCTGAATCAGGAACGAGCTACTACTACTACTACAACTGACCTGTGCCCTGGCCTGGCCAGCCTGGGTCAGCTGAGGCTGGGCCAGGGAGGACGTCGTCGCAGCCACCTGGCTGACCGTCACGTTGCTGGTGGGTGGTTTCTGGCCGGACTGGAGCTGTTTCTGCACAGCTTGGGCCTGGGCCTCCGCCTGGGCCTGGGCCACCTTGGCTTGGGCTTGGGCTTGCTGCAGTCGCTGTTGGTATCAAAGAGAACAAGCTCCATATGATCTCAGAAGCCGTGGACTCCCAATGAATCTGTGTTGCACTTTGTGTGGAATGTGTACGCGGAGCAGGCATGAGGGTATTGTCTCCCGGATTATTGCCTTTCATTGAATGTTTGTTACTAATTAACGGAGAGACACAACTTGTCGAGCTGCTGTCGGCAGCTAAAAACCAGACGACTCTTAGGCTGCATCTGAATTTCTTGTCTATAGATTTATATTTTCTGCCTCTATTATTTGCCACCAATACATCAACCATATACCAGCTAAAAGAGTGTTTTCGGATCGTTCAAATGGGGCAGTTTATTCATAGTGTTGCCATTACAAAAACATTTAGAAAAGTGCTTCAGAAGTATCCAGGCATAATTTAAGGTATGGAGTGCCGTTTGGTCATTTGGTGAAATGGTTTGCAGTTAAGGTTTACAATGTGAAGTGTGTTCCACAGAAACAGCGCCCTCGGTTGTAAGGAAAATAATGAAACATTTTAAATTAAAAAAAAAAGTGCTCTTTGGAAATTTGTTCCAGAAAAGGATGTCTCATAGTTTTATACGTTTCAGACGAATAGAAATTTTCTACAAATATGCGCCAGTGTAGATTTCATTTCATGAACCCTTTAAGGGTCCTACTGCTTTTTGCAGAAGATACGGCAAATGAGGACGGACTGATAAGAGATTTAAACTAGAAAGCACTCAGAGAGCGCAATCTCCGCCAAGGCTAAACAACCCAACCATATTGTTAGTACATCCAACATGAGGATCTTTTAAAATGCTCAATCATGTTCTGAAATCAAAGGGCAGAAACACTCAGTATTAATATTAATATTAATTGTTCACTTGTTGAAATTGAATACAGAATAATCAAGTGCATATAGCAGAATTGTGCCATTTCCATAGGGTCACTGTTTAAAATTAGGGTCATAAAACAGGGCTTGCTAGCCGAGAAGTCTCTAGAGGGACCAGAAGGCTGGCATAATGACTTTAACACACACCGCCTGTCACTTGCACTGTGTGCACAGTATATGGCCCAGCAATGGTCGGGTCCATTAGTTTTTTTTGGGGGGGGGAGGGGTGCCCAAGTTTCATGGCCTATGGCATATTTGCACATACAAAATGGTGAAGAATCCTTTAAAAAAAACCTGCATCAGGATTACGTCCAAAATCGAATGGGTCCGCACTTGTACCAAGGACCACCCCTACACAAATTTTCATGAAACTCTGCCCTCAACTTTTTGCGTTATCCTATTCACAGTCAAACCAACCAACCTGAACCAACACCGGTGAAAACATAACCTCATTGGCGGAGGTAACAAAATGTGGGGGGGGGGGGGGGGGGGGGGGCTTTTTTCCCTTCAATTATATTATTTGTTTCTACTGACCTTGATTTGTGCCTGCTGCTGTGCTTGAGCCTGCTGCATCAGTTGCTGTTTTATGGCTTGCTGTTTTATCAGGCTGAACTGGGCTACCTTAGCTGCTAGTAGTCAACACAAAAGTACAATATTTGACAATGTTTAAGCCAAAAAAAAAAAGTCTCCGGTTTCTGGTATGCGCGCGCGTCGCCGTAGCCATGCGCGTCGGCAAAATGAAAAAGTTTTTTTTTCAATGAAAGATGATGTCTCAAAACCGCCAAACTCACTGGTTTGACTGGAATCCTGCTGCTGCACAATTTTAACGTGTTTTTATATGGGGTTATGATCGAGAATAAGCTTTATGTGGCCTCTCTGGACTCCCATATATTTTCACTAAGTTTAGTCGGGCACCATTTGCAGTCATCAGCCGACATTTGAAGCAAAAAAGTCGGGTAAAAAAAAAAAAAAGCCGCGTCGCCGCACCACTTTTTGGACAAGCTCCATACCAGAAACCGGAAACTTTTTTTTTTGGGCCTTATATACAATTTTTTTTTTCCAGAATTATTTGAATGTGTAAACATATATCCCAAAATGCAAAAAGACAGAGAAAACACAGATTTGTTTTATCACAAATCTCTGTGACGCCCATTCACAGACCACAGGTTGATTTCATACAAAAACGATAACGCCCATTTTCAGATGGGTACCTTAAAGGTAGAGTATATCATTTGCCTTTTTTCCTTTTTGTTCGTAAGAAGCAACAACAGTGCTCAACATCTACAGAAGGGTGCTTAACAACTTACCTGATGATGTTTTATTTTAGCTCAGTGAATGCTGAATATTCCAATACAACAATATTCTAGGATCTCGATTTCAATGCAAAAGTTGCGGAGCCATGTTTTGAATTGTGCCCGAAATCAGCGTCTGGGACACGTTCTTATTCAGCCAATTGCAGCTATGCTATGTCTCACACTGAACCGACGAATTGTATCAACCATGCGCGCGTGTGCGTTGTGTCAAAGCTGGTGGGCACCCATTCACGTCTTTGCCGAATATAAAAACGAACTACTACCGGAAATTTCCAAATATGCGTCTTTAGACTCATCTTTAGAAATGGCCTTCTTTTAGTGTTTTCTTCAAAATGACAGCATGGCAGAAAGCTGCATGCTGTGAAATGCCAGCATGCTGTGAAATAATTTCACAGGGAGTTTAGTACCATTACTATCTTTAAACCAGGTGTACATATCAACAATAATTCGTCAGTTACTTTTTGGGATAGCTGCAAATGATTTACTCTACTTTTAAATAATAACTGATACTAGGATCAATTTGACCGAACTGTGTTAACCGTGTCCTTACTTCCTTCTGAATGCAACTAAACTCATTAAAAAATTTTAAAATGGATTTTTTTGGTCATGTTATCTTACTTAGTTCATCTGTATTTATGATGAGTTTTTCTATGTGTTTTGCTAAATCTGTTACTCCCTGAACCATCAGTCTTAGAGCGGACGCTTTATAAGTTAAGATGCGTTACAAGACGAGAAATTTTTTTTTGAAATCAGCCTCGGTAAAGAATCGCCAAGTGCCTACCTGTCATTGTAGCAGTGGCGGTGGGCGTTGATCTAGCCTGGCTGACAGACCCTGCAGAGGTGATGACCACCTGCGTGCCTGATGTGACTGGTGCACGGACCTGGCTTGTGATGATGCCTGCCGAGCTAGGCAGGGAGACGTGGGCGATGGTGGTGCGGACGGCCTGGGCACGGACTACCTGCCCCAGGGGACTTGCAACCTTGTTCAGAAGAAAAAGGAAATGTCATAGATCTTCAACTCCCATAACATTTTTTATAAAAATAATAATAATAATGTGGTGCTTTTATAGCGCTTTAAACCAAAGGTATCAAACAGCTTCCCAATTATTACCCCTGTTCATCAGGCCATGAGACCATTGATCTGCAGCAGCTTGAGATCAGCGCAATGTAGTCACTACCTTCACAGGTACCCATTTATACTCCTGGCTGGAGAGAGGCAATTCGGGCGATTCACAATGCAGAGCGCCACCAAAAGTTTGCCATGGAGAGTTCATTCTTCCCAGTGCATTGTGGGAGATGGTCGACAAATTCGCAGCGCAGGACACAGGTCAGTAGTTTCGTAAGCGTATGATTCGAGTATCTGTTTGCCCTTTTCTTTTCTTTTCTTCGTATCAATATGGTGATTTTTGGTAAGGCGGCTGAACGCTACGCCCCTATCTATAACAAATTAGCTCAAGTGTCTACTGACACTCATTCAAATGGGCCATATTTTGTTGACCGTAAACTTGAAAAGTTGACTCTCCATGGCAAACTCTTGGTGGCGCACTGCATTGTGAATCGCTCGAATTGTAGTAAAGTTTCTTGCCCAAGAACATGTGGCAGGGCCAACTTTCACTTGTGGTTTTTAATGTATTGTTAGTGTAAAATAGGAGTAGCCCCCCTGAATAAATCTAGCCTTTTTATTAAAAAGGCTAGATTTATTCAGGGGGCTACTCCTATACTAAAAAACTAACGATACATTAAAAACCACAAGTGAAACTTGGCCCTGCCACAAACACAAGCACAGTTTTCCCCGTCAGGGTTCGAATCCATGTACCACGGCACATGAGTGGAACACCATAACCACTGGACCACAGTGCTCCACTGTAACCTTACTAGTACCCTTGCTAGTAACCTTAACCTTGCTAGTAACCTTGCTAGTAACCTTAACCTTGCTAGTAGCCTTGCTAGTAACCTTGCTAGTAACCTTCCCAACTCATCTCAAATCCTCTGACATGCAGAAAACTTATGCCACTTTCATTTGGTTTTGTAACTTTCAGTGACTTGCCAGTACTTTCCTCAATACTGCACAAAATCCTCAAAAACCCGCCTGGGAAATACCTAGGGTTTGTGCACTTTCAGATGAAACCTTTTAGGACTTACAAGTACTAACCCTAACCTCACCTAAAGCTACAAAATACTACCGAGTAGAAACCTGTAGTATGCATTTCTTTCCAAACAAGTGTGCACAACACATGTAGTATTCTGTGGTATTTGGTCCTTGACCCCGAAAGAGCCGTTAGGACGTTAGGGCTAAAGTGAGCATACAACACAGATCCACTATATTTATTATAAAAATAACGTGGGAATTTTACAACCCAAAAAGCAATGTTGTGAATGGGCATGGTGTGATGATAAAGGCATGAAAGACTTTGGGTGTTTTTTTTAGAAAAAGGAGCATGTTGTGAACTTTTTAAAGGCTTTTCTGCAAATTTTTGTCCTACCCTACCTGTTTTACCATCGATCTTTTGTTTATACTCTAATTTTTTGCAACAGCTCCCATTGGTTTTGTACACGTTTTCTAAACAAGGACATCCTCGTTTTGACTCTTGTCCTCAATTACTCAAGGATGTTTCACATGCGTGTCCTCGATTTACACCATAAACAAACCCACACATACACACTTACAGTAGCCATGACGGGCGTGGCCCCCGAGATGGTCGCCATGGTTCCCACCTGCTGCTGGGTCATGCGCTTGTTGATGTTTGCGAAGGAGTTGCCCGGAATGGCCGTCACCACGCCGGGTGTATTGACCACAATGCTGTTGGCGCTGCCGCCGGTCACGCGGATGGCCGTGGTGCCCAGCGCCGTGCGATTGATGGTACCCGGCTGCTGTGGAATGTGAAATGGCAATGGGATGAGTTGGGCACCAATGAGCAAGGGTTTCTTGGTCGGCAATGTGTTCCCCCCCCCCCCCCCCCAGTGCTTTGTATTTCCTAGACAACATTTCATCAGAGACCAGCCACAACCAGCACCCTTGGGTAGGGTTGTGACAATGAGGAAATCAGTGGGATGAATGCAAAGAGAAGCCTGACGCTGGTGAATGAAAAAATGTATAGTGAAACACTAAGATTTCTGCACTGGTTTGATGGGATATCTTGCCCTGCAAACAACGAATGACAGGGAACGTACCAGCCTGACGAAAGACGACCCAAATTGAACAAAGTTCCACAGCCAAAAAGAGTACTTTTGTTTTTTTGATTTAAATCCAAACGTAAAGACAGTGCAATCTCAAGGCTAGCAATCACAATAGAAGTTGAGAACACAAAAAATGTGCATGCCATCATGTCTGTGTGTTGAGAAACTGTGCACTGCCAAATTTTATGCAATGGCTAGGGTTAAGGGTGAAAGGTTAAGGGTGAAGGGTTAAAGGTCAAAGGGTAACTGTACCATGACTGTAGCTGTAGTGGCAGTAGTGACTGGTGGAGCTACTGCTGCTGCTGCAGCTGCTACAGCCTGCTGCTGCTTGGCCTGAGCATCTTGGATCCGCTGTCGCTGCTGTTGCTCCTGTGCTGCCTGTAAGCATGGACATGAAACAATTGCAAAAGCAGGTCACATTAGGCTTCAAAACCTTTAACTGTTCTGGTTTGCTTTTTTTCTCAATATTTTTGCTCCAAGGTCTGATGACTTTGCATGACCTCAATACAGCAAAGTATGCATTGAAATGAGGTGATAATATAAAGGTTTACGGTTGCACTATGTGTCAAAATCTCTTTTGTGAGGTTCTGAAAAGAACCGGGGGACGAAACTCAACGTTTCGGACATTATTATCTGCCCGTTGTCAGGAGACTGAAGGATTCCAACAGTGAAGGGGTGATGAGGTAGGGCTGTGCATCGGCATCGGGGATTCGGGTACCCCGAACGTTGATGTCAGGAACAGGTTCCAGATTATGGAATTGAGTACACATAACAAACTTTACATATTACTTAGTAACTTCTCAGACAATGACAAAGAAAAGTTTGAATGTCATTGGTGGGAAATTTTCAACAATGAAAACACAATATATTACACATTTATGATGCAAGCGAAAGTTGCAGTTTACACCGTAAAACAAAAATGCTCACTGGGTGATTTGATGTACTTCGCCTAGCTGCACAGATGTACATGTAGTAGTATTATTGCATGGGCCTTTATAAACAATCTGAACAGCAAATTCCCAGATTTGACTTGTGGGGTTGGGTTTCTTTAACGTGTACCCGTGTTTTCTTCAATCGGATACCCAGTTCCTGTAGTTCCCGTAAATGCACACCCTTTATGATGAGGTGATGTGAGCGGTATTGAACACACAATGCGACATTAAACAAAATGTTCAGCAAAGATTCTTGCACACATTTGTCATGTGGCTCAAACAATACAGGACAATGCCAAACAAAATGCAATAAGAGAAAAATGGTCACGCCAGTTGCGCTGGTAAAATGAAAACTGCTCAATTGAACTTCCGCTGATGTATTTGTTCTTGTATGAAGAAGGGCAAGCCACACAGGCGTACTACTAAACAAAATGTCACTTGTCAATGTGTATTTTTCAATGTACTTGTGAAATTATTACAGTGTGGCATGGGCTTCTTGCACAAAAACCCCCTCAACAAGAAAAAGGGAGGGTTGGGGGAGACCACTGGGAGAGACATTCAAACAATGACACCTGACACTCACGCAAGATCGCTATGGCTTTGCTTGCATTCAGAATAGAATTGGTCATGCATACTTTTGAGCCATACGCATGCGGACCAGTACGCGCACGTGGTGTGTCTCCCCACTGGAGTTTTCAAAATTGGTCAGAGAGCGCCCTCTCTTTTTTTGCGCAGGGAGCCCATAATTTTCCTCTCCTGATATTTCCACTGGCGATGCGTACCTTCTTTTCCCGTGCAATTCTCTCAGCTCTCTTGGTGGCCACCTGGATGGGTACCATGGGCTTCTCATAGCTGATACCAAAGTCGTTCAGTACAGCGCTGTGCTTGGGGTTCTTCAGCAGGGGATTGTTGAGGCTGCGAGAACAACGTGGAAATGGATCAGTGGTGTAAGCGTTGAGCCCAGCACAAGTGCAGTTATTATTATTATTTGTGGTTTATTAAAACACTGCTTATAGCAGCCCACAGGCTGAATTACAAGTCAGTTTACATACAAATTTCAATAAAAATTAGATGAGGTTGAAATCACAAAGAGTAAACGGTAAAAACAAAGGAAAATTGTAAGTACAAAAAAATATAGTATACATATCAAAAATTGCACAGAAAAACAATACATGTACTATGCTAAAAAGAACCGGTAATTTCATTGGGCTGGTGGGAGTGAACTGAGTGCGCTATTAACAAGTCTGTTGAGATATGGGACTGGGCTATTATAAAAACGGGTTGTTTTACAAGATGGAACATGAAGTGTTCGTTTGGACCGGAGATTCATAGTATGGGTGCTTTTAGATTTGACAAACCACTCATTGAATTTGCTTGAGTTAAAGGATTTCATTGCAAATTTGTTACAAAGGGAGGTTCTGCGCATGTCCAAGGGTTCCAAACCAAAACTGGTCAAAGCTTGTTCATATCCAGTATATATAAGTGAATCAATCAAACAATTCATAAGACAGGAAAAAAACCTTGTTTTGAGGGTGGTTTCTTTCTTGAGTTCAGTTGGCTACTTACACCTGTTTGAGGTAGGGCTGTCTCTTGCCGATCACCGTCTTCATCAGGTCAAACTTGTTGGAGTAGAACATGGTGTGGGAGGCGTTGCCGTCCTGGGTGTGTAGCTGGCTGGTCTTCATGGGACGGTTGTTCTTGGTCTGCTAAGGAGTGAAATTCAAGAGACTGAGTTTGAAGATTTAGAATATAAAAATGTGGTATTTGTGTGTAAATGCATGCTGGTGTGCTTGTTGAACGCATATTGTTCCCAAGAGCCAGTAGCTACAGAGTAGGGTTCAAACATTCTGTGAAGGGGTGGTTTGAAAGAGAGAAATACATTTTCCACCAATTTTGTATTGCAATAGAAGTTCATTTTAACTGTAAATCAAATGACAAGCATCTACATGTCAGTTATATAAAACAAGTGGCTTTAAATTGGGAAATGGGAGGAATATTATCACTCGGTAAAATCTGGACTTTTCCACTTCACTCAGCTAAAGTCTAGAATTTACCTTGCGATAATATTCCTCCCATTCCAATCTGAGCCACTCAATATTTGTATATTATTAATCTATTCTGAATGATCATTAACCCACAGTGTCTACATACGAGCCCTGCACCTACTACAGCATGCGGTTAGGTCATTTGTAACTATCTCTCTGTAAAACTTGTGCGGGGCGTACTTTTGCAAGGTGTCCATAGTAGCAATAAGCCTCTGTGCTGATGACGTCACACTTTGTTTACATGTGCACTTTCCTATGGAGCCAGTGGGGGCCCAAGGTCCACTGAGCACCATAGGAAAGCACACACGTGAACAAAGTGTGACGTCATCAGTAAAGAGGCTTATTACTAACAAGTAACAAGTGTCCAAAATAAACTGCAGTATTAATTTCCATTCACAGCTGGCACTGGTTTTTAAAAAAATACTTTCAGAGTTATCAAATTCTGTGTAAAAAATATTAGCTGGAACAAGAAGGTTCATGGTGTGGAACATGAAGTCAAGCCTTACCCTGTGTATGCCCTTAGATTTCTTCTGTTTCTTGGGGTAGGTGTCATAGAGTATCTTGCCTTACTGAGAGGGGCAGAGAGTTTGAATCACGGAGTCAAGCCTTACCCTGTATATGCCCTTGGATTTCTTCTGTTTCTTGGGGTTGGTGTCATAGAGTATCTTGCCCTCCTCCCGTGGTATGATGACGTTCTCGTAGCGGTGGCGGCACTGCTTGGGGGAGCGGTAGATGCGACTGGTGCCGTTGACAATGTCACTAACCAGGTCCCAGTTGATGACGTGGCCCGGTACGACGGCCTGGAGGGTGAGGGGGAGCTCCTGAAGAGCTTGTACAGCCTGAGGGAGGAGGATTAAACGGGGACAAAATACTTAGAAAAAAACTAATTTGCATTCTGAAATGTGTGACCTGCAAAGTGTATGCATATAGGAAATTAAAATGGACTCAATTAGTATCTTTGAAAAGAATCGTCCTGAATTCCCTCGCAAGTGTTCCATAAACCCATGACACATCATTTGCACTGAAACTATCAAGGGACACAAATACTATGCAAAGTAATATTTGATTGGTTCGAACTGTTTCCAGCAGGGACGGAACAGCCTTGAAAGCTGGGGGTGGGGTGGGGTTTGGGTTTGGGTTGGGGGATTGGGTGGGGGTGGGGGTGGGGGTGGGAGGGTGTGGGGGTGTTTCGGTTGGACCTTTGACTCAAAGGTCAAATAATTGACCTTTGCTTGGTTTAAATAGATTGGCTAAAAGTGGAGGGGCAAAATCGCTAACTTTTCAAAGGTATCATTAAGAATGACTTCCTGGATTATTTACTTGGTGGGTAGGTAGTTCGCTATTCATTATCACTCATGGAGGATGACTGTATCAAGGAGATCATCAAAATTCTAAAATCATAAATGTCTGATGTAACAGGGACTCTAAATTTATAGAATGATTAGCATACCTGCAGCAATGCCCAATCCTCGTTGATCAGCCACTCGTGCCGATCGGCCGTCTGCATGTCCGTGGAGGTAGTCCGGTGCACTATGGGCAACGGCTTGACCACGGGCTTGCCGGCCATGGCGCGTAGCTTCTGCTGCTTGGCCTCGCGTCGCATGCGCAGGAGGGCCGCCGAGGGGCGGTTGAAGAGGGACTGGGGTGGGGTCATGATGTGCGCCGTGTGGTGCGGCACCTCGCCTGACTTGGTGTGGGGCTTGATCTTGCGGATACCTGGCGAATAAAAATGGTACATGCTTGTATTTGTCTCAAGGTAGCTGTGAAATACCCATTTCTGTTGTTCTAAAGAGACTTTTATAGGTAAAGAGATGTTTACGGTTAACATCTCACAAATTCCACTGTTCAAAACGGATTTTCTTAAAATCTTGAAATCAGGAAAAATCCTGACAAATTTACTTGGATAAGTGACTCATGATGCAACAGGGGCCCAACTCTATTAATTTTTTGGTCAATGTGAAGAAAGTCTGTGCTCCGAGATGTGACCTTTATTCATCAAATCCCTGACAGTCCTGAATACTTAAAAAAAAAATTAATATGTACTGATTGCTCTACTTGAAGCATTTTCCTTTTTTTCCCTTAGATTTCCTTTTCAATCCCTTCTTTGTGTAGCCCTCAGGTTGAGTGGCGCTTATGGGCCTTATGATGGGCGACTCTCATTAAAAAAAATGTAGTGTCGGTTATAAAAAGACACACCCATTATTTTTGGTTTTAACTCATTTACACTCAATTCACATTTCACAAAACACAATTTAAATTCAAATTAATTGTTGCCATTTTATAAAAACTTTTTTTGACAGTGGTAATCTTGCCGAAGACCAAAGTGACACAGTTTATTTCTAACTTCAAGATTACAGAGAATAAATTTGTTACATGTTCAACATCAGAAGAGCCTCCTATCCCTAATTTTAAGAGTGCCACAGTTACATTTCTGAGAAAAAAACAAATGTCTATTTGGAGTGTGCATTCAGGTAAAACCAATACTTTTCCCTGTCCTCCCTTTTGGTGAAACTTTCCCATTTCAAAGCACCTTCCCTCAACCTCTACTTTTGAAGCAAGTATTTACTGAAAAGTGGTAGCAATACCTTGTTCCACTTTGGTCTTCTTGTGTTCTTTCTTGACGTAGACGGGAGGCAGTTTGGACTCCATCATGATGGAGGTGTCATACATGAGGCTGGCTGAGAGGTCCACGTAGACGTCATTTTCATCCTGGGGTGGGGTGGGCGGAGCCCAGATCTTGAAAAATAGAAAGTAGGTGGTGGCATGAGATTTGGGGCCCTCAAGGGTTGATGCATACATGTAATAGACGTTTGGCTGAGAATATGTTCTGTACTTTCAAATTATGCTTAAGACTTCACACTTTTTTTTGTACATTAATCCTTACCTTACCAACCCCATCACCCCCATTTTAGGTGGATTTTGGGGGACATGGTCCAGTTGGCATGGTTTGACTAAAATGTGATGGAGTATGATGGACTTTGGCCAGGAGGCCTGAAGCAGTGCTGGGTGAATTTGATGAACTTTGCCTAGCATCCAGTACTGCAAGCCATTCCATCAAAATCCACCAGCACTTTAGTGGTGGATTTCATTATGTCATGTATGTGAAGCAGAGTGAGTGATGGATATTGGTGGACATTGTCCTTTACTTGGTAAAAGTAAGTAGGAAGTTAGGTTAAAAAAAAAAAATTTCAACCCATGAATTTACTCGAGATATTCAGCCTATTTTTGTCAAGTTTTGAACTGAATGGACTTAAAGTTGACTTTTTGCGGTACTGCTTAGGACATGGACCAATACATGAGTTCATTTCCATTTCAGGGCGATACTCACAAGATGTTTAATCTTCTTTTATAAAAACTATGTCAAATGTTGGCGCTCAACACTTCACTGTACGTGAATTAAACTTCTTCTTTTTTTTTAGGCCGAGGCCCACCCCCCTCCAAAATAAAAACATGAACTACATGTAGTAATTCGGCTGGTTTCCTTGTTTTCAAGCAAAAATCACAGATGGTAAAAACACTCGTCTACAACTTACCGGCATGATGTCATCTTTGTTGGAAATGTACACCTACAGGGAGAAAACAAACAAGGCATCCACAATAATTTGAGTACGAGATTATGCACGTCAACTCTCAGGTTCATCCGTCTTGGAACATCACTCAATCTTCCAAGGAATAAACAATGAACATGCATAGCTTTTCCTCCTTCTTCTAGCCCTTAGATTCAACATGATTATATCTGAGAGTTTGTTGACGTTGTATTGCATGGTGTTGTGTTGCATTGCGCATGTGGGCATTCTATCAATTTGGGGTCCACTTGTTGTCCCTGTCCCTGTTACATCTGACATTTATGATTTTATAATTCTGATGCACTCCTTAATGCAGTCGCCCTCCAAGAGTGATTATGAATAACAAACCACCTACCCAACAAGTACATCATTTGAAGTAATTCTTAATGATACTTGAAAGGTAGATTACAAAGTACCAAGGTAAAAGGGACAGGAAGGAGGTCACAATTTGGACCCTGAATGTATAGAATGACCCACATTTCACTACGTAGCTACACCCCTTCAGGTTCCTTCTTAAACGTACCCCATTTTGTCAGTAGCGATGTCACAATCACTGGTTACAAGTACACCTAAGAGTGCTCGCCCCAAAATGATATTTTTTTTTCCACACAGTTACCTCTGAGCAGTGCTGGGGGTTTAAAACTGACCTTGAAAGGACACTCAAGTTTAAAGTACATGTACCCGGATGAGTTAACTGAACAATGTTTGAACCTTGGAATAATTTATGTTTTCTTGCAGAACTTCCATGTTAATTTTCAGATTTCATGATTCAAAGTATTTACCAAATTTCTATATAAATGAGACTACATTAACTACAAAGTTTGGTTTTGAGGTAAGTTAGCAAAATCATATGCCCACTCTTCATCTTTCTCAAAAGGATACCAACTTAAATATTTAGGAAATGTGGTTCTGTTTCTCCGAATTCACATCACAGCTCTTTTTCTAATCTCTGCAAAAAAAATTCTATGCACCCATACAGGTTTTTTTCCCCCTATTTCACTGGAAAGCTCTTGAAATGTGTGTGTTTCAAATGTAATTCTTAGATTTTGGGAGTGGATATTTTCTCTGACTGTGCACACTCTGTTTAGTGCTCTTGACTCGAAAATTGTACTTTTACTGAAAGTGTTAAAGTAGAACGTCCCTATGACAAACACCGATATGCCAAACATTCTGCTATGGGCTCCGGCACAAGTACCCCCTCATTGGTAAGAAAGGGAGAGTTGGGGAAGACCACTGGGAGACATTCCAACGCATTACCACTGACGCCTGATGCTCATGCAAAAACGCTTTGGCATTGTGTATAAAGCAAATAAAATTAACTAGTGAAGGTTAGCGGTAACACCATGTGGAAATCTCTTTTGGGAAGATGTGTGGCTCTGAAAAGAACCGGTTGGTTCCTGTGGGTGACATCTTCTCGAAAGAGATTATTCCACATGGTGTTACCGAAAACCTTCACTAATTTACACAACCACCATGCAAAAATTCAAAACTTACTTAGAAAAAAATTAGTCACGCGTACTTCGCACCACACGCATGCGAACCACTATGCGCACGTAGTGTCCCGTCCACGAGACTCTCGAAAGTGGTCAAAAAGTGCCCCTTCTTGTTCGGGCAGGGAGCCCATAACCAACATCCCCAATTTTATGTAATATTCATTTACAGCCTAAAATCGCTATGAAGAATGACCGCTGTACCAAACTATGTTTTAGTGGCCCAATTGTTTTTGGTTTAAGTTATACATACAGGGTGAGTAGAAAAACAATGAAACCCAAATGGCAGGACCAATTTTTGAGTGAAGTTCTGCATGTAGCACTATCAATATCTAGGATATGAAAGCCCAATTAACCCTAACCGAACTCAACCCATCAAAGTTAAACAGCAGGTTTTGTTTAAATCTGTTGGGATAGGTACAGTACTCCTAAACTGATGGTCTTTTACTCTGGGGTTGGCATACCTCCAGAAACTAAGTCCAAAAGTGTGTGTGTATTATTTCCCATGTTGGTGTTTGAATTTGCCAGAATGGGTATGGTTCCTAGTAAATTAGGCTGGGGAGTTGGGATTAATAATCTTTCTTTTTAGTACAAGAATCATTCAAATCACAAACACATTTCTAGTTACGGAGTTTTAAACACAACCACCATTTCAAAGTTCTGTCCACAGATCACCAAAAAAGGTACGTTCTTTCGGCAAAACGAAAACAATTCACATAGGGCACATGTAAATTGTTTTCATTTTGCTGAAAGAAAATACCTTTTTTTGTGATCTGTGGACAGAACTATAAAACTGTGGTTGTGTTCAAAATTCCGTAGCTTGAGAAGTACATGGGTGATTTGAATGAATTTTGTACTAAAAGAAAGCTTATTAATTGGGCTTTTATATCCTAGATTTTGAAAGTGCGACATGCAGAACTTTATTAAGGAAATGGTCCTGCCATTTGGGTCTTCTTTGTTTTTCCCTCACCTTGTACTGTACTGATACTGTCCTTTCGAAAATGCCCGTTTACAGATTTTCCTAATTCTGACTTTGCCAATTTATCAGGTCCTAATTCTTGATATTTTCATCCAAGCAACGTTCAGTAAAAATATTCCTGATGATTTAGTTTTGGTTCATACTTGACATGAAAAGAGTGAAGCAAATGTGTTGAGGCAACAGCGAGCATCACAACGAAGAGAACATTGTTAAAATATGGGAGAAAATGCAAAATTAACCCCGCGGTTTAACCCCAAGGTTCCCCGTAAATCATCGTAAAACCTTGATAAAACCTCAAATAACCGCCTGTTTAATTTCGTATTCTCCTCTACTGAAGATCGCTTGGCTTTCCTTGTCAGGTATGAACCATGCCTTACTCTGTTCAATTTTGAACTCCTTTTTCCAGAGTAGAAAATTTTAGAATTCCTCTATGAATGTTCAGGTTGGCACGAATTATGGCATATCTGTACGCGTTTCAAGTGTTCCCCTAGTGAGCACCCTTCCCTGGCCCAAAAGCTCATCTCTACCTCCAATGGTTTCTAATGGTTGCTCAGAATGGCACAGGCAAACAATAATTTTCTTCTTCAAATTTTGGCCACAAAATATCAAACAATTTGCAGAATGGTTGGGTTTGGCATCTGTGAACCTGCCAAAAGTGCACTGTTTGTCACCAATTTGGAGAGAGATAGCATAATTTTGGGCCAGGGTACATTTTTTTTGTGGGCGGCATCTGTGAAGTATGCTTGGCAACTGTATCAAACGATCTTTGTACATAATTTTTGGTTTTGTTCCGATTCATCTTTTTTCTGTTTTGTTCTCACGTTTTTCTTGATTTTATTTTTTTTCTTACTTAGCCTGGCCAAACTCAGAGCATAAAACCAAAGGAAGTAAAGACAGAAACTTTTCTTTTTCTTTTCTCGAACATAAATCTTTCATTTATTGATCCCATTCTTCAACATCATCTTTTCTTGCTTATCAATACAAAAATACAGGGAAACACATTCTGCGAAATAACAAATTAATCTTGCTCAATAAATCTAATGGTGCCCTAGAAATCAAGCCCCATCCCAACTGATGACTTTAGCTTAAAATTCTAGGAATTAATTTAACTTGGTCATTTTCTTTTCACTTGTCGGCAAATTATTAACATCGATTCTTACTTTACCGAACACACACAAACAGAGAATGACCCCAAAAGCGGCAGCTATGCTTGACTTGTGATGAAGGCTGGTCTTTAAAAAAAAAAACTTTCCAATTTTTACTTAACTGGCCTGCTTCACTTTCCAAAAAATTGACCGTGCTTTGGTAAACCACGTGTGAGTGTAACTTAATCTAAATGTACTGATGAGCAACATTTCAAATCAAGGCAAAACAACAAATTTGAAAACCGGGGAACAATAAAAACAGAATCTATCTGTGCTTGTCAAGTTACAAAAGTTGATACGGTTTGAGGGGTTTTTTTTGGGGGGGGGGGGGAAGTCACGTGGTTCAATTAGTATACCACTTACACTTGGTTTCAAGAGAATTGATAAATACAATACAAAATAAATACAAAAATTCACAATTCTTCTCCAGGTTGTGTGTCATAGAAAAGGGACCACAGATTTGCAAATTTTCAAATGGCACAGTGTAAAAAGGAATTTAAGAGGTACTCTGAAAAAAAAGTACAAAGCACTAAGAATGTGATATCGGTATGTCATATCAAATAATACCTGGCTATTATTTGGCAATCTATCACAACATCGTATTGTTCCTATCGATGATGCCTCTTATGGGTAATAACCAGACATCAAGAGAAACTAAACAGCCCTTAAAGTACATCAAAAGCACTGAAATATAAATTAAACATCTGCAGGAACTAAAGCTTTGAGTGCGTTCCTTGCAAGTAACGATTTTATCAGCTCTGCTGCGACACATCTCAGAACTTTTCCTACCAAGAAATCTTTAAATACACACATCTTTGGTCAGTGAGTAAAACTAGTTTCTTGCACATAACCATCGCCGTGTCTTTTACAAATTAACTTAAATGAACTGCATTGGTTGTTACCTCAGTGTTTGTCAACTGCGCTCTGGGTACTTTCTAGGGCGCCCCCTCCCCCGTTTCACCACTACATTTTTATCTGTGGCCGTTGGCGTCCCACCCCTCGCGGGTGAGACATCCCTTGAGTTGGTGGCAGAGCTGCTCCTTGAGCTAGCCCTGGACAAACCTTTCAAGTCCCTGTGGGTTAGCGCAGGGCTGGCTGAATGGTGCCGGCTACGCGATCGCGTCTGGATGAGCTTATCTGCCAATTCAGCGCCGCTCATCGCTCGGGTCCGGGGCCCTGTGCTTTCCCTACCGTCGTCCACGCTGGACAGCTGGATCTTGGCCAGTTTCTTAGCCAAGGCAGCCTTGGCTAGCTCCGGTGACGACGGCGCTTCGGTGGCCGCATTGGGGGAGGATGTGTCATTAGATGCGCCTTGCGCAAAATTTCTAACAGAGGTCGATGACTGAGACAAGCCATCAGAGTTTGCTGCAGCAACGTTATCTAATTCGGACTGGTAATTTTTGTGTTGCTGGGCCGCTATTGTTTTGGACGGCTGGGGAGATTTAGGAATGGTCAGATCAAATGGCACGGGGACTGGAGAAGCCGAAGAAGGCGAGACGACCTCCGATGGTGAAAGCGGCAGAGCTGGGGAGGCAGGTGGGGGTGATCTCATTAAGGAGGAGAGCACTTGGAATATGTTCCGCTGCTCGTGGCTTTCCTCTCTGCCATCAGGCTCGGGTGATTTTGCCGTCGTGGAATTCTGTACAGACTCTGCGTTCAGATGCATTCTTGAGGTAAGGTGAGCTTCCACTTGATTTGTATCTTGCTTGGGGAGTGAAATACGCCCATCCTTTTGCTCTGGTTGGCTGCTTGATGAATGCACTGCATCAGGACGGGCACTTGAACTCGAGAGGGAAAGGTCAAATATGCACCTCTCGGTGTTACGAGCTGTACCAGACCTGGATGTGGAGTCATGTTGTGATGAACGTCTCACTGCCTCCTTCAGAGGACTGACTTTATGGTGCTGCGGTGAGAGGTCAAGCGGCTCTGGGGAGCAAGACAGGGCTGGTGATTTTGGCAGAGGCGGGGACTGAGAATTCGGAGAGGATTGTGTAGAAGGGGGCGAGTGTGTCGGGTGTGGGGATATCCTCTGGGGGAAGGACAGGGGAGTTGGTTTGGACTGATTGGCAGGTGTTGAGAGTTGAGATGGGGAGGTACTCAGGTCAGGAAATGAAATTTGAGGAATTGCACTTTCTTTTGGTGTGTTATCACTCGCACCTTCCTCCTTTTGTTTCAATTGAGACAAAGCAGCTGTAAGTATCTGTTCTGAATCCAATGATGTGGCAGCGTCCACTTGCTTCATCAGGGTACACGATTCCTGGTGAATAGGAAGAGTCTGATTTGAGGATTGTGGACAAGAGTCTGCTCGGGCGACAGAAGCAATCTGCCCTGACACTGCAAGGGAGGGTGGTGACATCTGCGACACTGACTCTGATTCAGTCCAAGATTGGGATAGTGACTGGATCTGTGATTCACCCGACTGTGATGCATCTACACGAGGCTGAGGAGTAAGTTGGGGTGGACTCAAGGCAGAACTGGCCGCTTCTGCATGGGTTGAAATCTGGATGTCCGATAGATTTGGAAGCGTTTCTGACACACTTGTCCTTTGGGAATCAGTTGCAACCTTAGACACTGTACTTGGAGACTGTTGAGCTGGTGCATTTGTTAATGTTTCCCTGTCTGATTGTGTGCTTATTAATGAACCTTGTGCTGCCTGGGGTGATGCTTTGGTGAGGGTAGGTGCCAGCTTTTCAACTGGGGCACCACGAGGTACAGTTGCATCTGGAACTGTCAGCGTGAGCAACTGTTTGACACCGTTAGTGGTGCTTTGGTGCTGACTGGGTGTTGGCATATTGACAGGGGCATCCTGAGTGGTTTGTACTGCTGTCTGGGGCTGGTGCTGGGGCTGGGCCGTGTGCTGGTGAGACACGGGGACAACAGAAATCGAAACTGGTGTCTGAGACGGGCCTTGAGATGTAGATGGCAGGTGTGTTGGAGCCGGGAAATTCTGTGGGGCCAGAGTCTGGGCTAAAGCTTGTGCTATGGTTTGTGGCCTGGACTGTGGCTGGGTCTGGGACTGCAACTTGGTCTGGGATTGGGACTGCAACTGTAACAAAATCTGGGGATTTATCACTGGAGCCTGTATCCGAACAGGGTGTGGCATTCGCTGCAGTGGTACCTTTTGTCGAGCCACTGCTGTCCTTGAATCAGCTAACTGTAAACCGGTCAGGAGCTCAGAGCTGCCTCTGCTCTGTAACTGAGGTTGCCTTACTGGCAAGACTTCTAGACGAGCCAAAATTGGCTGACCCTGTTGCCTTGGCTGAGATTGCATGATGGATGATGAACGTAGACGGGCTGCCCCTAGAATCTGCTGGTGTGCTAGCAACTGCCTCTGGGCCATTTGCAGCTGTGGTCTTGACAGAGAAAGACGGAGAGTAGGGGTCTGAGACGGAGAAGCCATTCTGGGTTGAGTGAGCATCTGGAGGCGTGCCAAGACTGGCATTTGTGATTGGGACTGTGGCTGTGGCTGGGGTGATGATGACATCTGATGTGAGGATGCAGCTGCCACCTGCGACTGTTGCTGTTGAACTTGTAGCCGATATTGCTGCTGAAGCAATGTAGCATGCTGTGCTTGTGGACGAAGATGTTGTTGATGCGGCATTGGCTGTAAAGGTGGAGGATTGCGGAGCATCTGAGATTGAGTGGGCAAACCAAACCGTGGTGGAATCCCGGGAGTATCAGGCTGCACAAGCTGCAGGGGGCTCAAGTTTGGTCGGGACATGCCCAGCGAAAGAAGCTGGGCAGCGGTTAGTGACTGTACACCAGTTGCTGACGAAACAACCACATTCAGATTTCGTTGGAGAATAGACTCTAGACTAGATGAAGTTGAACTAGGATGGCTGTTGGGATTAGAGGCCCGGATTGAGGGAGTCTCTGTCAGCACGGTAGGAGTAGACGAGTAATGAGATGACAGCGGATGCCTTGGAAGCAGTAGAGGAATGGAGGGGAGATTTGGATTGGGTGGAGGAGGACTACCACTACCTGTCAAGCTGGATACCAAGCCAGGCATAGGAGGCAAGTCAGAATTCGTTGGGTGTTGGGGCTGCTTGGATCGAGGAGATAGGTTTAGCGGCTGGACATTGAAGCTATTAGGTGGGGATGTAGTCACAGTGGGGTTGCTTGATGGCTCACTGGTAACACTTGTTGGTGTGTGTTTGACCATGACCTCCTGTTGCTTGTTGTCTTTTCTAGGGCTCATGGACAAGTCCATTGGTGTTGTTGCTGACACTGTGGCATTAGGACCACCGACAGATAGATCCATGGGTGAACTACAGCTGCGTGACGTTTCTTCTCCAAGCTGCCTTACTGCTGATTCTGAGCTCTGCTTACTCTCTGGCTCTTTAGGCATACTGGACTTCTGTCCTTTTGACTTCTGCTTGGACTTGGCAGTGTCCGTCTTCTCAGGAGGTGATTTTGCAGACCCTGTTTTCTTGGCAGATGGTTTGGTTGGAGCTAACCGGGCCAAGGGGGATCTTGGTGAGAGGACTGCAGTTGTGGGAGGGGGCGGGGACTTGGTGGCACCTGATCTCGTTACAGGTGACCTCGGACCCGAATCGTCTGCCGCGGGATCTGGTTTTGGATTGCGCCGCGTGCTGCGTCCGGTACTAGCCGGAGGGTTACGCTTTGGTCGCTCTGCGCTACCTGAGCGGCTGCTTGCCCGACTACTTTTCTGGCTGCCGGCCCGCGAGCTACCACCCTGGGTCTGCCTAGACTTAGATCTACTCTTATGCACCTTATTTTTAGCTTCCTCATCACAGTAGGTAAAGAAGATCTCGTCCTCTTCTTGTTCCGCCTTGCGTTCCTCCTCCTCCTTCAGGGCCTGCAGACGCTCCAGTTCCCATTCCTTCTTTGCCAACTGGATCTGCTCCTGATTAAACATTTGAAAAACCACAAACCATGAATGTTAAAGAGCGTAGTTTCATTTCAAGCCTTGTCGGCGTCAAATAGTTTGCGCTTTGGGACCCAATTCACAGCAAGTCAAATCAGAAAGTAGTCAGTGTCTCTTCACGTTGATTGATCAGAGACCTCAACTAAATGTCATCACGATGCTGTGTTCAAGATAAAACACGGCACTGTAACCTGCATACATTATATGACACTAAAGACAAGAATTATAATTCCTTTTTTTTGGCACAAGAGCGCCACAGGTATTTCTACGAATGAGCTCTTATCTGAGTGAGATCTTTTGTTCAGGTGTGAGATTGGGGGGAAATGAAAATCCATGGAATAATCAGCAGAGGGTGTGAGGATGGCCAAGGGCCCCGGAGCAATGTAGGGTCTATGGTGTATGTTTCTGTTTGCCTAAAGACATCCCTTAAAATAAACCATTTCTTTTGTCTTACATAAACTTTTATAAGTAAAAACACTTTTACAGTAAAACAGAAGGTATTTCAGATTTCAAAAGGGATGATTTCAAAATCCTAAAATCAGGTGGAAAAAATTCTGAAATCGGGAAGAAAAAATTGACAAAGGTCACCCCTGTTTTGATAAATTTTCATACGGCATATCACCGTTTTGAGATGATGTGAGAACAGGGTCTGCTTTTTTAAGTTCCTTACACAGAAAGATAGCTAAATAATGCACACCATGATCAAAAATCAAGTGGAGACTCTTATTAGTATCAGTGCATTTGGGTGCTTGACAGATCTAAGCATTGGTCTTACAGTTACTAACCTCTGCTTCCAGGACATCGTCCATTGGTGCCGGTTCCATGTTGGACTCCAGGTACCTCATGGCATACTTCTCGATGTTGGTCAGCTGTGATTAAGGCGATATTGAGAAGACGTTATTCATTAAAACCCTCACCTCTTTGGCTTGCAAGTTCAACACAGCGATCCCAACAGTAAAAATAAATCAAGTGACTGTTTTAAACAGTCGAGTTCTCCCTGCCTTCATAACGCAGGATTGACTGGCTGTGACTATTATGTAACTTGAAACAGCAAAACTTTGACTGTAGGAGATTGATATGCCAGCTACCAGTTATCTGTTAATGAAATTTGGCTAGTCGTGTATAAAGGTATGACAGGGAAGGAGGATTGATTTTTTTGTTACTGTCTTTGACTGCTCAGACAGCAGCAACAAAAGAGAGATCAAATTTGGTTTCAATCTGCTCAACCCAACAATATCCCACAGTTGCTATACCAGCTCAGTCTGACAAAATCGATCATGTCAACTATCAAGGGCAAGCCAAAAGATCCAGCGCTGACACTATTCAAGGAGCTACCTTCCACTGAGTTACAACCGAGTTTATGGTGCTTCTGTTGACTTCTCAACGATAGGAGGTCCCACAGAATTTCTTACACCTCGTTGCATTGAGCAAGATTAGAAAAATGCTGAAGTTGACCAGTCAGATGACATGATCGATTTTGGGTGGTGCACATCTGATGAACTGTGCTTCCATGCAAGTTACCTGGTCATCCAGCTGGGCCAGCTCTATCTCGATCTTGGACACCTCCTCTTTGGCCTTAGTCTCCTCCCCCTCGTAGGGAATGGTCTCATCAAACTCCGCCAGCTCTGCATCCTGCTCAGCCAGGGCCTTGGAGGTCGCCTTGACGTCCGTCTCATCCTCCGTCTTGGCCAGGGCCTGAGGAAAGGAGACAGGAGAATCACGATTATTGGCACTTTTTTGAGCTTTTTGTCTCAAGTGGGTTCACAATTAAACCCTGTTCATTGGGAAATAAGATAAGTTTTTATGTTTTTTTTTTTGGTCTCGAAAAAAGAGAATTGAAAGAAGCAGTTCCACTTCTTGCCAAGCCACTGCGAACCTGCTCTATAAATTAAAACAATCTGAGTAAGCTTGTTCTGTACCTTTAGACAAGGGCAATTCCAACATTATGTAAACAAAAGTAATGTTCGTGACAGAGCCAATTAACCATGATATCTAATTAATGATTCAGAGAAATGATCCGAAACTCCTAGTCTGTAATCTATTTGACCATTGCTAGACAATGGATTCATGAAATTTGAAGAAGAAAAAAATACATTTTCAAGTTTATTCACTGAGCTCTAAAAAGTTCCGTCACTGACGTTACGTTACACTGGAATTGCCCACTGATTGTCTCAAGATTGAATGTTATTTTCTTGGGTCCTTGTCTCACCTGTTCCAACTGATTCTGCGTGATTGCTTCCTTCTCCTCGGCAGCCTGCTGCGTCTTGCTCGGTGTCTGCTCAGGTCTGCTGTTGATGACCAGATCCTCGATGGCGACAGGTTGGGCATTGCGCCGATTGGACATGTCAAACAGGTCCTTGATGGTGTTCTGGAAATACAAAGATTAAGGAAACTTCTTTGAATAGCAAAGTGACACAACCATGAAGATATCAAATGCAAAATCTCATTAAACATCTTACACTTCCGGGGCCAGAAATGCTTGGCACCAGAAGGGAAAAGGACTGTTTTGAATAGTTACAAAAAGAAATTTCGAAGAACTGTGGTTTGCTAACTGGTGGCCAAAAGACACTTAAAGTTTAATGGGAAGTAGAAATGCATAAACAAGCACAGGAACACCAAACAGGTCATAAGGTTAGGTTTATATATTTAACTGTAAACTTCAGGTTTTACAGTAACTTTGAAAAAACTTCTGGATGGTCCAAATATAATTTTCACCCCAACTCTCCTCGATTCCTCCAAAATCAACCGGGCCTTAATAAAGGATTTTGAATGATTGAGGTTGAACGCCTTTGAAGTGCCGCTTGATTTTGGAAGGTGTATACGTCTTAAGTTGTACCTTGCATTGTTTTATGTTCAGCCTTACATATATGTAGACCTACATCATACTGGGTATCATCCGCACTGCTTCATGACTTAAAAGAGAGTTGGAGGATTTCAAGGAATTGCGGCAAAATCCATATTTTTACATGGTGGCAATCTGAAGATTTTGCAGGACTGAGGCTGCATCCTAGCTAAAAGGGTAATGTTGGAGAAAAAAATGTTCAAGCAAACAAGGTTTAAAATAAAAGAGGACTTTTTAGTCTTCTATATTTTGTAATGCTGTGTTACTGCACTGAAACATGATGACTAGTACAGCAAGATTTTCAGAAGTTAATCTAACCGTTTTGAAGAACGCTGTGGTGAAGTTTCCTCCCTCGATGGAGACATCCACCAGCAGTCTCTTCTGATTGGCCTTCTTCAGGATGTTCTCCTCCACCGTCATCTCACTGATCAATCTAAAATGTCAGACAAAAAAATCGAGGGTTACTATTACAAAATGTTTACGTAATTCTGAGGGTAAAAACCTCTTATCAATAAAGCATATGTTACAATTTCCAGAAAACATGGCAATAAATTGTGGACCGTGATCAGTAAAATACACTTCTTGGCGTCATGAAATTTGCTTTGCTTTAGCATGGACTACAAAACTATTCTAACCATGCGCAATGCTCTTCTCACCAGAATTAGTCTCCATTTAAGACTACAAAGAAGAAATCAGCGGAGTGAAGTGCTCAGACAAATGTGAGATTTTGCTCAGCAGCACCCGTACAGGCTCAGAGACTCTAGTCTGATATCAATCTCAATGTCATCATAGCAGGAGTGTCACTTCTCTATTCAGAGCTAAGCCCTGGAAGGCCCAGTGATCAACGCTTAAATATATCTTTATAAAGATTACATTCACGTAAGTAGTTCCCGCCGGGATTATTTTGACAAGAATGGAACGAGGCACGCGATTACGTTTCACTCGACCTCAGGCCAGGCGGGTTGAAGCCATCACCCTCGGGCAGCACACTCATATTTCCGGCCTCGCTCGCTGCGAGCGGGTCGCTGACAGATATTTTTGGTCTCGCTTCCTGTGTGTTTATCTGTCATCCGTTCCAGATACCGCACAATTTTTGCGCGTGTACAAGGCCTCCGGCGCGAACTGGTTAAGTAGCAAAAGCTTGCCGATGTAAGTATCTCTTCAACCCAACCGTACAATATGGCTCTTTCAACAACAACACCGTTGTTTACACAAGTCTATGACAAAATAATCCAGTCTCGAGTTAATTCAAATTAAATTCAAGTGAACTGTGGCAAAGGCATTCCTTTGTCATTGTTCACCCCCCGTTACTTGTGACTGGACTTGCGTAAGAACATGTGAGTTACTGTGATCCAACTTGTGATGGGCTCGACTACAATGCTGTAGTCAAGTCATCACACGTAAATTGAAAGTTCTTTCACAAGTAAGACGAATTAACAAAGAAATCGTTTTGTAACACCTGTGACTTCACTTGCAATTAATCTGTAATGGATCTGTAAGGACTACTGATTGACTCCACAACACTATCATATCCGCACTTGATACTTGTACACACCTGTATATATGGACGTCCCTGGTTTGTCCAATCCTGTGGCAGCGGTCCTGCGCCTGGGCATCCATGGTGGGGTTCCAGTCGCTGTCGTAGAACACCACGGTGTCAGCGCCGGTGAGATTGATACCCAGACCTCCGCTGCGCGTGGATAAGATGAAGCAGAAGATGCGCTTGTCCATGTTGAAGCGGTCCATCAGAAACTAGATGATGAAAAAGGAAATATAAAGAAATAAAGTCTGTAACACTACATGTTGCTTTGCATAGGGCTCTACGGCCCAATTTTTTCCAAGTCCAAGGAATGTGCACAGATTTACTTCTCACTGACCATTCAGATTTGGTAGGGTTATGTACTCGGTGCGCAAGTACCTCCCTACTGGTGACAATGACAGACACTTGAATGCTTTTTTTAATCCTTTCTTTACCACATTGTTTATTGACTTGGCTCTCCCCAGAATCACTGCGTGAAAACTCGCTATTTTTCAACCCAGACTGCCAAGGAGTGATTAAAATCAAAGTGTTGTGTGTAAAGTTGTTTCTTGAACCTTACTCTTTTATGTGATGTAAAAAGCAAGGCCACCAATAAAAAGGCAAGTATGTTTTTTTTTTTTTCTGGTCCTAGTTATCAAACGGAAAGCCTTTTTCCCACATGACCAACTGGTTGATGTATGGGAAGCAATATATACCAATATGCCAGCTTGTTGAAAAGCAGTGAATAAATCTGTGTTGTGGGTGTTGTGTGAGTGGTTTCCTGGTCGACTAAAGTCGCCCATGGTAAGGAAAGGGTCAATGCGCACCTTGTGCTGATGTTAAAACACTATGGCCTCGTGCACATCCAGATGAACAGTAGTCATATGACTCCATGCAATATGAGCAAAACAACCGAGTGCACAAAACCGTAGCCTACACACAGTCCTTCTGATTTGAAAATCACAGGCGTGTGGAAAAAGGCACACCTGGATTTTTCTAGGTGTGTGTTTTTCTAGGTGTGTGTTTTTCTAGGTGTGCGGTCTGTGGTCCAGGGAAATTCAGGCGTGCAATTATTCACACTTCTCTGGAAGCTTTTAGGTGTGCAATGGTGTGGGGGTGTGATCGCACGCCTCAAATCAGAAGGACTGTACACAAGAATGCTCTCACGAGTAGGCTGCACGCATGCCGCCTACTGTTCCAGTAATCATCACTGTGTCTCAGACATGAATTCTGCATGGCATTATTTGTATTGAGCCACCAGAACAGACCTTGAAGCTGAGAGATTGTTGTCTAGCCACAGGACATGTACAGATGGGCAATGATATGCCCATCCCATCACAGAACCATGTGGCTGCCTGATGTCAAATCAACTTGAATATTATCCAAATAATGAATGTTTATGAGTGCAATGGTAAGAATGAATTCATGAGGTGACACATGGAATGTTCCATTCCACGACGCGAAGCGGAGTGAAATTATTGTATTGCAACGTTATACTTGTCACTTATTTCTTAACTGCTTTTATGAGAATATTTACAAATAAACCTAAATTGAAATTGAAGCCACTGGGAGAGACATTTGAACTCACTGCCGTCAAAATCTAAAGCATGCAGTAAGACACCGAGGGTTTGCCCATATTCAGAGTATCAGTCTTGCATACTTCGTACTATACACGCACGAACCAGTACGAACATCTACAGGGTTCCTTATGGGGTAGAAGACACAGTAGAACAATAGACCCCATAAGGAAGTCTTAAGAAATCAATCTACCCCCTTAAGGGAATGGCTATGGAGTTTGAGATTTCAAATCGGAACAAATGAGAATAAAGAAGGGAAACAAAGGTCTTCCCGTAAGTATATGTAAGGCTGTGTGTGCACGTAGTGTGTCAAGTCCTGTCCACTGGGCTCTTGAAAGTTGTAAAAAAAACACCCTCTCTTGTTTGCTCACGGAGCCCATATTTTACCTGTCTCTGCTCCACCTTGGTGGTGCCGTCCAGTCGGACGTAGATGTGGCCGTGGTAGTTGAGGAAGGCCTCTAGGACATCCAGCATGCGGGTCATCTGGGTGAAGATCAGGACTCGGTGGTCGCCAGCCTTCAGCTTACGCAGCAGAACGTCTAATGCCTGTAGCTTACCTGTCATATTCAAATTACAGATTATCATATGTATCAGCTGTAAAGTGAACTTTGTAAAAAATAAAAAAAAAATAAAAAAAAATTTAAAAAGTGAGGGGGCTGTGACATTTTTTTGTAGGAAATCTGAGGTATACAAGAAAAGCATGTTACCTGCACTTTTAAATCAAGTACGAAATCCTGTAATTGCCAGAGGATTTAAATCTCTAAGGATGAAAAGGTTCAAAGCATATGGTGCTTACAATAGTGAAATGATTTGAAGCCAAATCCTCTGCCAGATTCCACTAAAGAAGGATTTAAGCAACTAAGGCTCCTTCTGTCATGTCAGATTTTACCCCAATGAAAAAGAAATATACCCTGATACATCAGCTCGTAGCAGGTGGACTTATGTTCTCATCTCCAAATTTTAACACGATTACAAATATGTTTCAGCGAGCCTATAAAATGTCAAGTCAGGCACTTCAACAATTTCAAACTACAGTCGACTCTTGTTAGTACAAACTCTGTTAATACAAAATTCTGGTTATAACAAACATAAGGCTTTGGTCCCGACTGTGCATTATGTGCACAATGAATGGGACTGATGTTCCTCTTAATACAAAATTCTGATATAACAAACAATTTGGCTAGGTCCGAACGAGTTTGTATAAACGAGACTCGACTGTAATTCTTGGAGCATCTGAACCTACCGCAATCATACTGGATGAGCCGGAGCTCAGGGAACTGGAATTTCATGCCAGTCTGGATGGGGTGCAGGCAGGCAGTGGTAGGCGTCAACTCTCGACGGAGGGTCTCACGGAGTAGCCTGTGCTGATTGGCTGCCGAGGGTGCTGGGTGGTACGTGTGCATGCTGATGGGTGGCGACGTGGCCAGGGGCACTACCATCACAAATCTGCACATGGACCACAGGAATATTACTAATCATGAAGCTATTTGGAGTCAAATCACAGCTTAGGTAACAAGTAGGGTCTACTACAATTTCGTCACAAGTTTCGTCAAACTTAACCCTTACCATACTCAATTCAACAAGATTCTGCAACATTCAAATGAACCCCTGAAAGTCAAGGCTTTTAAATTACAAGTTCACAAGTTCAGTCACACGAAACAGGAGATGAACAAAAGAAACTTAATGTTTTTGATATAGTTCATTTGAATAGCTTCTGACCGACTTGAAAAAGCTGTAATGGATTGTGATGAACTTGGTAGTGAATTGTGAGGACATGTGATGGACTTGTGAGACTTGTGATGGACCTGTGATGGACCTGTGATTGACCTGTGATGGTCATGTGATGGACCTGTGATGGATTTGTGATGGACTTGTGATGGATTTGTGATGGACTTGTGATGACTTGTGATTGACTCAACTACAAAACTGGCTCGGAGGTACACTTTTGTCACATTTCATTTGAGAAGCTTGTTATTACTCAAGACTAGAAGACTAAGTCATGACTTGTGACTTAATACCGAGGACTTGATTGTAGTGGAGGCTTCTTGTGGGGAAAACATGCTCAGACAAATGAGATTTTGCTCTACAGTGCTTTGGTCAAGACTCAGAGACTCTAGTCTGATTAAATCTCAATGTCATCATTGCCATCAGCAAAAACTGCATTTTTTTTCCTCGCTCAGAGCAGTTAGGTTCAAAAATGTAAAAAAAGCGGATGGGGAAAAAAAAAAGGATAAAATTACTTTAATTGGGGTTGCTGAACTTTCTATTTAGAACTAACCTCTTGATGATTTCCTTCAACTCTACCAGTATGTCCTCCGGCGTTCGGATGACTTTTCTGAGGGTGTCCGTCTGCGACAATCTGGCCTCATACCCGTGGGGGAACGGCAGGCCGTGCACCTCCCGACAATGGAACATCCCCGTGCAGCTGGCGTAAGGCCGGTCCTTCCCGGCTGGGTTGGGGCTGTTCAGGATGGAGACCACTGAGCGCAGGTCGCTTCCGTAGACAGGCTTGGCCGCACAGCGGTGCTGGTTCAGGTCGGCTATCCTGGCTAGCGTGGCTTTGCGCTCATCCACCTCAGCCTTGTGCATCGATTCCTACCAATCAGAATGGGAAATACAGGCATTAGAATGGATTTCAATGAAAAAAAAATAGGACAAAAAGATGTGAAATCAACCCCCCCCCCCAAAAAAAAATCAGGCTCAAAATAAATTTAAAAAAAAAAACGTGGCAATTTGGGCAACAAAAAACAGGAATTCCTGTTGCATGCTGAAAATAGTTCAGATTTGAATCTGTGGCTAACTTCCAAGAGTAGAAGAACAAATCTTTGAAAATCTCAAAAAAACCTTGCACTCCCAGATCCCACAAAATCCAAAACAAGGTTTTGAAGGATTTGCACAAATGAGAAAGAAAGATCCCAATTACCATTCCTTTACATTGTAATCTTAACAGTTCAAAGAACAAGACATTGGTTTACTGTTGGATTTAGAATGATTACGAGTTCAGGAATGTTTCTCAGAAAACCGTTCAAGCAGTTGTTTTGTAATATTTGGATGTCTGCAGATGACTCGGATCCCACAATAAAACCCAATTTTGTGAACAAGTCTGTGAAACCCAGCACAACAGGAGAAATATTGAGAAATATGATTTTGAAACAAAATGACCTGATTCTCTGTGACACCACAGCTATAAAGCTCCAGTTTTTGCAGCATTGCACTATCAGCTGGGTTTCCTCAGACTTCGTCAAGTTTCTAAGGTTTTAAGAATGTCCCCGAGGCTCGGGGACCGTGAGGGTACAGGGTGAGACCCTCACAGCTCGATGCCAAGGAGATTTGATCTAGGCCAAGCTAAAGAATTGTCAAGGTTGGCATTGGCTGCCGACTGACAAGCCAAAATGGAATGTGCATGGCCAGAATGATGATATAGACAAGCATGGTACGTTACAGCAGGCAGACAAGCACTGCCTAAAAGCAAGTCAAGGTTTCATGAGTTCATTAACCCTCCTAGTCTTCTGCACTTCACAACCCTTCATGTGTTGCAAAACCACTTTTGCCTAATAAAGTTAGCACCCACACTTCAAATTCCTTTGTGGTAATTGTCTGTGGAGTATGGATAAACACTTCAAATCCCTGCACAATTCTTTTGTGTTGTTAACCCTAACCCACCTCACTCCTCCAAAATCCTACTGGCGGTTTTGGAGGATGCTAGAGGATTGAGGATGAATGGTGATTGAAGCACATGAGGATTTTCAAGGATTGAGGATGAATGCATTTTGAGGCAGGACTGTCTGACAATTTTGAAAAATTTAGGCGGAGTTGCAAAATATTGGAGGATTGAGGATGGTTGTAAGCAACAAGGGCCTAGGGGTTAGGGTTAAGCTCAGAGCAAGCAGGCAGGCTTGGTCACCCTTCACTGCTCTTCAGTGCTGTTTTTCTTTCTGTGCAGTGGCTCTGTGGGACACAGTGAACTGCAGGTTTTTAAGTGTTTTACATATTGCTCTGAATATTGATTACCCACTAGTAGGGTTAATTGGAACAAGGAAAGTGTGTACTATTACTTTACACTTACCAAGAAGAAAGGCGAGTCTTTATTATGCTTGCTTTTGTGGCTGCGTTGAGGTGTTGCGGTCACCGCCGGTCGGCTCCCTGACGTTGTTACTGAAACTAGGGAAGAAAATTTTAAAAAAATAATTTCTTGTGACATTTGCAAACAGCACTTGTTAAGTCGGTGCTTTCAAAAATACAACGTATAAGGTGCATGTGCAACATTTTAATGTCAAAGTTTCTATTTTAGTCTTGTATGTTAATTGCGATATTGCAAGTGAACAGATGCTTAAACCTAACCCTGCTCAATCAACCAAAATCAACCAGGCGGTTGTGGAGGATTTTGGAGGATTGAGGCTGCATGCCAAAAAAGTGTCAGTTGATTATGTAGAAGGCCTTATGCTGTGCCCTGCATTATTTACGTTAGTCACGCTTAATTTACACTGGACAAAACATCCACACTGCTTCTGGATATCATCCGCACCTCCTGAATGTATTACATTGATTATTGGAGGGTTTTGAAGGATTGAGGCAGTGGTCACCCCTCCACTAAACATATTCAAGAAATAATGGACGATTTTGGAGGACTGAGGCTGTTTCTTATTCAAATATAAAACGAAGCACATGCATTAATCTAAATAGGAATCGTCTCCTGACTGGTTGATCATAATACTGGGCCAATTAACCAACACTGAACAATGAAATAATGTACATGTGTGACATGCATCATACATGCAATAAATGTACACTTCCTGATTCTTGCAAAGCTTTTTAGTTCACCAAAAAAAAAAAGCAACAGAAAAGTGCAATGGTTAGTCACGAGTGCAAGCAAAATGTAATTAACTTCTGGTTTTCAAGGCAACACCTATTGTTTGATCTGTCGGTCAAAAATTTCCACTTCCTCTCAGATCACATTCATGTTAACACTCTCGACTAGTCAAATTCTATCAACAGACAAAAGAGGTAACTGGTTGGTACAGCTATCGTATCAATCACCTCCATTTATAGCATGGCTATTTCAAATTAACAAGGTACTTCTTCATTGTTAAAACATTGATCTTGCTGTGATGACGTAGCTGAATTTGCCAGCCAGGGTGGGAGGGTTAATTCAATTAATAGTGTCAGTTTGGAAAGTTAGTACAAGACAATCTTCTTAATTTGTGACAAAATATTGATAAACAAGGGAAAACTGCCAAGGCACACATGAAAATAGACACTCTCAGAAAGTTGCATCCACATCTAGATTTGGACAACCAAAAAACCCAGTTTTTGACCCCATTGACCCTAAGACAACAGTTTGGTCATGTGACATGTTGGGTCTGGGCTACTGATACTTCAGACAAAGTTTGGTTGAAATCGGTCAAAATATGTTGGAGCAATAGACAATGTCAACGTTTGTTACTAACTAACGGAGAGAAATGATGATTTGTTGTGCTGCTATCCCACAGCTAAAAAACCAATAAGGTCCATTTTCTGAAGAATGTGAGTCCCAGAGAACTCTCGATCTCACTGGGAACGTTTATTAAAATTGACAAATGTCTCCATGCAAATTATTCATGTTCAAATCATTTTTTAACCTCATAAAGCGCAATAACTTCCAACATCGTAAAAACACAAACACAATACTTGAAGGTGCAACTTGAAAACGGTGGCTTTGGATTAATTTGCACAAGTAATGAGTAGAAAAGAAACCCTACGGAATATAGTAATTTGCTGTACCCTCAACCTTCTTCGATACAACACAAGGGTGTTAGTAGAAACTTCTTACGCAATAAGTTAATGAAAAGGAAAACAAAATGAGAATGTTTCGAAAGATGAATGCCAAAAAAATTTCCGTTTCTGGAATACAATCTACCTTTGGGACTTCCCGTAGCCTTGGCTATGCTAACACTGCTCAGGGGCCGAATTTTTAGGACCGGCTGCATGAGGGGGGCCGGGGTGGGCTTGGTCTCCCCCACACTACTAGGGATACTACCCCCTATCCCCCGAGGAGTGGGTGGGACCTGATTGGGGGCGTGGTGGGGACGGATGGCTATGAGGGGCGGTGGTGAGGTCACGGCGGCAGTGGGCATTGCTGAATGGTGAACAGAAGGGGGAATAAGTCAAAACGTTTTGAGTACAGAATGTTGCGTTAATTCGATGAGGAAGAACGGAGCACTTTTATGAGGAAGAAGAAAATCCAACATGTTCACTTTTTTTCAGGGGGGGGGGGGGGACAGCAATGAAAGTGGACTCAATACTTGTGTAGGAAATTGAAAATATTCATGTAACACAAGACACCAATGTGTTACTGGGAATCCAAAAAAAAAAAAAAAAAAAGAGGTCCTGTCACTGCAGGAGGGTGTTCTAGAGAAGCTGAAATCGTTGAAAAAAAAAAAGGATAAAAAAAAAAACACAGGTACCAAATCAAGATGTTTTGTCCAGCACGAAAAACTACCACCTCGAATGTGATGGATGCAGAGGATACACAGCACATAACCAATCAAAGAAAGAAATCACCAAACACCATGCACAAGCTGTGAGCAATGCAAAGCATGTATGGCACAAAACACAGTACATTAAGTTGTGGTTTTTGGCCAAGGCAGATGATAAAACAACCTAGTGTGTGAAACTGTCGATGAATGATTATTCTAATCATTTCAAAGATTAGAATAATAAACCAGTTGCAAATTCCTCTAGAGATTGCTGGATTTCGTTTTTCACATGAAATAAAAAAAAAATACCGTGGAGAAGAAATATTCCACTGACGTACCTGTTGTCGTCTTGGCAATCCCTTCCTTCACCTCAAGTTTCTTGGTGCCCGGCGTCTCTGAGGAGTCTTTTAATTTAGTGGGCGTTTCCGGTCGTTTCGGGAGACTTGAAAGTGCGGAGGTCACCACAGTTTTAACCGCATTGGTCAGATTGACCGTCACATTAACCATGGGCGCAACGGAGGCAATCGGTTTAGAAACCGTTTTCGAAGTGGTGGTGAAAGCCTGGGACGATGTGACTGAGGCGGACGTCGTAGTTGCGGCTTGGGAAGCCGCGACTTGCAGTTTTTGTTGCTGCAGCTGACGTTGCTCCAACTGCTGCCGCTGGAACTGCGCGAGTACTGACTGAAGCTGCTGCGACTGGCTGGACATGACCACGCCCGTGGACGATGACGGCGACGCCTGCGTCACCGCCTGCGCCAGGGCCTGTATGACAGTCTGCGCCTGGCTCTGTGCCAGGGTGGTGGTCTGGTTCCCGGACACCGCCCCTTGCTGGAGGATGCTGCGGGGGATCTGCGGGGAGGTGGCCTGTAGGGTCATCTGGATGGGGACCGGGCTGGCGCGTGACTGGTTCTGCTGCTGCTGTTGTTGCTGTGAGGTGGAAGGTGATGATAGTCTCACGGCAGGTCTCAATACTTGGTGGCCGCTTGGTGTCTGAACAATTTGGACTATACCACCTGGACAAAAAAAAATGAACGCAATCCATGTTCAACGTCATTCGACAATAAGGAATACCAGTTGTATCATGGGAAAACCAAAATGTTTTTTGAGCAAAATCTGAGAAAAATACTGGGAAATTAAAAGGCACTTTACACATTTCTGAAGACTGTTTGTGATATGGAATAATTTACAGTGGAATAATTTACAGTGTATAAAGATACAACAGTTACTTCTCAAACATTGAGTGCGCACAGTTTAATCAGTTCAACAAATGTATCAACACTTCTATGCATAAATAAATACCGTACAGAAAAAGTGAAGCATTTCCGTTATTCAAATACTTTAACACTCCTATGTCAACATACATTCTGTGCCAAGTTGTCCGTGCAGTCAAAATTAATCAAGTGCCTGTTTTCAACCCTTAAGAATGCCCAGCTCACATAAAGCACACATAAAGCAGGATTGACTGCCTTGGACTGTTTAAGTAACTTGATACAGCTATGCTTTGACTCTGGGTGAGTGATAAAGCAGCTGTGACCACAACTTGCCTGCTTTGTCTGTTGACCCAGTTTGACTAGACACAGTGCTTGCTTGATATATGATCTGACTGCTGGTGACTAGCCTTTGTAAAAAGGATGGCAGGGGCAGTGGAAGTGAATTTTGACTGTCTGTGACTGCTTAAATAGCAGTAGGGTTAATCTGAATTCCAGAAACATAAACTTACTCTGTGACATCTGTCTGATTTGTCCCGCCGGTAACCTGATGGTTGTTCCTGGTCCCCCTGATGCACCTTGTAGCTGGACTGTGATGGGTTGCGTGGTGATAAACTGACCCCGTCCAGCACCAGACGTCTGAAATGACAGAAAAGAAGTGGCAAGTCAGGGTTCATGTGCTTAATAAAGTTCAGTTTCTTTGGAAGCCATTCACATTAAAAAAAAAAAGATCTACGTTGAGATCTCTGGTTTTTGTAAAAACGAAGAAAGGCATTATTAATAGAATGAAAAATTCATTGCTGCATCTGAGCCCTTTGCTTTGAAGTGCGGCATGTCCTTGTATAAATGGCTTAGCATACTGTATGTGATACAGGGAAATCCCCCACAGCAGTACCATCTCCAGCCAGGGAGACTGCTCTTGTCTAGGGGCCCTGTTTCATAAGGCTACTAAGCTGAAAACACTGCTTAGCAATTTTACACGCTAGGCATAAATAAGCAGAGATTGAACACACAGAGCATGGAATTTTGACCAATTAACTTTATTTCTCTATTTAGAAAAATATTTTCCATGCAAATTTCTACAGTCAAAATACAATAAGGTTAACTAAAACTCCTTTGTGTTCTGTTAACCGTTCAGGATTCCCCATGAAATTGGTCCCCGATCACTCTTGTTTTTTCGCTCAACTCAGCTCACCTGCTGCTGGAGATAGAACCGCTGCTGGCCTGCCGGCGAGCCTGCCGAGGAGATCACTACCCCTGTGTACCCCGGCAGCTGCTGTAAGGGGGTGCTGCTTGGCACCGAGGGGTGCGAGACCAGGGTGAGCGAGGGTACACCCGTGGAGGACGTGGTGGTGGTAGTCAGAGCCAGGGAAACGCTAGGGGAGCTCCTTCCATCTAGGACCAGACCTGTTGGTAAAGGAGCGTCTGAAAATTAATCTGTAATAACTCAAACTTAATGGGATGTCTTCCAAGAAGATAATGTGTGGAATAGCACACTCTTCGTCTGAAACATTATCAGGACTTCAAGCCACTTGTAAACTAATCGAGTGTAGGTCCCAGAGTATTAAAAACGTAAGACTTCACAGAATTGGAATTTGTTGCCTGTGTACTGTTGTGGAACCCTTGGGTTTCTTTTCCAGAAACACTTTATGCTAAGCCTGCCCGACACACCAAGATACAACATGAGTAAATGTCTGTAGGATCTTGTTTGATTGGGTAGTTGAGAACACTAGTCAGACCACTCATTCTCACAACTGTTGTATGTTGTTCACTCAAGCAGGTTTCTTGTAAAATCCGTGGAGGGTTAGGGTTAACGTGAGTAAAATACCTTGCTGGGTTGAGCCCGTCTGCCTCAGCAACTGAACACCCGTGGACGACCTCACTAGCACGTGGCTCACGCTGGGCGAAGCCCGCCCCCCAGTGGCTGCGGCCAGACCCTGCGAAGCCACCACGACCGGTGAAGCCCTGCCTGGCACTGTAGCAGACACCGACGATGTGGCACTTGCTACGGCAGGCTTCGGCTCCTTGGGGGCTTGGCTCATTGGGGGTGGGAACAGTTTCCCCGGCTTGATCTTCATGGGCTGCGGGCGGGGCGGCGGCTCAGGGGCGGAGTCGATCTCCTCGATTAAGGGGCGTGGAGTCTGCAGCTGTTTGATGCGGTGGGCTGCGTAGGCCGGCAGGAAGAGCTCCAGGCTGGCTACGCACAGGTTGAGGCTGTTCAGACTGACGTGCTGTAGAGTAGTCAATCAAGAGGAAAAAACCAAACAAAACATTTGTTACTTTGTACTTTGCTAACAGCAGCAAGATGCAATTCAATAGCTTGTCACTGAAAATACGCCACTAAAATTTAATCTGGCTATCTGTGTAATGTACCCATCGTTTGCATAGTGTTAAGTAATTTTGGTTGCTTTTTCATAATGGATGCAGGCAACATGATGCAGGCAACATGATGCAGGCATCATGACTCTGGCAACATGCAACTTTTGTCACTTGGTCTATGGCAGGGTTCTACCGCATAAAAGATTGTTTATTGAAGTACATCGAGTACTATTTCCACAATTTAAACAATGCTGTGGATACAAAGATGATACAATTTTTGTGGCCCTTCTAATGTAAAATTGTCACATGTACTAAAACCTCATACACAGGCAGAAACCTGAATGAGCATGTGATTTCTCTCACTGGCTCTCACGAGTACGCCACACAACGCCATCTACAACTCCCTACACAAAATTCAACGTATTGATCTCTCGATCTCTCACCTTGAACGGATCATGCTCCAGAACCTTGGTGATCAGCGAGGCTGCGTAGTATTGGATACCTTCCATCTGGAAGGGAGACTGGATGGGACGTAGCTCAAACAGATCTGGGTGGTTACACACCTTGCGCAGCTGCATCAGGACGTTGATGACGCTCATGAAGTGGCCAGAGGAGAGCGTCTCTCTGGTTCTGGAGGCGAAAAAAGTCAACGCCCAATGTGAACAAAATGTTGCTAGTCTATTGAATCTCAGGGGGTACTTGCACAAGTACCCCCTCAACGGTAACAAAGGGAGAGTTAAGGGAGACCACTGGGAGAGACATTCAAACACATTTGGAGAATTTACTGTACTCCCCACAAAAATATTGTTGATGTACCCCAACGTGGCGCGACCCCTAACATGGCACACTCTCATTTTTCGCCTCCAGGGCTTGCTAGAGCAAACTTTTTACCTTAAATTTCACAGAAAGTGAAATTTCATCAAGCACAAAACATTCTCGTTTATAAATCTTGATTTCACTTTCCCGCTACAAAGGTTCCAGAGAAATTCTATTTTTTTTATATGAACCCTTTTATAATGCGTCCAAAAATCAGAAACTAATTTTCTGACAAACTTGTAGTTGGGTATACCAGTAGAGATAATATAACACATGTATCCGCACTCGCATATAACACATGTATCTGGCTAATCTATTTTCCCCTGCCATGGAAAGGGCAGGCGAGGCATTCAGTTGCCAGAAGATGGCTTTGATCTTCGAGGTGGATAGCACCATTACGCTACAGGTACAAGCAAAGAGTGCGCGATCCTCGGTAGCAAAAATACCCACTATGCACTGTAAGCATGAAAAACCACACTCCAGCACGACTTAATGCTTTATCAAAATTTTTCAATTTTAACGAAATTCGTAAATGTTAACTTCAGGCATGCAACTTGGAATTTAGAAAACACGAGTAAACTCCAAACCACACATGACTTTGTACAGCATTTTTCAATTGATAATGGCATTCATGAGAAGTAAAAACCAAGGAAATCAGCCGATCTGAGGAAAAATTGCATGCCTGTAACTTGGGATTTTCTAAGATTTATTCAAGTGCTCCAAGTTAGGGAACACTCGGCCAATTTTGTGCCAGATTTCCAGACGCCACCATTTTTTAATTTCGGATTAAATTTCATGACACTGAAATTGTTCACAAAGGCTCAACAGCAAGCATTATTAATGTAAAAGCACCAGTATTTAACTGAATGAATTTGAAGTTTGTCAACAAAGGATTTTGGCGACACTGCATGACGAAAGTCAGAACTTTGAAGTGCGCCACGTTAGGGAACACCATTATACCAGCAAATGGGCAGGAAATTGTCTGCAGTTTAACACATATGAAAAGTTTTGCCGGCACAGTGTTCACTGCTGTGAGGGATTAAGTATGGCATTGATGGAACATACTGTGAAATGTACATACTTGGATTGTGACATGAAGTCGTCGTAGAGAAACCGTTGTCTCCTTGACAGACGACATCTCACCAGATGCTCGTACTTCTGAGGAAGTTGCCGCTCTACCTCAATCTTCAGACGGCGAAGAAGGAACGGTCTTAAGACCTACACACAAGAGGGAAAGAATCAAGAAGCCTGTGATGAACAATTAAAAACATATTTGGCAGGACTTGGGTTAGTAAAAAACATATTTACTCAGTTTTAAAATCTGTGACAAATATGTCCTAGTCTTTCATCAAAAAGTACCCCGAAGCAAGGGCTTGAGCCAGTGACAAGAGTTCTCTGTACATAATTAACACAATCTATGTTGTTGAGAGCATCAACAAATGGGGGGGGGGGGGGGGGGGAATGGTATCACTAGAAGTTATCTGATTTTTTTTTTGTTTTTCAAATTTTCTGATCTAAAGAGACACTTTGAAATTTTTTGTAATATTAAAAATATAGAGTTTGGGCTTGAAACAGTGTGTTCAATACCAAGATTGGAGAATGTCAGAATAAACTATACATTGTATATGCACCAAACTAAATGTGCATTAATGTGTCCTCAGTAAAACCTTGTAATTCATGTTGTCACCACCCATGGGTCACTATGTGCCCATAAACAATGTGGTCAATATTTGAAATTCTACCACAAGCTGAAAGAAGGTATCAACTCAATTTTACGACCTAAATTGCACAAACAGCCTCAACAATGTGGTAAAAGCACTTGGAATTCTTACAAAAGCTGAAACTTGATATCAACGTATTTAGTGGCCTCAACAACAAAGCCTTTACTGAGCTCGCACAACACTCACGCACAGGTCTCACTCTTTCATCTAAAGCTCCTCCCCCAACCGGGTCCCTGAAATGCATATGCACCTCAATTTTGACCTAATGTTTGGCATACACATGAGCCTGGTACAAAGTCAGTTGTCTGGGTTTTTGGAAATTACAATTATGCGGGCGCATACTGACAATAGACACAGCTGTAGCTTTTAATTGCTGTTTCAGACACAGCCAAGTTTATGAAAATCCCAGTGTGCACGTCTACCTTATGTAATCTCCTGATCAGCCCCTCGTTGTACTCCTGCGTGCCTTCAATCATCCCACTCAGCGGGTTGGAGAACCACTCCCTGAACTCCCGATGCGAGGCAAAGACGTGAGGCATCAGGAAGTGCATCAGGGACCACAGCTCCATCAGGTTGTTCTGCAGCGGGGTACCGGTCAGGAGGAGACGACGCTGGCTGTTGAAGTTGAGTAGGGTTTGCCACCTGGGAACCGAGGAAGAATTTGAAATCAGTGATTTCCCTGCGCTATGGACTAGTCTTAAAAACCTCATCACGTCAATGACATGTTTATTGATAACAGGAATGTAGTCGAGTCCATCACAAGTACCTGCAAGCCCATCACAAGCCCAACGCAAGCCCATCACAAGCCCATCACAAGCCCATCACAAGTCCATCACAAGTCCATCACAAGTCCCAATTCAAGTCACAAGCTATTCAAATGAACTCTGACAAAGGCATTCCTTTGTTATTGTTCATCCACTGTTTCTTGTGATTGGACTTGTGACTGGACTTGTGATTTACTTGTACCAGACTTGTGATGGACTCGACTGTCAACACAAATCATCTAATCTTGAGGTAGTAAGCTTTTCAATTGAACTGTGACTACGACATTCTGAATTTTCAGTCATTATTCAAGTGCTACTACTTAAAACATTAGTTGCGATTTCAAAAGTTACCAACTTGTGATTGAAGTTGTGACCAACTTGTCATGGACTTGACAACTCTGTGGATGAAACCCACCAAGTCACTGCTCGCGCGTAAACCGATTATTCAACACAACTCCCGCCTCTTTAGACTGGTTCCCACCGCCACAGTCATGACCAATTATGGATTGGGAACCTGTATTTCTGCCTCCCGTGGCATACATCGATTGTAAAAATCAAAGAACAGAAAGTGCGGGTGTCCTTCCATTGGACACTATTTGGCCCTCTCTTGTTCATACACGGAATCCTTAAACAGAGTTCTCAAAACTAAAACTAATATCAATGCTGTGATTTTTGTATATGAGTGATCGCTCAGGTTTTTTCCGTTTTCCTACCTCTGTGACTTGAAGTTCTTGATGTTCTGGGCTTCGTCCAGCACCAGGTACTTCCACTTTTTCCTCCTGAAGGACTGGTGGTCCTGAATGACCAACTTGTAGGAGGTGATGCAGACATGGAAGGCATTGCTCTTGGTCCAACCCTGGAAGAGAAAGAGGTGCAACGGGTCAAGGTTGGTGAATGCAATGTAAAGAATCAGAAAGCCAAATGCAAAAAACTGTAACCACAGCCATAACAGAACAGTCTGAGCGTTAATGTTTAATCCTAACCTTCCCAAATCCTCCAAAATCCTCCTTACATAGGTGGAGGATGTCAAAGGATTGATTGAGGCCGTATGGCAAAACTATGTGGCTGATTTTGCAGGATGCACTGTGTCAAGGTCTTAGGCCTGACCTAGTGATGTTCATGCTCAGCCATGCATAAATTTAGGCCTAGATTAGACTTGAAATCCTCCCCACTGCTCCAGGGTGTCACTGGCTCTGCCTCAACATATTGACAGTGATTGCTGGAGGATTTTGCAGGATTGAGGCAGTGATCAGCTCTCCAAGGACCACTTCAAGAAATAACAGAATATTTTGGATGATCGAGGCTGTATCCAATGTTTACATGGAGGCGGTTGGAGCATTTTGCAGGATTGAGGTTGCATCCTAGTAAGAAGGCCTAAGGAGTTAGAGTTAAAAGGCTTGTATGAGAGGAATACAACTTTAGTGTGAATGCCTGAAGCCTGTTTATGCTTAATAGGAATGTGAGCACTCAGCCAAATTGAACATCACAGCTGACATCTGTTCAACTTATACAAATTTGCAGTGCAAAAGCTTGCCGTAACATCACAAATTCAATTTTGTGTTTGCATTCACGCTAAGAATGAACTAACCCTAAGTAATCTTACGCAGTTACATTGATTAGTATTAAAGTTAGCATTTTGCACTCACATATAACACATGTATCTGGCTAATCTAATTTCCCCTGCCATGGAAAGGGCAGGCGAGGCATTCAGTTGCCAGAAGATGGCTTTGATCTTCGAGGTGGATAGCACCATTACGCTACAGGTACAAGCAAAGAGTGCGCGATCCTCGATAGCAAAAATACCTACAATACACTGTAAGCATGAAAAACCACACTCCAGTACAACTTGTTTGAATTTTGAAGGAATGGTGATTTTTAATTCACTTAACCTAAGTATGAATCCCCCAACAAAATTATCTGACTAGAAAATTGAAATGAAGAATACCTGTCTTTTCAGCTTGCGTTCCTTCTGATTGCCAAAGTAGGTCAGGATCTTGAAGCCTGGACACCACTTCTTGAACTCCATCTCCCAGTTCAGCATGACGCTGGTTGGTACCACGATCAGGTGTGGACCCCAATTACCTGTATGGGGGAAGATAAACATTAGATAATCGTTGAATGATCCAACGTTGAGAGAAAATCTTTTCACTTGGGAAAAAAATGGTCGTGGAGCTTGAAATAAAAATGGAGGCTGGGCTGTATGGTACATCATCAAATAATCCCTTACCCAGACCCTGCCAAAAATACACATCTGTGGGTTTGGAGAATTTAAGGAAGGTGGGGCCTGATCAATATTATTGAACACTGTGCTCGACACCCTAAAAGGTACAAGGTTGATTTAAAACGATTACAAGAGGTTCTTTCTTTGTGATTCTGAACAAATTACACTACCATTCGACAAAACTTTAATCCTTCGAATTAGTTGTCTACCCCGACAGGAGCCATAGGATAGGAGGTAGCTATCTCATGGGTTTTATGAGGTAGTGTTGTTCTTCCCCTCAAAAAAATAAACCATGGTGAAAGATGGACAGCTTGTACCATGGGCGTTGAAGGGGATTCACACTTAAAAAGAATAACTCATGGTGAAATTTCAAACACTGTTATGAAAAATATTCAATGAGATTTCATTTTTCGGATTTGTGGGACAAAAAGTGGGAAAAAGTAGGAATTTCAACAAAAATAGGAGGAAAAGTAGGAGCAAGTTAAAAAAAAATAGGAAAAAGTAGTAATACTTGAAGCCTGCATTTAGTGTTGTCAGGACTGCTTACCCGTTTCACATGCCAGGTGAGCCAGCAGGGCAATGGTCTGGATGGTCTTGCCTAGACCCATCTCGTCAGCCAGGATGCCGTTCAGTCTCTTGTCGTTCATGGTGACCAGCCAGTCCAGACCGATGTGCTGGTACTCGCGCAGCTTGTGGCGGAGGAGGAACGGCACGGGGGTCTTGACCTTAAAAAAAAAACACATAGAAAATCAAGGGTAAACAACTTGGTTGATGACTGATGCTTTTCATAATTAACTAAAGTTGTGTTCATTTACATACTAGCTTGGAGGAGACCAACTCCACAACCTCCTGTTTATTAGTGCATCTTAACCCTCCTTTTGTTTGATCAGTCACAGACAGTTAAAAATTTCAATCCTGTTCCCCTGCCATGCCTTTTACACACGCTAGTCACCAACACTCAGATCATATTTCTTGTAGGCACTGTGACTAGTCGTATTCCATCAACAGACAAAAGCAGGTGACTAGTAGGCACAGCTGGCTTATCAGTCACCTACAGTCAAAGCATAGCTGTATCAGGTTTCATAACAATCACAGCTAGCCATAGCCAATCCTGCTCTACGTAGTCAGGGAGCTCTCAATTGTTAAAAACAGTCACTTGATTTATTTTGACTGCTGGGCTGGCCTTGTTGAAATTGCCATCAAGAGAGGGAGAGTTAATGACAAGAATGTGAACATACTAGTCTCCAAGGGCGAACCCAATAGTTTTCACCTTTTTTTTTTTAATGGGAACCTTCATGAATCCTCTCAATCAACCACTGTGCGTTAAACCAATGGCACTTTCTCAAGTCGCATGTGAAGTAAAACTAGCTGGGATTTACCCTCCGCAACCTCATGGAGGATTTTTGAAGGAATTTGGGAGGATTAGGGTTTCAGGATTCAACGGCACCTTCGCATTGACGACATCTTGATTAAACTGAGTCTCAAGCACTGGGGGAAACGTACACAAACCAGAGCTGGGCAGGGCTTAATAACAGATATGGAACCATCCATTTTAATGACTCTTTTACTGACCTGCGTAGTGGACAGCGTGTAGCCTGTTGGCTGCAGGCTCTGCGCTGCTGCCGCTATGTCCGTGATCTCTTTGTTGGGTCCTCCGTCCTGTGACTGCCCTCCGGAGGCTTTTGCGGTGGAGGCTGTTGGAGCCTCATTCTCTTTGTCTGGATTGATGAGGTACTCCATCCCGACGTCTGTTAATTCAGCTTCCTCATCGGTTGCCGAGTCTTCATCTTCTTCTTCTAGATGTAGATGAAAGACATATTGACACTTGTAACTCTACCAAAATTCTTCTCAATTTTTCTTCTACACTGATGCAACTGCCATCATGAGCTCTTGTTAATTTTGCCTTCAGAATTCTTGCGGATTCATGCAACTGTAGAAGTTGGTAAGCAGTTAACAAAAGGTACTTTGCAGTGCTGCATATTCCCTAGAAATAAACTCACTTAAAGTTTTTCTAAATGCACTATCTTTAAAAAAATGTCTGCCATAACGTAATTCACTTAAAAATTACAGCTTTGATGATGGACTTCTCTTTCAAAATGTTGCTACAGGAAGATTCCAGTGAAAATACTTCAAAACAAAACATTTGAAATTTTTTGGTTGCAATTTGTGGTTTAAAAAGTTTAAAATTGACTTTTAATCCACTTACTTCACCAAAATTTTAATTTAATTTGTTGACGGCAACAAAGAAAAAATTGTGCCACACCCTTTAACCTTCTGCTATAAAATTCTGCATACCAGACACTTACAACTGAAGTATGTTCACAAAATACAAATGTCGTCACATGTGACCTACCTTCTGTTTCCTCCTCTTCTTCCTCTTCATCATCTTCTTCCTCCTCCTCGGATACAGGCATCTCAAAGTCTTCATCATACGCCCCGCTGTACTTCTTAAGCAGTTCCTCCATGGTCATCTCTCCCTCCGCCTCCAGCTCAGCAACCTCGGCTGTGTGGTCCATGGTGCCCTCGGCTGCCTCCTGTTCCTCCAGCGTCTCTTCGTCATCTGGCACTGGGGAGGTGAATAAAATTCAATACATTCAAGGTTTCGAATTGCCTTCCCCTTGCTCTTCAACAAATTTGATGTTTTTCTATTTATTAATTTTTAACTTGTATGTTTTATTCCAACCCAAAACTTTCCTTTTTTTCCTGTTTTGGATGTCTGCAAACCTTTTTGTTTTGGGCACAAACAGATCCATTTTGTGAGCAGACTGGCTCCCGGTCCGTCCATTATCGATACTGATTGTGGTGCGGGAACTAACTGACCCACAAGAAGAAAAAGTATTGTCTGGTAGTAAAAAATTGGAAATGTAAATGGAACAACTAAGCGAAGCTGAGTTTTTCGTTCAATGTCTCATTCAAAAGAGACTAACTTTTGTATTGCCAGAAAAACAGCAATGTAGAAAAAATAAATATCAATTTTTCTGGATGAAAAAAGCACGGGGAACGAACGGATCTTTAAGCTTCAACCCTATAAGTAACGTCCAAACTTGGAATCATTTCAAAAAGATACTCTCAGCATGCACTAGAGTTCAGTCTGAATATTTTTTTAGTTCAAGTTTAGAATCTTGTACCAGAGACCAAGTGACATTTTACACACTTTATAAAATGTTGGTGGTTGTCACAATATTTTTTATTTTGTTAACCAAATCTATTTAAATTCCTACCATGAAACCCTTTTTTATTTTTAATCCAATTATACTTTCAACAAAATCATTTTATTTTATGAAAGTTTCAGGAGACATTCCTTGTTTCCCGTTCTGAGGATTGCTATATTAAGAAAGGTAGGGCCTGGTCAAAACTTGACACCCTAGAAGGTTCAAGGTGGATTTCAAATGATTGCGGGAGGGTCTTTTTGTGATTTCATACAAATGTTAATACCACACCTAAGAATTAATTGTGTACCCCGACAGGAGCCATGGGGATAGGAGGTAGCTACCCCATGGGTTTTATGAGGTAATGATGCTCTTCCCCTCGAAAAAATAAACCATGGTGAAAGATGGACAGCTATTACCATGGGCGTTGAAGGGGATTCACAATTAAAAAGAATAACTCATGGTTAAATGATGACGTTATTTCAACTTGAGATTGGTTAGGAGGTACATTATCGATATTGACTGTGGGACGGAGACTAGCCAGATTTTATCAACATTGGGGACGGTTTTGAATCATGCTTACTTTCTTCATCTTCATCGTCTGTTGAAGGCACAAACTCTTCATCAGCTTTGGCTACCTTGTCAGGACTTTCCTCTGCTTCTTTGGTCTAGACACAAATAAAAAGTACCAAACAAAATCAAATAACGCTGACAACTATTTCTGGCTCTGGCACCTTGACTTAACATATTATTCCACATTAGGAAAATGTGTAATGAGCTGTAGTATACTTATACATTTGGTTCGGGAATTTGATTTTGTAATTGGGTTTTTTTTTTCAATCTTGTCAGTTTTTACTAATTTCACAAACTTGTGTCCTATTATTTTCTTGAGGACCTACGTGCCATGGAAGCAGCTTTTGCGGGGAATGAATCCCTTCGATCCGGAAAAAAATCCTCCTGAAATCCTCAAAAATCCTCTTTGCTTAATAATGGAGGATTTTGAAGGATTGAGGCTGTATGGCAAAATGTGTCAGTTTATTTTGGAGGATGCACTGTGTCAAGGTCTTAGGGTGTTTATGCTTTGCCGTGCATACACTTAGGTCCAGATTATTCTTAAATTCATCCGCACTGCTTCTGAAAATCATCCGCACTGCTTCTGAAAATCATCTGCACTGCATCATTGTATTAACAGTGATTGTTGGAGGATTTTGTAGGATTGAGGCAGTGGTCACCCCTCCAATGAACAAATTCAAGAAACGACCGAAGATTTTGAAGGATTGAAGCTGTATCCAATTTTTACAAGGAGGCAGCTGGACGATTTTGAAGAACCGAGGTCGCATCCTAGCAAAAGGGCCTGGGGGTTAGGGTTAACCCGAGTTTACAACTTGTGTAGCAGTCCATCCACTCACCACTTCACTCAATCCCGCCTCTTCTTCATCCTTCCTATCCTCCTCCCCGACCGTCACATCAACCTTCACCTCCTCACCAGTCTCCGCAGCGCCTGCCTCCACCCCCTGCTCGCCCTTCCCTTCAAGGATCTCAGACGGCAGGGAGCCTATCAGGTCCTCCAGGGGCACCTCGCTGTCCTTCTGTAGGAGTTCCAGCTCCTTCTGGTGGGCGTCCTGGTCATGCTCCGCCTCCCGCTCTTCCACGTCGATGGTCTCCTCATCGTCGGTGTCGTCCCCGTCGGGCTGGAAGTCTACATCTGAGAGACAAGATAGGTTTCAGACATTTGTAAGTCTTGGCTTTTCAAGAAAACAGTGAAAATGCATGCACAACCTTTTCATCTATAAACACATCTCGTGGATAGCACTCTTATTTCAAAAACATCAGTCAATTGACTGATCGTTGGAAAAACACATTTCTTGATTTCTTCTAAATAACAGCAAACCAGAAAGAATAATTTCGCAGGGAGTTTATTAATACCAGAATGATCTTTAATCCAAGTAGGTTTTTGGTAATAACCCGGTAGGTTATTTTTGGGATAAATGCAAATGATCCTACATGCCTTTAAAGCTAATGCACCGGTTATCTTCTAGGCGTTTCATTCAATAAAGGGCATTCTATCCATTGCACTCATTGTCACGCACAGCGAAATAGAACAGATAACTTGTACAAGTGTATTAATATTGGAGTGCCGTCCCATCTTTACCTGAGTTTGCAATCACATTGTGAACATGTGTGCCCAGTGAGATCATCGTATCAAAGTGGTGCTTAAAAAGCATGATTTTGACAACAAACTAGAAGGGTGTAATATTCGATAACTGTGCAGAAATTCTGGGATGTAGAAATGATTTAGATAACGTAGAAATGACTCAGTAGAAATGACCTAGAAATGACTTGGAGAAATTGCAGTGGATATTTAACATCAGGAAATGCTGACAAACCAAACTTTTGAAACTCACCTTCCCCTGTGGCTAATAACCCTGGGTCTGATCTCGGACTGGAAGCCACCGAGCCCTGGGCTGAGGAGCCAGCAGCGTTGAGGTTGAGTCCCTCCGTTAGCCACGACGAGTACTTCTCAGTCTGGCCCACGATGTAGTCCAGCTGCATGTCCATGGCTTTCCTGCGCCGCTCCTCCAGCCGGCTCTGCTGCTTGTATTGCACTACCTGCGTACCCATAAAAGAAACAGTCAGGGAACCAGACTCTTAAACTACCAGTTAAACTACCATGAACTACTTTAGCAACAAATCCTACAAATCCGTGCCACCCTAAAGTCAATAAACCCATTCTTGGATATGACAGGTAACAACACACTCTAACATGTACCTAAGGTATGTGGGATTAGGGGGTCAACTGTGTGTGGCGTTCATGGAACCAACAGGGATTAACCCTCCTGGTCACAAATGGTCAAAATTTCCTTCCACTCCCCCTGGCTTACTTTTAACAAACCAATGGGTGATTTGACCAATATTGACCCCAGAAACAGCATGGCTCAGAATGCAGGTTTCCATAGGAGGGTTAAAGCATTTAAAAATGCCTTTAATACATTTTTCAACCTATAATACATTGTACAGGCAAAAATTACCATATTTAAAAATACACATATTTCACTTTCAATGAATTTAATCTGCAAATTTCCTAAGGAGTTCATGTGGGAAACTGTAACAACATAAATTTGTTCTAATCTTTCCAAAGCCCGAAAATTCGGAACTGAACATACCTATAACTCTGTCAAATTTTGTCCAATTCCCATACTCTATACATATTTGGAAAGCTTATTCAATGTCCTTTCCAATGAGCCCAACATCCCAGTTTTCAAAAATTGGTTCAAGTGACTGGTTTTGTGTTGGAGGGTCACATAATTATGGTCAACATTGTGACTCTGCACTCACTTTTTCAATATTTGACCAGAATGTCTTGATCTCCTTAGCCATGTTGGCTGCGATCCTTCTCAGTTTCTGTGTCTCTTCCCTCTCTGCCTTCACCTCCTTGGCATGCTTCTCCTGGTGGTGTCTGGCCACAGCTCGCACCAACTACAAGGTCGAAAATCAATAACACATATAAGAGCAAGTTCGGGTGCCAACTATAGTTAACCATAGTTTGACTAACTTCGCTCTAACAAAGAATAGTTGGACTATTTGCATTTGCACATTGGACAATGCAAGTAAAATGCAACGACTTTCAAACTGACTGTTGCAAAGTCATTTTTGATGCATGAAAACTGTCGGAAATGCGTAATTCAAGTTGTGCATGGAACATTGCGCAACCCAAGAATGAGTCATTTCACATTGCTTTCTGAAGTAACATACGGGCCGGTAGATGGAGGAAAACATTTACTGACCCCTGCCAAGCACTTCAGTGGGAAGTCAATATCCATAACAATATGTAAAAACCTTTCAGGTCAGTTTCAATTAAAGGGTTATGAAGTGCTAACCCTAACCTTCCAGGGTATTCTGGCTAGAAACCCCGACAAACACACACACACTTGTTTCACATGACTAGTGTGGACTTTCCATTGCTTTCGTGTAGTTAAGAAAAACCAGTGAAAAAACTCATTTTTCTCAAACTGTGAAAACTCTTTCAACCCAATTTTTTTTCTATGATTCCCTTTAGTGTTTCTCTTCATTCTGCTACAGATAAACCTAACCCAAAAATGCCTCTAAACCTGTTTTCCAGAAATGGGGAAACACTGTGTGGACGTGGGGTAAGTCCACACAACGTCGGTGCTACCTACATTATGTGGACGTCTTTTGTTCGGAAGTCCACACTGCGTATGTAAGACAAACTCAGCAACATGCAACATTTGTCCAAATCAGCAACATGCAACACTTGTCCAAATCAGCAACATGCAACACTTGTCTAAATCAGCAACATGCAACACTTGTCTAAATCAGCAACATGCAACACTTGTCTAAATCAGCAACATGCAACACTTGTCTAAAAGACAAGCCTGCTCAGTGTAGCAAGATCCAACAGGTCAAAAATCTCAAAGTCAAACTGCCAAACTGAGGGACCAAAGCCAAAGTGTGGGACGTTGCTGCTTTGAAAACACACCACCAGTGCATAAACTGCCAATTCTGAGACTATGAGAGCTAGTCTCATTGAACAATGCCAGAGCTGTATCCTGCTGCGGCCAATGACCACAGACTCTGAGGCAGTTAAGCCTCGAGATTTGTGACCTGATGGATCTTGCTACAATGAGCAGGCTTGTCATTTAGACAAGCCTTGCATGTTGTGGCATTTAGCAGGGTTTCTTGCCAAAACGCCCTGGAGGGTTAGGGTTAGAAGAAATCAGCAGACAACAAAATCTGTTCACACAGGGGTCAAAACGGAATTCACGAATATGATCTGGGAGGATTCCAGTTAACCTCATTGAACTTTCATTCCAAGGATTCTTTAAAAAAAAAATTAAAACCACATTAACTGTGCCGGCAAATTACGCAGCAACTGTTGAGAAGACATTTTTTCAAGTTGACATAGAAGGTGACTGCTGATTTTAAGCCCAAACTCAATGCGAAGGGCTGTACAGCAAAACGTGAATACAAATATTTGTAGTTTTTTTACCTTGCGAGCAGCAGCTTTCTTCCACCTTCTCTCTTGGACAAAGTCCGTAGCCAGCCACTGGGCTTCCTCCAGCAGGTACTCCCAATGGGTTTTGTGCCTGGGAGGCTCCTGGACCTTGGGCAGGCGTCGGACTGACCACAGACCTTCCTTACGTAGTTCAGCTATCCTCTGCATTACCTGGGCTTCCTGTAATGGGGATAATAAAGGGGGTTAAATGAGCCAAGTGAATTATCAAAAAACTTGTTTTACAGTTTTTAGGTAGAGGTGTTACCATAAATCGTGTCCAAGAACTCGATCTGATATTTTGAGGAGAAAAAAAGGAGTTAGGAAAAGTAATTAGTTTGTTGGGTTCTTGGCTAGTTTTGCTCTATCCAGAATGAAGAATTGGGACAAATTACAAAACTTTTATTACAAAACAAAATTATGAATAGTTTGGTATTGGTACCTGCTGCTATATCAGATTTGAACCAGACCCCGGCAAGCTCGGTGGTCGATTGGTAAGACATCTGCACTAGTAAGCATAAGATCGCGGGTTCGAGTCCCACCCGAGTATTTTGTGAATTTTTTTATCACAATCACTTGGGACAACACTGAGAATACAGTGTTTATAAAAAATATGACGATGAAGGGCAAAACACAATACTGAATTTACATCACCCCTGACACAGATTCCATCTTATAAATAGACGGATTACCCTACACTTAGAGAAGCTTTCTACTGATTTGTCTTTACTTTATGTTGTGTGCAGTTTACAGAAACAGTTTTGAAGACAATTCAACTGCAGTTTTGTACTCAGTTATGAGTACATAATGAAGACAACTGTTCCTACCTGTTTTGCTCTTTCAACAATCATCTCCTGTGACCCTATCGTGTAGTCATACACTGCCGATAACGAATGTTGCCTGGTTGCCAGTCGCTGGTGCGCATTGGGCGATATGGGCGACTTGGGCAGCTTCTGAGGCAGTGGTGGCGCTCCGGTGGTGGAGCCCCCAGAGAGGTGGCGTCTGGGGGACGTGCTGCCCACGACGGTTGCGGCGGCGGTAGTCACGTCGGCGCCGGTCGTGGTGTTGACGGTGAGGGGTCGGGAGGTGGGCAACTTGAGCTGGTGCAGGGAATGCTTGGCAGCTGATGAAGGAAAGGGCATTTACGAGGAAAATTGAAATCCCGCGCTTCACAACGACAATGAGCTGCCTCAAGCAAATTGCATCCAGCATTGGGCAATTTGGCCAATAAGTAGTAGACAAAAAACAATACGTACTTGTTTGATTTAACAAGTATCAGCAAGTTTCAAATATGATACTCAGTAGTGTCAGTTTCAGCATGGTACAAAAAAATAACTAATTCTCTACCTGGTGGTGATTTTGGTTCTCTCCGCGGATGTGGGACACTGAGTGATGTCCGCACATGAGACAACCCAGGCGCAGTTGCTGAGGAAACGGTACTTGGGACGCGGTTCAAAGTACCCTGCTGCTGTTGTTGCTGCTGCTGCTGGCCAGCTGCAAGTTGCTTGTGCTGCTGCTGCTGCTGCTGTTTGTACAACAAGGATGGCTGACTGCCAGGTAATGCTACAAAAACAAACAAATTAAACAAAGTGAAATCATTGATGCAACAACTTTTAAATGGACTGTTGCAAAGTTATTTTTATACGTAACAAAATGTCGGAAATGTGTAATTCAAGTTGTGCATGGAACACTGCGCAACCCGAGAATGAGTCATTTCACATTGCTTTCTGAAGTAACATACGGGCCGGTAGATGGAGGAGAACATCTACTGACCCCTGCCAAGCACTTCAGTTTAACCCCGCCTAGTGGGATGTCAATATCCAAAATATGTAAAACCCTTTATCCCTAACCCTCCTCAATCCTCCAAAGTCCTTCAAGCAGTTTTGGAGGATTTTGGAGGATTGAGGATGAATGCAATATACAAGTTTGGAGGATTGAGGAGGATTGAGGGCACATGGACATTCAGGATCGGTTGATTTTGGAGGATTGAAGATGAATGGTGTTTGAAGAAGAGGAGGATTTCGGGTATTAAGGCTGAATGCAATTTGAGAGGCAGGGCTGTTGGAGGATTTTGAAGGATTGAGGCAGTGGGTATCCTTCATTTGAACATACATGCAAGTGCACATTTTTGGAGGGTTGGGGATGGTTCCCAGCAAAAAGGGCATAGGAAGTTAAGGTAAAAGGTTTAGGAAGCCTTACCTGGTATAGGAGTGATTGTCTTGGGACTGAGGGTGACGTTGGGCTCGTGTGTGGATGGGAACCCTAGCGGTTTTCTCTCAGAGGTACTGCTGCCATCGAGACCTGTAATAAAAATAAAATAACTTCCTTGAAAAAGGTCCATAGGCCCACTCAGTTCTTTCAAAGGTGAAATCTGGAGTGGATGACATGAAATTGACCAGCAATAGTGTAAACCAAAAATAGCACCACTTTTTTTGGTGCTTAAATCTTAAGGTTTCATATATCATCAGGCATCTATGTCGTCATATTGTCGGCTATCTGCTAAAAGATGAAGAGGGGTATATGAACTATTGTTAAATAGTCAAAACCTTAGGAAGCTGGCATAAATTCTAGAAGGATGGACACACTACTGGAAAATACTTCTGTATCACTTCTGGGTTTTTTTACCTAACAATCGGGGACATATAGGGCAATCAACAGTAATGGTGGCTGGGGTTTACAGAACTCTATCCATTGAAATCAAGCAAAGCCCAGTGTTAATTATGTGCATGTCATTACCGGCTTGGCTGTAGGTCCGTTTCCGGTCCAAGTCGGGACTTGCGGTGGGCAGGGCGCCGGGGAAACTCTTGCGCAGTTCCTTGGCTTTGATCTGGGACGACAAGGCCGACACAGCAGGTGGGAGCTGTGTGGAGATGGCCACCGGCGTTCCCAGCGGTATGTTGCTACCACTGTTGGTGATCACTTTCACCTACAGGAAAGCAAAGTGGTTCGTTGTAAATGCGTCAGGTGGAATAGTAACCCTAACCCTGCTGAATGCAACAGAAAAGCCACAATGGCAAAAGTTGTTGCAGTCTGTTGCACTTAGCAGTCAGGTTCCATGTTACACATTGCATCTTGTTGCATTTAGCAGGGTATATGCCCATAGTGCCACGGCTGATACGACAGAATCCACTGTTGCAATCTGGTTTTTGAGGAAGGTAAAAAGTGTCAGAAATGTGTAATCCAAGTTGAGCATGGAATGTTGCACAACCCAAGAATGAGTCATTTCACATTGCTTTCTGAAGTAACATACGGGCCGGTAGATGGAGGAAAACATCTACTGACCCCTGCCAAGCACTTCAGTTTAACCTCGCCTAGTGGGATGTCAATATCCGTAACAACATGTAAACCCTTTTGAAACCCTGCAGGTTAGTTTCAGTTGAAAGCTTATGAAGTGTTCAAGTAACTGTGTCACAGAGATACGGTGCACAAAAACAGCACTGTGGAGTGTAGAGAAACATGATCGAATCTGCCTGCTTGCCCCGAGCTTAAAGAGGTTGTGGAATGCTCGAAGACATTTCCGTCATTCTTTGGGTATATGTAGCCTAAGGTGTGATGAAATAAAAACGACTATTGTGTCTGTCATGAAATGAGTGCAAAGGGTACTTTTGAGAGCTATTTTTCAGGTCCTGTTTCGACCCGAACGTGCAATTTGTGTAAAAGTCGTCGTTGCGGGCAGCAAACAAAACACAGTAAATCGTGACGTAATAAACAGGACTCGTTTATGCTACTCTGCATCGGGAGTCAAAATCCTCTATAATATTGTAAGATACTTTTGCAAGAATCATGAAATACTGTAACATGAACCATCAGCAGATTCTCTGTTTAAGCAAAGAATACTGTTAAAATACCAAGTTGAAATAATAGAGGCTTGAAAGTGGGAATTTAGACAAGAAAACGAGGAAATTCCAAACCATACGAGACTTTGTACCATATTTTTTCAATTTGTAATGGCATTCATGAAAAGGAAAAAAAAACCCAAAACAAAGAAATCAGCGGATCCAAAAATGTTGCATGCCTGATAACAGTGTGTAAGCCTTCCAGTCCAAAACAGGCATTGGATTTTTTGGGGGGGGGGGGGTGGGGGTGGGTTAAAGGTTAAGCAAAATGTGAACATTTACCTCATCATTGATAGTTATCTCCTCTTCTTGTCCTTCAAGTTTGCGACTAGTCATGAAGTTGTTAAGTGTGGCGCTTGGTCGCTTCTTCCAGGCCAAGAAATCCATCATATTGTAACCATTCTCCAAGAAAAACAACTCGGCTAGTTTATCTTTGTAGCCGTCTTGCAGGTCATGGAGGTCTTTTAGTTTGTGCTCGAGCAATCGAGTCCTGAGTTCAGCCACCTCATTGGTGGCTGGGGGACGGTCTGTTTCAGAGGCCATCACTGGGGATTTGCGCATACGCGATGGACTGGACGGTACAGGGTTGGCCCGTGCCGGGCTGCTCAGACTTCTGTTGTAGGTGCTTCCCCCGGCCGCAGCAGTGGGGCTCTTGCGGTGGTCGGGGGTGCCACGTGTGGGGCTGTGGCTGCTCAGTCTCCTTGCCACCCCAAAGCCGAGGGGCGGCATGGTAGACCTGGGCGAGCCCTGACCATGATGGTGGATGGTCCCCACGGGTTGGTGGTGGCTGGGCAGAAGCAAGGACTGCAGGTGAATTTGCTCTGGCGATATCTGGAGCTCCTCTCCTTGTGGAAATATTTTGGGGGTGTCGTTGAACACATACGGGTTGTTGGCGGCACTGACGCTGGTCTGCGGAGTGTTGATGCTCATCTGGTGCACGGGAATGCCGATGGTGGGGTCACCGTAGCCGGGGCTCAACTGTAGACTGACCACCTGGCTGGACGTTCGTGCGACCAGTTGACTCTGCAAGCCGGCCAGTTGCATTAGTGCCTGCTGCCTGGCAACATCCTGCTGACTCAACTGCTGCTGCTGCTGATGGCGGTGCAGCTGCTGCTGCTGCTGCTGTAAGATTACAGCAGCAGGCAAGCCTTGGGCGTGCTGAGCCGGCACCCGTATGGGTGACGTCGGGACCGGGCGACTGGTGGTGATAATGTGCGAGCCCTGGGCACCAGCAACAGGATTGATGATGTACTGCTGCATGGGATGCTGCGGGGCGCCATACCCGGATGTGTGTGGGAGACCTTGGGGCAGGTCCGCTGATTGTTGGATGGGTTGTTGTTGGGGTTGTGTTGCTTGAGACCCTAGCTTGTGGTTGACCCCGCTCTGGCTTTCGTTGCCACTGCTTCCCCTATGCATGGTTACCACAAGCTCCTAGGGTCCTACAGAAAAATAAATAAATAGGAATTCATAGAATTACCAACCAAAACAATTTATAAACTCAAATATACTTTAACCCCAACCCCGCAACATCTAGTATCAAGCTCCGACACAAATATTTAAAATATAGTGACATCTCGATAAGTCAAATCTCAATGGAATTGATAGATAGAAAATTTGAGATATCCGAAGGTAAAGTTACGCAATATTTCCATTTTTTTTTCTACGATCATGTACATAATATGCATGTACAATGCACATGAATGGCTTTCCATGCCTCGATTGCCTTGGTGGCTCACTTTCCTTCTCTGCATTGATTTTAATGATGTATTTTTTAAAATCACAATCACAATGAGTTGGACTTTACCAAGTTTCCGGTCCAAAATTTGAGTTAGCATGGGCAAGTTTACACATGATTTTCTATTCTTTTGACGGGAATAAGTTTCTGACTTTGAGTTTACCGGGTTTTGGGGTTAAACAGTTTTAACTTATCAAGATTTTTTTTCAACTAAGCAGATCAACAGTCATACAATGATAATAGCTATGAATGTGGTCCTTATCAAATATCTAGTGAATGGTCATACATAAAAAAAAAACATACACACATGTGAAAGTACCAACTGACCCACAACAAAAGTCACATATTTCTTTCTTCCAATACTTTTTTTCATCTCACTTCATAATTAGCGCTACCACAGAAACAAACTAAAATTCGCCGAACATAGCAATTCCGAACCGAACTAAACCGAAACAAACCGAACTGAAATGATCAGCTCAGATGCTCAGAAAAATGTCATTTTTAGCGCCACGTATTTTTATTTGTGCAATAAAAATAATACACATTTGTACCATAAAATTATCAAATATTACTGCTAATTAGAAGAAAACAATGTTTTAGGTTGACAGAACCGACTTAAAATGAAAGGAAATTCATGTATAGGGCTACATTTACGTGCAGTCATCAGTGCACGCACAAAAAACAACGGCAACATTATCCTGGACTGAGTGACCACGGTGGACACACATCACGCTCCGCCGGCGCTACTCAAACATTACTAATCCAAGGAATAATGCTTGGAATAAAAACAGAAGAAACAGAAAAAAATATGTACACAGAAAACATATCTTCCAGTTTTGTGAAATTACAAGCTGAAATCTTCAGTTTTAGATCGCTTCAAAAATGTTTGCTTGACATAATTTCAAGGTGTCGTTACTGTTACCCAGTTAAGCTTGTTCCTGTCCTTATACGGTTCCAGTTTATCGTTATTTGGCGGGAACCAGTCTATGTGCAAAGAATTCAATATCTTGCAAGGCGGCAAAACTCTTGCGGTTCATGTGGCATTGTCGTTGAAACAAAATTTGTTTGACATGAGCTTCATGCGCTCTCAATCACCATCGATGTGAACAAGTATGAATGAAAGGGGCAACATAAGATAGTTTTTGGCGGCAAAATTTTGCTAAGATGCAATTTTTGGCAAGACAAAATGGGCAACATGGAATTGGATACATGTTTTGTTTTTCACATACAAATCTCAAATTTCATTTCAAATTGTGCACTTCGAGCACTTATAAAATATGCTTTTTTTTAATTGGCGCTGTAAAGCAGCGGCAATGTGACGTGGCTGGGTTTATTCTGGCACAGGACTGGGTCCTACAAAGGGCCTCTAAAGCAGGTTTATTATGCAAGAAGACGATTAACAAGTATACTCCGACAGCAATGTTCTAATTTGTTGCCAAACCCAAACCAATGTTCAGATAAAAATTGCTGAACCAAACCCGACGGTTCACTTTCAGCACTATTCATAGTTCACCTTGGAAAATGCCATTCGCGAGGCACATAACATCTGGTCTTCCAAGATATAAATATATATGCGCATTTAATTACATTTCTTCAATAAGTACACTAGAACAATGTCTATGCCAGGAACCAGTGTTTCCTCTGGGTTGGTGGAAGGTGTGAGGTGGTAAAATAAATTTGGTCGAAAACAGACCCCGCGAGCGCGAAGCCTTTGCGGCGTGGGGTTCGGGGCCCGCTTAAGGGCCCTGAAAAATTTTGCGTTCTAGACGCTCTGTGGTGCAATGTGAGGCATTTAAGGTCACTTTCTTCTTACTTTTTTGGGCAGTATATGTGAATAAAATATTGATATAAATTATTGAAGTTTTTTTTCAAAAAATCCTACATAGGCCCCTATTTATTTGTGAAAATGTAGGCCTACCACCAGGGAGTTGAGCACTTTTTGGATTTTTTTTACAACCCTGGAAAATTTGGTATAATTGGAAAGAGAATCACACGACAAAATCACTAACGTTTAAATTAGTTTCATTTGAGCTTGCATTCTGGAGAAATAATAGTTAAAATAAAAAAAATTCAATGAAATTGAAAACATGCTGAAATTTTTAGTGTCAAAATATTATTATTATTTTAACACCTCTAAATTTTCGAATCCATCAAAATGTTTAATCAGGCTTTTTATCACTCGTTACAGAAAAGTTATGATTTTTTCCCCCGTAACACTAACACCGCGCGGCACGATTGTACGGACAGACATATCTGACTCTGGGCCCACACCGCAATGCGACCACACAGCCCGCCGTAACACACGGGTAAAATACAGCTCCATCACGGTACACACAACGCGGCAACACGGAACATGCACGTGTACGCGTAATCACGCGTTGCGGCATGCCGATAACATCGGCTGCCGGAACGGGCCGGCATTATTTTTTTTGACAAAAAAAACAACTTTCGTGTTCTCCTGAAAGTCCAAGCTTCCGAATAAACCCCCTTTCGTGGACTTCTTATGCATGTATTTTGAGGATTTTTGATTGGAAAACCGTTACTTGGTACCGTTTTGTAGCCTTCGGAAAACCATGGAGAAATGAAAACGAACAAATTGCATTCACCGATCGCTTGGCAGGCTGAGCAGGGTACCAGGTCATACATAATGTACGCACGCGTGCTGTGCAACCAACGATCGTCGCATCACTTGCCCAATTGCACATGAGGAGCTCACTGCGAATCAGCCGGAACGTGCGCAGCATTCTGGGACTATCTGCCTTGTTAAGCACGGAGGATATGCGTTCATTTTAGGATTGCGCAGTGTATCCATAAATGGGATCATTGTCACTTCGTCACTCAGTCGAAAATCTCGAGTCGACATGCACCCAGACTCGACCAGTAATATACACACGTACACGGACGTTGAAAAGGCTCCATACTAGCTAGAGAATTGCAGGTACATCGACTTCGTTTACGCATGGAGAAATTTCTCCATGGTTTACGGTACGAATGACGATCTCAAAGATCACTAACATTAGTCCGGAGAATTCGAAGGTGAAATACAAAGACACACACATAAAATGCACAGGTTTGATTATAATATTTTTTTATTCCTTTTTCGTACCCGTGAGGCGGCAACATTGGCCAAAAAAGGCCGAGGCGGCCTCAAAAAGTCCCGAGGCGGGCCACCTCACAAAAGAATGGGCAGGGGAAACACTGCCAGGAACGTCTACATTAACCCTAACCTTCTCATATACTTCAAACTTTTCTTTGCAAAATGGAGGATTTTGCAGGATTAAGGCTCTTATGCATGCAACTAGGAATTTAGAAAAAAACAAGGAAAATTCCAAACCACACAAGACTTTGTTTTCAATTTGTAATGGCATTCATGAGTAGTAAAAAACGTGGATATCAGCAGGTCCGAGGAAAAGTTGCATACCTGGGATTTATGGCAAAAAAAATGTGTGGCTGATTTAGGAGGATGCACTGTGTCAAGGTCTTTGGGCTGGACCTTGTGTTGTTTATGCTCAGCCGTGCATAAATTTAGGTCTAGATTATACTTGAAATCCTCCGCACTTCTCCAGGATGTCAATGGCTCTGCCTCAACATATTGACAGTGATTGCAGGAATATTTTGCAGGATTGAGGCAGTGGGTTACCCCTCCAAGGATCATATTCCAGAAATAACAGAGGATTTGCAGGATTGAGGCTGTATGCAAGTTTTACATGCAAACATTTGGAGGATTTTGTAGGATTGAGGTTTCATTCTAGCAAAAATGCCTAGGGAGTAAGGGTTAATTCATTTATACTCTGTAAAGACCACATGATAATGGAGCTTGAGCTTTTTTTCTTGGAACTTTTTGAATCCTTGGAAAGAAAGGGAACGAATGTTGCATCCTGACACCAATTTTTTGCACCATATATTATCTCAATGAAGTTCAGTCCAGACAGTCATCACAAAAATTAATCTGGGACTGAGAAACATTTGGAATTTTGTCAAAAAAATAGGCCTACTTCACGAATGCATGAACTCTCCACAGACTTTGTACACAACCAAAGACGTGACGTCAGCAGTCTGGATACGACATTCTTTCCGAATCCTTTTATTTCTATACTAGTTTAGAAGGTAAGGGTAAATGAGAATAACATTTGACAGAATCTCACCCAAAGACAAAATCCAACTCAAATTGACCGATTTAACTATCCAAAACTGGGGTATTATTAAGTAGAATGATGTACTAGTAGTAGGCCAATCCTGATGCAAGTTTGGTGGTTAGGCAAAAAAAAAAAATAGTTCTGCTTCCGGTTTCCCTACCTTCCCTATTCTAACAGCCCCTACCCTAATTTTTTTATTAGAAAAATGAGGGGAAAAAAACCAAAACCATCAATTTCTACCTTTTACCCTTGACTACTCGCAGACACCTCCATATGATTGTACACAAAAAAAATTGGCCCCCCCCCCAAAAAAAATCCCTACCTACCTACCCTATTTTCAAATGTCATGTAATCGGAAGCAGAACTAATTTTTTTTGGCCTTATGTACAACGACAAAGGCTGCAAGTACTTCTCTAAGCATTTTTTATAACAAAAATATCCAAGCAAGATTGGAAGAAAACATTAATCTACATGTACGTACATCATGCACAACAACTCGTGATCAAGAGACAACAAAAACAAACAATACCAATAAAAGGGAACCCAAAAGTTACAAACACTGCAAAATAGTTGCTCTTTAAAACTGCAAAATAGTTGCCCTTTGTTTGCAGATTTTTATTGCTTTCCATCCTTGAAGAACACTGGTCATCTATTTTTTGCAGAACACAGCTGAACCACTCTGCAATATTGCGCAACACATGCTGTTTTATTCCCTGTTTTGTTTACAATCATGACGATGAGGACGGATTTTTGTAGTTGGCAGAACTAGATTTGATAGGGCCTAGATGTCTGTGTTTGTGCATCTGCATTCGTTCCAAATTAACAGTGCACACTCCTGTTGTGAAAAATTTTCAACTCTCAAAACTGATTTGTTGTGCCGCAACTTATTTATGTGCAGAAACATATAACCAAAAGTTATGTCAAGGCGTTGAGTCCTGCATTGGGCCTGGGAAAAGAAAGAAATCTATTCAGACTTTAAGTCTTTTTACAATCATTTTGGAAAGAATGTTGCATCCCGACACAGTGACACCACTTTTTTTCATCTCATGGTCAGTCATTGCAAAATGTTGAAAAGACGTGAATCTGGGACTGAGAAACATTTCTAATGTTGCATGTTTTGTTAGAAAATACTTCGAAAATGCACTTAACACTTTGTACACAACCAAACAAGTGGCCTCTGGATATTGTACATAGTTATTTTACTACATTCCTTCCATAATTTTATTTGTACCGGGATGGTGGTTCTAGTAAAAAGACATCCCGCGAACGTTACGTATGCCCTGTGCGTAGGCCCTAGTTGGCAATGCATCATTGAAACAGCGCATTCATGATATCACGCGGTCCGGTACGTACGTCCACGTCTGCCAGCACAGTGCACTGCGCAATGACAAAACGTGTACATAATGTACACGTACACGGTACATTGTACAAGTACATGTAAATGAGCGAGTCCCGCTCAACCATCTCGGCGAGGCTGAAAGAACTTACTTTTCATCAGAGATATCGCGGCGAATTACAGCCCATCGGCGGGCTTGAACCCTCCATCCAGGTCGCCTGCACAACTACGGAGACACTTCTGCCATTTTGGCAGGCTATTTGGCGTTTACAATATAAAAACTGGAGATCAATCTACAGAATCGCTCACTTTCGTCGTTGGTGAAATGGCCTCGCGAATAATGGCGGCTTTCTCTTGCGCAGGTCTGTGCATAAATTATGTAAAATAGCCTCGCCCGTTATGTGTCACCATCGCTGATTGGCTGGTGGACCTCCGGGGTAACCCACTTGTGGCGGGAAATGGTGGAAATGTGAAAAGCAATATGCAGTTGCAGGTGTAATCTAGAGCATTTCTGTCTGCATTTGGTACCCATATTTTTGTTTGAGATGGGGACTGTAATATGATGCAGAGGTAAATGCCAGAAAGCTTGGTAAAATGTTCTTCCTAGTGTTTTCCACATTCAAAATGCAATGAACAAATTGTGAATGCACAAATAACCATCCAAGTATGCATGGCTTTCTTGATGAATCACATTTCAAAGTTATTGTTTAAATTATGTAAATATCATGGATATTATCCACGAGTACTATAATTGAAAGCTTCAATTACAAGCTGCAGACACAATTCAACTGCAAGGAAAATAAAATTTAAAAAAATCCTGATCCTGCTTAGTGATTCTTGTGAATTTTTTTAAAAAGTATCCAAAATGTACCCGCCTTCAATTGTCCAATGATACAAAATTTATCATTTTATCTTTCAAGCATTGATTTGTCCAATACTAGAGTTGGTCCTAAACAGTGTTTTGTTTCTAAAATTCTCAGATGCTCAACATCTGAAAATAAAGCTCCCCTTTTTTTGACCCACACAAACAGTGATTTTTATGTACTCTTTCAGTGAACTTTAATCACTTCTCTTCTGTCAACAATTCACAATTCTTTTTTCCAAGTTTATGCAACAGCATGTTTTTTTTGTGCACACTTAACTCTGCATCATTTGAATTTGCTCTCCCCAAGTCAGGTTGGTACGTGTAGCAGTATATATAGGCCTATTTCCTCACCTTCCACAGCTGTGACCCAGGTTGGAATCCCGCCCGGGCCAACGTGGATTGGGTTTTCAGTCCCTACCTGATTCCGTGGGTTTTCCCCTAGAATATTCTGATGTTTTCCTCCCACCTCTAAATAAAACTGTATTTCTTCTCATTGTCTTTTTTTTCTACAGGTTTCTTCTAGTGGGGCAGATAGGGGAAATATTTGGGGGATTGTTCATTTGATGATAAAAGCATGGAATATGGCACACAGTCAGATTATGTCCCGAGAACAATATTTGACTATAGGGCCATCACAGATTAGTCCTTTGAAAAAAATGTAGGTAGAATAACAAGCAAATTTCAAAATTTTCAAAATGGCTGCCATTACTTGTTGTTCTACCTGTATTTTTTTCAAAGGACAAATCTGCGATGGCCCTATATAGCCAAATATCTTTCTCAAGACATACAGTGTGTGCCAAATTCCATGATTTTATCATCAAATGAACAATCCCATCACCAATCTGCCATCATACTATATTCAGGCTTAATTGCAAGCTACAGTGCCCCAGTGGCACTTTTGAGGAATTCTTGGTTTCAATTATAAGTACATTATTAAATAAATATTAAATAGACTTCAAGGATGCTTTGCTGTATAAGATAATAGGTGATATATTGAGGCTCATCATATGCACGGTTCATTTGTCCCAAGAGGATATTTCACAATAATCTTTGCCATGGTGATATAGCATATTGCATACCTAATATCCGTGATTGAATGCAAATGATTTGTGGAAAAAAGTTTATAGCTCCATATGGTGCAACTTATGCAAATCAGTATCACATGTACTGTACCCCGGCCTGTAGGGCCACAACGTGTGGACTTAATGAGGCGTGTTGTCTCTGGCCTGTTGCTAAGCAACTGGGCAATTTGATCCGGATCATTTCATAAACCGTAAATCATGAAGAATGATTTCTTTACTTATGACATGATCAAAATAAACATATACTTATCACAGGGAAACAACACCCCCCCCCCTCCCACAGATTCTTGCCAAGAGCTCTATTCGGAATCGAGTCCCTCCCCCCCCCCCCCCCCCCCCCCGTCAAATTAATTTGTCTTGCAAATTTTACATATTGAAAAGAATGTTCCACAAATTCTCCAAAATAAATAGCACAGTGGATATGATGTGTGTCTTAATTCTCGAGTGGAAAATAAATTCTTATAAATAAAACCAAATTTTATATAAATTATATTTCATAAAATACAGCACAGCATGTATAAGTCTCCCCACAGAGAAAATTAATTAATGTGCTTATACATATATACAAATCCATATCAGGCTCATGTTTACCATGTGGTTTTGTTTTGACTAATTAACAAAACCTTCACACATAGATTAAAACGAGTAAAACACCAAAAAAACTCAACTGTTCCAAAACCTCTTTATCTTTTGAATAACTGGCACAGTAAAATGGCGGCAAACAACAGTATTCACAAACAAATTTCAAGTTTAATAAATAAGTTTTATTTCAAATCCCTGATCAATACACAAAACCTTCCATCGATTGAAAATGTGACTGCTCCAAAATGTAATGATCTTTTGAACAACTTGCATTGTAAAGTGGTGATGAAAAACAGTATAACAGTATTCATACAGATTTCATTCTTGTCTAAATTATGACAGGATATGAATTGTAATATTTCAAACAAACAACCATAAATCAGGCTGTGATTATATTTCCACTGACGAGTTCTCTTTAAAAGAGAATTTACTTCTAAGAATCAGTCTAAATACTGCCAGCATGTAAACACAATTTTGAAGCATCATTAGAAACAACATGGGAACTGGCTTCTTTTTTAAATACCGAACTACTCAACAATTTTTTTCGACAGGAAGTGCACACAGTGGTTCAGAAGAGCCTTTCACACTGTCTACAATCTCTGGGCAAGTTCGGGCAAGAACTATTGTTGACCATTGGTTTACCCTAGTTCGACTAAAGTTCGCCCGAACTCTGTCTAGTCGAAGATGGTTGACTACGCTAGTCGAATATTTGGAACCAACCTACAAGGGACTGGTTGCATCGCTGGTAACCAATAGCCGCGCGCATTCATAACGTACAGCAGGGAGCCAGGATCCAGAAGTTTTGCAATGACATTGACCAGCTTTTGACTAGAGACGTTCGCACGTTGCTATTAGTGCGCAGGCGTAAGGTACATCAGAAATCAACCACTAGTCAACTAATGGTCCTTGCCTGAACTTCGCATCTGTTGGACCCAGGTCCAACTTGGAGATTTCTTGAGCCCCTTTCGCACTGACAAGAACCCAACATGGCTTTTACATGGGTCATCAGGCACTCTACATGGTTAAAATCCAACCCTGATCGGGTACAGGATTGAGACAGTCTACGTGGGTGGAAAATCTCAAATCTACAGCCGATCTGTTTTACACTAGCAAGAATCGAACATGGCTTTCACACAGGTCAGCAGGCGCTCAACATGGGTGAAATCCAACCCTGATCGGGTACAGGATTGAGAGATTCTACCCGGGTGTAAATTCTCAAATCTACAGCTAACCCCTTTCACACTAGAAAGAGTCCAACATGGCTTGTACACAGGGCCCAATTTCATAGCACTGCTTAACAGTAAGCAGAAAAGTTGTGCTTACTATAGCAGAAAATCATGCTGCTGCTTAAGCACTATTTCATGTTAACGGTTGCGCGCGCATGGAGATTTCTATTGTTACGTCACTGATTTAAGCAAAGTTTTCTTCTGGGGTTAAACGTGCTTTTGCTGTGCTTACTGCTTAACGGTCCCTATGAAATAGATGGAGGCTCGGTAAGCACAATGTCGGCTGTTAAGCAGCGCTATGAAATTGGGCCCTGGTCAACAGGCTCTCTACACGGGTAAAACTTAACCCTGATTGGGTACAGGATTGATTTCTACCCAGATGGAAATTCTCAAATCTACAGCCGATCTGTTTCACACGAGCAAGCATCCAACATGGCTTGTACACAGGTCAACAGGCCCTCTACACGGGTAAAACCCAACCCTGATTGGTTACAGGATTGATTTCTACCCGGATGGAAATTCTCAAGTCTACAGCCGATCTGTTTCACACTGGCAAGAATCCAACATGGCTTTTACACCGGTCATCAGGCGCTCTACATGGGTGAAATCCAACCCCGTTTGGGTACAGGTTTGAGAGATTCTAACTAAGTGGAAAATATCAAATGCACAGCTGACTTGTTTCACACTAGCATCTTTTTCAGAAATATCTTTCATAGACAAAAAAGGATGATGCAAATACTTTTATTTTTGTAAATGTCAACAAAACGTCACAGCACCATATCCCATGCATGCACCATGCTACTGACCATTACATCAGCATATCCAGGTTTTGGGGGTGGGATGGGGCGTGTGTAGGGGAGGGGCAAAATAGATAATTTTTCAAGAAAAGTTGCCCCCACTGTTTTGTGATCATCAAATTTGTCGACAGACCATCTTGTGCTGGAAGGTAGCCTGGGATTTTGTGCTGGTTTTCTGGGTTTGTATTCTAAATGTGCTTTCCTCAAACACAGGAAAATTCAACAGCTGAAAAATTTGAAAATACAATAAATTTAAGGGTCTCAAAATAACTTTTCCTGCTTTTTCTGGGAACAGGTCAAAGGTTAGTTTGTACAATCGGATCCCATTGTTACTTGCGTTGCCGGTGTCTAAACAGGTGGTGGTTGTTATTTTAATTGATTGACAATGGATGCACAAAAGGTTTACTCATTCTTATCCAAGCTCAACAAAACTATTGCCCTCTGACCCCGCCTTAACGCATAAGGTCTATTTCTGAAAACTTTATCAAGAGACTTTAAGGCAACACACTGTTAAGCCCGGTTCATACTTCACGTGAAAGTGAAAGCGAAGCGAAATTCGTGACGTCAACAATACATTCGAAGCGCGTCCACCATTGTTGACGACATGAATTTCGTGTGAACCGGGCTTTACAAGATGTTTTCTCGTTGTTTTTGGAAAGAATGTAGTATCCAAACGCCACTTCAGTGGTTGTGTACAAAGTCTATGGAGTCAAGAATTTTTTCCCAACGAAATTGGAAATGTTTGTCAGTCCCAGATTCATGTCTTTTCAACATTTTTGCAATGACTGACCTTCATTGAGATGATATATGAAGGAGCAAGTGGCATCAGGTTGCAACATTCTTTCCTGTTTTTTTCATTGAAGAATTTTTTTTTCAGATAGGGGCAATTCCATAACTTCGGACTTGCATGTCTGACACTTTAATGAGCTGCTGTTGGAAAAGTGAATGTGATACATCACTAATAATGTGACATCTAATGAGTAGAAAACAATTACAGACCAGACTAAGGTACACCATCACCTTGAAGGGAATGTACAACATTTGCTTTTGCTGCAATTTTCAGAAATAAATGGATTTGGAGGATTGGAACGTTATGGCAAGTATTGTTAAACTGACTTATTTCACGTTTTGGCTTTGTAGATGCTGGAAAAAACAAGAAAACCATTATGTTCTTGTAGTATGGTTCCCTGACCCCACTCAAAATGAAACGCAGCAATTTGTAGACTTTGGGGAATTGTAAGGTCAGATAATCAGTCTGGCAGGCTTTTACCCCTTCACAGGTGTGGAACCAATTGCAAAGAAAATGTGGAATAACTAAATATGAAAAATTAGAAGCAGTTTCTGAAAAAAAGCTGGTTTTCTCCGACCAGCGTTGCAAAAATACAAGTTTTCTTGAATATGTCAGCACAACAAGAGCCAAAAGTTTACAGGATGCTTTGGACTGTCATTCCCTGACAATCCAGTAAGGTATTTCGTGATAATTTGATCTTCTTATTTTTTGATGTTTGCAAATGTTGTATCTTCCCTTTAACGACCTTGTACATGTACATCATGTGGTGAGACATACGTTGGATTTTTACGGAATTGCCCGTTAGCGTTTTGAAATTTTGAAATTAATCTGATAAATAAGACTAAAATGTGAATATTACAGATGATGGAGGGGAAAAAATCCCTATTTCTTCTTGATCCTTCGGATGAATCTTTTGGGGTCTTGCAGTGTCAAGATCTCAGGTAGGGTTGTGTAGTCAATCCAACCGTCGTTTTCAAGTTCCGCCGTTATTCTCCTTATGCTTAAAATGGAAAAAAAAAAGAACAAGAAACAATGTTACATTCACAGATCTGAAATTGAAAGATGAAGGCTTATCATTGTACATGTAGTGGGGCAGATAGGGGAAATACTTGGGGGATTTGTGCTTTTGATGATACAAATTTTCAAAATGACTGCCATTGCTTGTTATTCTACCTAAATTATTTCAAAGGACAAATCCGCGATGGCCCTATAGCCAAATATGTTTCTCATGACATACTCTGACTGTGTGACAAATGCCATGCTTGTATCATCAAAGGCACAATCCCATCACCTATCTGCCGACCTAATGTGTTTCAAAACCACAGTGTACTATGTTCCAATTATAAGTGAGTGTGACACCCCTTTCGGGACTCCTAAAATGGAGTACTTTTGTACAGGGCGAGTCAAAAAGAAAGTGACCCAAATTAATTATTGTTAAGCTCTGGCAGGAGCTTCTACATGTCACTTGGTGGTCGGTCGGTCTGTCTGTCTGTCCCAAGCCTTTCACCAAGGCCATTGTGGCTTAACTTGCCTGCATTAGACAAAGCGGCGAAAACGCGAAGCGACCGGAGATGGAGACCACACACGCGAGTTACAAAGCCACGAGGGCCTTTTCTAACTTGTCCAGAAATTCTTATGTTTTTCTTTATAATCTCGATTTTTGCTACCCCAAAAGGGTAGCAAAATTCCAACCAATCATCAGCCTTTTAGTGCGCGCGTGGCTACTACCCGGACGCGTCGACGCGCCCGGATGCTTGCACAAAATTTTAAAACACAAAATGCAAGTCTAGTTTTCCACGAGATCATGACCGCGTAATTGTTCTTACATTATCTTATTTTACTTATAAAAGTATTTCAAGAAATTATTTGAGTGTATATTATTCATCTGACTTTACAGTTATTTGTTCTAATGTTTTCCTTACTCACCCCTGTTTTAAAAATGGAAGCGACTAGGCAAAATCCGTGTTGTGATTGGTTAACCTTCAGCACCCTTCTTATTTGCATACAAAAATTTGAATAATTCAACAAAATCAAGTTGGGAAAGGCCTCGTGGCGTTGCCACTCGTGCGTGCTGACTTAATCTTTGCTCCAGTCGCTTTGGGTCTTCGCAACTCCGCCGCTCTAAGCCACGATGGCCTTAGCGAAAGGCTAGTCTGTCCCCAGAAAATTGACCGAAAGTATGTTGTTCCATATGTGCCATTGGCATCGCATTTTTCAGCTTTGCATTTTTCAGCTCTGGCCATGCAAGACTGTCATGTAAGACTTCATGCAACACGGCCAGAGCTTATTGTGCACTCCTATTTTTTTATTTTATTAAAAAGCAATCAAATCTGAAACACCAACGAAGTTTATCTTAAATCAGCATGTTCTTCCACTCATGTAAAAAATGGAATTGCTGAAATTGATCCATGCTATCAGAAGTTATGCACGTTTTACTAAAAGAATCCATTTTTATAGCTATCCACGGAATGCCATTGGAAGCTTTTGAGCCGAGTTAGAATGACAGATTACACACAAGCATTCAAATACAAATGAGATTTTAATCATTTAAATCAAGACTAAAACATCAGTTTTACGGTCAGATTTTGTGTTTTGAACATGAGTCATGTATTTTCTTCTGAAATATTATTATCTAAAAGTGGTGGGCAGCCGTTATAATCAGGCAAAATCCAAATTTACCAGAGTGAAACTGTGCATAAGCTTTCGAAGCTACAACTACTTTATCAGATACAATGAAGAGGGGCATCATTGGCTTAGACCAAATTTTGAGTACCTAATTTAAGACCTTTTGAGGAGTTAAGGAAAATATCCTCCAAAACAGAAACCAGAATTTGCTACAAATTTGGACCTATTATTTCATATTATCAGACAGGTTTTGGAATGCAAAAAAAATTAATATTTCCGGTTTTCTATACAACTTTAACCCCTGGCTGGCCTGATGTTTTGACCATGGCAGGGTCTTATACAAACGTCTTGCCAGGGTCGAAATGTAAGGGTCAAAATGTCAAGGAGTGACTGCATTTGAACCATGATTCCTTGCACACATACATGTACCACCTTGCAATAAATTCAATTAAACGGATGATAAAGACCGGCTGGCTGGTCTTTAAACACTTTTTCAGTGTCACATGAAATTTGGACTCATGTGAAATCCAGTGCCTTTTTAACCGTTTTATTGGTTGGTTGAACATTCACAATCCTCACGTAGGCATGCGCAATACTACCAGTGAGTCAGTATTTCATAGTCATACATTCACAACACACCACCACAGCTGCATTCTGCACAACATCGCGCACATAAAAGGAGTTGTTTACGACTTACTCGCCAGTTGGACACTCCATTATATAGCTAGAGGGGTGTTTCGAAAAACATGAAATGAAATTTTTTAATTTTTGACTTGTTTTGACTTTTGGACCGAATTTTATGAATGGGAATAGATATGTGTTTGGTCGGTATTAAACACTATGTTTAAGACCAGTTGGATTCTGGGTGCTGATAATCAGCATCCAGACTCCTACCGGTCTTAAACTGAATGTTTAAAACCTCATCAAATACCTATTTTGATGATTTTCAGCCTGTTGCTTCTTCTTGTTCGATCGCTTCTGGGGATGCCGATGGGTCTGGTGCGTTTCCTTCGCCTGTTTTGACAGTAGTTTAAAGAATCTGTCCTGCAGATACTGCCGATGCATTTGCTGCTGCATGCCGGGCACCAGAGGGTCTTCCCATTCCACAGGGAAGGAAGGCACTATTCTCTGGCAGCTTTCCCCTGTGGACATTAATCAGCAAGAAAAGGGAAAACAGGTTAGCACTTCTATCCTGTTGGTTAGTGACTTTGTCATACACACGCACACACCACTGATTACAACCACCCATTGGCTAATCACTCAAGTTCCGGTTCCAATGGTTCCAATGTACAGTGACCGTGGTTTAAACACTAACGAATATCACTAGGGATAGCGATGAGAAACTCCTGCGCTAACACCATATTTCACCGGTTAGCATGAACCTTTTGATTCTGGGCTTACAGGGTTTCTTGCAGAACTACTGTGCCAACACTGCAAACACAGAATGGTGATAGGCACAGAATTCTATGCTTAGAAGAGCAATGAAATTGTTAAGCGAAATTAACGTTAATAATCACTGTAATGAAAGAAGGCTGATGGAGGTGAGAGACCCTCAAACTCTACTTACTGTTGTCCTGGATTCTCGGGGAATGTTGTTCCTCTTGCACTGCATGAATTGCATCACTCCATGTTGCCAGCAATGTTGGTGTCTTCTTCCCATCTCCGTCTGTCTTAGAGTTCTTCAATTTGGCATCTCTGGAACAACGCTTTCTGGTAGCAGTATTTCTTGCAATTTTCTCAGCTGTTTTTTGCTTTCTGTATTTATTTTTTCGCCGGCTCAATCGATTTTTGAGATCCACCAGAAGCCCTTCTTCCTTTGCAGTTCTTGTCGTCATTGCTTCATCTTGTTTTTCAATGTTTGGCTCGGTCTGCTTGGTACGAGTCTTTTTGGTCAATTTCTTCCCTTTTGGGGCTCGTTTCTTTGAGTTTCTTAACTCTTGTTGGGTCAGTCCATTTTGAGGTTTTGTTTTGAATGCCGGCTGATTCTGCTCAGTTGCTTTGAATGACTGCTTGGATTTCTGACAGCTAGGGTCTTCTTTAAGTTCTTCACTAGGATTTTCCTCTGCATTATTTTCAACACTTGTGTTATCAATTTCAACAACATCCAGTGCACAACTGTCGACTACGCTGCCCTCATCTTCAAATATGAAACCCTGACGGCCAAGATCATTGCAATCAGCAGCAACTTCTTTATCCCCTAAGTCTGGATTCTCACGGAGGAACTCCTGACTGGCTGCCCTTGCACTGGCCACGTCCTGATCAGTCTCTTCGCTGCTTGAGAAGAGACGCTCCAGCATGATAGTTTCCTTTCTTCTCACCAATGGTCTGCGTGCACTTCGGGTGAACCTGATGAACCCAAAAGGCTGTGAAGCAGGCAAGGGTTTTGCTGCAGGTGAGACACTTGGCGATTGTCGTTGGGAAGGTCTACCATCTACAGAAGGCACATCAACCAAGTCGCTGACTGTCTGTTTCTTGGATTCTGATGATGAAACGCGAGTGTCTCTTTTTCTTCTGTGATGCTTCCTGTGTACAGTTTTGGCATGCAATGCTTGGACAGCACCAATCAAGGAAGACTTGAACGAATCTGAGGGGACGGTTAATCTTGTACAATCTGTGGATTCCACAGGAGGCGATTGTTGGGCAGTTTGATCCACGCAAGATTGAGCGGGTGATGTGAGTTTCTTGGCTACATCACTGGATGAATGACTAAGTGCTGAACTTGTATCTGACTCTGAGAAAGATCCCCCACTATTTTGCCTTCTCCTGTTATGACTTCTGCGAAGAAGCTTGGTGCTTCTTGCAATATATCCTCCTTGGTTAATACTCATGACAAGTGGAGATCGAAGTGACTGGGGGGCAACAGCTGTTTTGTCTTCACAATCTGAGCAGAATGACTCTGCTGCATTTCTTTGGTGTACTTGAGATTCATGATGACTTCTGTCGTGGTTACTCTTTGATGTGACGATGGTAAGGTCGTCTGTTTCTCTTGTGGGTTTGTTCTTGATCAGGATTGGGCTTTCCAAATCATCAGGATTCGTGAAAGTGGATGTTGCGGCATGCTGATCGGCATCTGGAGTTACTTGCTGACTGCAATCCGTGGAGCTATTTAATCCCTGATGTGTGCTTGGATCTTTACCATTCTTGAGACGTTTCCTTTTGGGCCTGTTGTTGCATCTTTGTTGCTTCTCCTCAAACGCAGCAATACGTGCTTTTACTCCGTGAAACCCTGGTGGGTTGAATGTATGGTTTTGTTCAGGAGTTGGTTGTTGATCAACACAAGGCATCGGATCCTGAGAATTAGGTTCTGAAATTCTGGTCGCTTCACGCTTACTTGCTGACACATTACAGTCTACTTGTGCTGTACTATCGTCTTGGTCAGAGCTGTGCTGCCTTGTGCTTTTGCGTGAAAATCGTCTCTCACGGATGCGCTTTTGTCGTTTTGCACTGAAATCGGCAATGCGCTCCTGTACACTGCAATACCTTGCCGGTGTAGGCGTGACATGTGGCTTCAACGAGTCAACACAATGTGTTGAACACTCCACATCGGATACTGCAGTTGAGGTAGTTAAATTTTTGCTCGGAAAACGATGTCTGAAACTGGTTTCTTGTTCCTGTGTTTCTGCGCAATTAACTACGATTCTTGAACTCTTACAGGAAGTCCTCTTCGCATGGATGCGCTGCATTCGCTTTGCCTCAAACCTAGCTATCAGCGCACCGGCTCTCGGGAAGCCTGTTGACTTTGCTGCTTGTTGTGGATCGAAGCTTCTTGGTGTCTTAAGTTGTGAGATTGCTTGTTGTCTTCGTAACGACTCTCTCAAACTACGTTTCCCCCCCTTCGTTTTGGTGTTATGATTTTCTGAGCCCTCCAGGGTTTTCTGTCGCTTAGGCTGAAAGGTGTTCTGTTCTGTCGCTGCCATCTTGAGCGTTCCTGAGTTAGTAGATTGATGGGGATCCACAGCGGTTCTTTGTGAATCAGCTCCATCTACAGGAACAGTCTCACCTTGCTCTACTACTGGTTCCTCATTTCCTTTCTCAGGGTCGCTACTGAATTTACCTGAGAATGCACTTTCATTTTCTTCTCCATCACTATCCACTAATTTATCTGATTTACTCGACTCATTTTCAGCTGCATGTTTTCTTCTTTTACGCCTTCTCTTCCTTTTCTTGCATAGTTGTGTTCCCTGAGTATTGTCTATTCTTACAACATCTCCATTTGCACTGACTGATTGTGGACCCCTGAATGGAACTGGCTTGTCTGTCATGGTCTTCCGATTTTTGCGTGGCCGCTTTTTTGGGCGCACATCCGACTTGGGAGCTTCGGACATTCGCAGTGGTGATATGCAACGCAGCAGGTTGGCCCCCTCTTTCTCCACATCCTCCCAAAAGTCTGATTCCAGGTTCCGTGCGCAGGTTCCATTCCTGGAAACTGTTTGTCTTCGAGGCATCGTTACGGAGGCTGATTCTTCATCAACGTTCTGCTTACAAGGATGCTCTCTGACATCAGTTGGTTGATGTTCGAGTTTACCACTGTTGGACAAATACTCCAAGTATGCATCAAGGAAAGAAAAACACTTCTCCGGCGTTTGCTCCAACTTTCTTCCTTCTGGCATTTCTGAGAAAAACCTGATAGCTTTTGACAGGATTCCTCCTCTGTCGTTTCACTTGGCTTGTTCAGCTTTGGTTCCATATCTTGTTTTTAAGCTCATGCTTCGATCTAGTGGGTCCAGGCAAATCAGTCTGTTCAGGCGCTAAAAGGAAGATAATAAATACCATCAATTACATTGTGCATTTTAATACTCCCTGTCTTTTTTTGCCAGAAATCCTAAATCCTAATAACTACCAGAACATGCAGGGTGAAGATCTGAAGGGCGCTTTTTCAAAAGTGAGTACCGGAGCACCAGCAGCTTAAAATCGGTATACCGAACGATCGCTATTACGAACAATTTCTGTGGATCCCTCTTCGACCCTAGATGTTCGTTATAGCGGCATTCCACTGTAGTCCAATGTTTTACCAACCAGGCTACCAAAGCACTCTGGCTGGAAGGGCAGTTATAAATGTCCAAGCGGTATGGACGTCATCGCGTGACACAATACAAATGACCAAACAAAAACATCAGATTTCACCCTCAAAACGGCCACAAAATTACTAGATACTTCTTCTTCCAGTGAGTACATCCCTCCATAGTGGAGTATAGTCGTACTTGGGTGCAAAGGGTGCTCGGTCACGGGAACAAATATCAACGAAAAGTGCAGAGGTAGTGGTACAAGTACAGAACAACGATTAAGATCAAGGTACTAAGGCTTTTAGGATCTGGATGACAAGTGAAATTCCCCGTTTATCGGCGATGGCTCTGTTGCGAATAGCCGCATGGTACTTGCGACGGAGCCCTCGCCGGTAAACGGTAAATTTCACTTTTCATCCAGATCGAAATTTTATCACCATCTTAAACCTCGAACTTTCTTTGTATTTCAGGCTGTGTAATTAGTATTTTTGTGGCATTTTGAGGGGGAAATCTGGTATTTCTGTTGGATTGTTTCTATTTTGTCACGTGATGGTGGCCATGCTGTTTGGACCCTACTAATCGCCAGACCACGTCACAATTTTTAAAAAGGCGATAAGTAGGGTCCAAGTTACTCGGACTTCTGATTCTGTGGGTTTTCCCAAGAATATCATTCTGGGATTTTCCTCCCACCACTGAAACTGGAATTTCTCTGCCACATCTTTCTACCAAGGAACCCCACTGACACTGGAAATAAGTCGAGAGACTTTCTTGGGGTATCCTGGCCAATTGCCGAATATTTACATAAAAACAAACAAACAAACAAACAAACAAACAAACAAACGAACGTAGTCTTGTAAATATAGTCAAAGATCCTGACATTGAAAATTGCCAGGTCAGGGAACCAGACGTTCAACTGCCATAATGATAGCCAACGTGTAGGCAAATGGCAGGTACGTACAGTCAGTGTGAAAGTTCTGGATCACTTTTATACCAACTGCTGTACACCATTTCATAGTAAAATTTCTCCTCTTCCAAGTTAAAACCAAATATGTTCACAAAGACTCAACTTAAAGGGAAATAAATCATGGCTTTTGTACAGGACTGAACCTGACAGTTAGGAATCACTTTTGACAGTTCTGGATCACGCACGCTAGAACTATGATCAGGAATAGTCAGAATCTTTTGGTCTGGGAACCGGACTACCACTGGGCCTGCGGCGTGCGTCCTGCACGCGTGATTGACAGGTGAACGATCTGCGCGAGGGCATTGTTCAGTTGGACCATGGAGATAGCTCCATGGTTGGACCAAGTTGCCAAGAAGGATCCAGAAAATGTCGTAAATTACGCAGCAGCTGGGCAACTGACACTGGCAGCAGGTTCTAATTTTGTTATTAAGAGGGTGAGTGTATTTTTAAAGCATAAATGAACTTAGCCCCACTAGTGTGGCCGTCGGTATGCTGCGCTGAACCTTTGGCCACACACCGTGGTACCGCGCGCTACTGAGGACGAAGTTTTCATAAAAATTCAGGGCAGTTTCTTACATTCTCAGTTTCTTACTTTCTTATGGTTGTATTCTATGTCTCACCTGTCACTTCTGGGATGCTTAGGTCTAATGATGTTCCATTTTCCGAGATATTCTTCAATCTTTCTGGAGCCCATATGCACTCGTGAAACGTCTGGTGGTGGCAGCCATTTTGAATGTGACAAGAGATGACCTCAAGCTGTGACGTCGCGTTTATGCAAATTGCTTGTCGAGCGCGCGAGGGCGCGAGTTGCAAATGCGACGGCTGTTTTCTGTGCCGTAGATCCTGAATAGAGATCGGTGCACGTGGCCCCCTGACGATAAATGCATGGTACAGGAAACAGCCGTCGCATTTGCAACTCGCGCCCTCGCGCGCTCGACAAGCAATTTGCATACACGCGACGTCACAGCTTGAGGTCATCTCTTGTCCCATTCAAAATGGCTGCCATCACCAGACGTTTCACGAGTGCATATGGACTCCAGAAAGATTGAAGAATATCTCGGAAAATGGAACATCATTAGACCTAAGCATCCCAGAAGTGACAGGTGAGACATCATAGAATACAACCATAAGAAAGTAAGAAACTGAGAATGTAAGAAACTGCCCTGAATTTTTATGAAAACTTCGTCCTCAGTAGCGCGCGGTACCACGGTGTGTGGCCAAAGGTTCAGCGCAGCATACCGACGGCCACACTAGTGGGGCTAAAATGAACTGGGTTTGAAGTCGCAATGTGGAAATCACTTTCAAAAATTCGGCGAGTCAGATTCCAAGATGGTGGACGTGTGGCCTATGTTTACGGAGGCAGTCCAGTAAACGGAGCAACTATAGAATGCAGGGCCACGCCGAAGCAAGGTTTTTTATTTTGCCTGGAGGCGTGGATGGAATAGGAGTAATAGATATGCAAACCTGCAAAAAAGTGCTAAGTACAGCGAAGGAATGCACTGCACTTGTCTTCAAAGCTTCTCATGAAGGATCGGAAGGGAGGGCGTGCTTGTAAATGTGTTGGAGGCACTGTCTGGAGTGGCGGAGGCGCGGAGTCTTGGAGTCGCAGAATCGCGGAGACGCGGGGCACTGGAGTGGCGGAGGCGCGGAGTCGCAGAGACGCGTACCGATAGAGGGCGCAATTCTCGGCGGAATCTTTTTGAGAACGAAGCATCCATATCCATTTTAAATGGGCGGGCCAATTAGGAAGGGGGGGGGAGGGCGACGGGGCACTGTCTGGAGTCGCGGAGGCGCGGAGTCGGGGAGTCGCAGAGTCACTTTAATTGGGCGGGCCAATTAGGAAGGGGGGGGGGAGGGCGACGGGGCACTGTCTGGAGTCGCGGAGGCGCGGAGTCGGGGAGTCGCAGAGTCACTTTAATTGGGCGGGCCAATTAGGAAGGGGGGGAGGGCGACGGGGCACTGTCTGGAGTCGCGGAGGCGCGGAGTCGGGGAGTCGCAGAGTCACTTTAATTGGGCGGGCCAATTAGGAAGGGGGGAGGGCGACGGGGCACTGTCTGGAGTCGCGGAGGCGCGGAGTCGGGGAGTCGCAGAGTCACTTTAATTGGGCGGGCCAATTAGGAAGGGGGGGGGGGGAGGGCGACGGGGCACTGTCTGGAGTCGCGGAGGCGCGGAGTCGGGGAGTCGCAGAGTCACTTTAATTGGGCGGGCCAATTAGGAAGGGGGGGGAGGGCGACGGGGCACTGTCTGGAGTCGCGGAGGCGCGGAGTCGGGGAGTCGCAGAGTCACTTTAATTTGGCGGGCCAATTAGGAAGGGGGGGAGGGCGACGGGGCACTGTCTGGAGTCGCGGAGGCGCGGAGTCGCAGAGTCGCTTTAATTGGGCGCGCAAATTAGGAAGGGGGGGGGAGGGCGACGGGGCACTGTCTCTCAGTGGTGGAGGCGCGGAGTCGCAGAGACGCGCACCGATAGAGGGCGCAATTTTCTGCGGCTCCACGACTCCACGATGATTTTCAGAGGTAGGTCGACTGCGGTTCCACGCCTCCACGCAGCCGTACGGAGGCGCGGATGTAGAGTAAAGTGGCCCTGCATTCTATAGTTGTACCCAGTAAACTGGCCACATTATGGGGCTACATCAGACCGTACAAAATGTGTGTGACAATATTTACCATGTAACGTCATGCATACGCACACATCATGACATGACATCTGAAACCGTCCGTTCGTGTTGCTACCACTGGCTTCTGTTTCACAACTGTCACATTGCTAGTGCTACACTTGTCTTCCTAATTTGACGGTGAACAATTATGGCAACGTGACTCATTGACTTAGGTGAAGACACACTTGGAAACCAGATTAGTTTCGTGTCTAGTAAGTATCGACTAGCGCTAGCGACTAGCGCGTGAAAATCAAAAATTGTCATGTGGATGGCAACAGACTGGTCTCGGCCATGCTGTCATATTTGTAGAATGCATTGTGACGTCTGGGATCTGCTCCACTGAACACATTTCAAAACATCACCGACGATTTTTCTTACGGGCATTTTCATTGGTCCGAAAAGTGACACTCGTCTATCTTACAGTTTAATACGCCGCGAAAAAGAGATGGCATTTTAGTTTGTACAAACAAAATTTGACATTTCTCAGAAAAGGTGACCATTTTTTACTTGAAACTGTGCGATAAATGCTGCAACTGTTGGAAATATGAACGTGCGTGCGTATAAGGTATATGAACAATGAGCCAGTTCTGAAGCACTTGAAAATATGTTGAATTTTGAGTCAAAATTGACAGTTATCGATTCGAGAAGTTAAAATGGACAGCTAAAAGTGCGTGGAACCATGTCGTAGCCGCAGGATGGGGGGGGGGGGGGGGGGGGGGGGGGGGGGGGGGGTCTTCTGACGCTAGAGGCGCTGGGGGGGGGGGGGCAATTTGGGGGGGGGGGGGGTTGCGGCACATGCCCCCAAGGCCCCCCCCCCCCCCCCCCCCCCCCCCCCCCATCCCGCCGGCTACGCCAATGTACGGTCCTGCGGAACCCTTTTTTAACGTTATAAATCATGTTTGACCAACTTGCTCGAGGTTGCTTGAAAATATCAATTTTATTACACATTTCGCTCATTTCCCTCACGTTAATGTTCGTTTAAAAAAGGGGGGGGGGGGGGGTCGGGAGAGAATGTCACAATTTTAAGTGGGCAGGCAGGCTCAATCAAAACTTTAAAAAAAAAATTCAGCCATCACATGCACAAACGGTGTACTCATGTCCCAGCGATAAACCATTTCCCTCTAGATCCGCCTTATTAACGTATAAGGTCTATGATATTCGAGCAAGCTTCGCTTGAGCCACTTTTTTTTTCGATCCCCCAAATAATCAGTCGAACAAAAAGGGAGAGGAAGTTTAAGAGAAGAACAAAATGAAACTATTCATAAGATGGAATTTGCGTCAGGTTGATACTTACAGATCTAAATCAATATTGGTTTTGCCCTCCCCCGACGTGTATAAACACGGTATATAACAGTGTTTATACACGTCGTTACCTCCCGAGTGAAAGTTGGAAAACAAATCACTCCGGGGTGAGACTTGAACTTCACCAGGGAGGTAACACACTGAGTATACCGTGTTTATACGTCGGTGAAGGGCAAAACCTAATATTGATAAACATGTAAATCTTTTGGGATTTATCATTCAATCTTGGGAATCCACTCCAGCAAGCTTATACAAGGAAGGTTGATCACTGTCATGGCCAAGGACGCACGCGCGGTCGGTCAATTTGTTTTGGTCATTCAATGACAAAAGGTTTGGTCACGTTTTAAGAAGAAGAGGATGAAAGAAGAAGTGAGATAGATACGATTTCAAAGGTTGAATAGGAGGTTAATTGGTTTCGGGGGAAGGGGTAGATGGGTGTGCCCCCCCCCCCCTTTCCAAGGAGTCTATGAATTGGTTTGTTTAAATAATTAAACCAGGAGAGTGACGTCGACTTTTTTTTTTAACCGATGTTGTATATTGTCTACTCTTCCCTCACGGATGAGTGAAATAATTAATAAACAGATAAAACACAATTAAAGAAAGTTAACTTTTGGGAACTACGTAAAATTCCTGGGACTCGAACCCGCAACTTGCAGAGTGATGCCACGCTTGCTACCGTGGAATCTAAACTGGGTGTATAAGTTATTTCAAATAACGTGCCAATTATTCAATCACCAGATTGTATACTAATGTCCGAAAATTGTAGGATTTTTGTCTTCGCCCCCACTCGTCGGATGAAACTTCAAACAATAGATGTGAATTGGCATGGCTTAGACAGTTACATCGAAGCCCGAAAGCTATACGTTTTGCATTTTGCTTTTCATAATAGGGTTCATAGTTCTGAGACCCCGATTCTCGGAATTTTAAGACATGTATATAAGCTCGTTAAGTCAATGTCAGAATAGCCTCTATGTATTTTGAACGATCCTTTGTGTGGAGTTAGCCTGTATAGAATTATTAACAAAAAACATGGTATATGAGCAATATTAAATACAGTGCTGAAAGAGCTCGTCAGTGCATAACACCAAACTAATGACTGATTAGACTGTGCTTGAAAACAAACCATAATATTGAACAATGATTATATTCGGTCAGATTGTGTTCGCTCCGATATTTGTAGCTGTAAACTTAGTTAATATTATGCCACTTCTACCGGTTTCAAAGACATTGACCTTTTGTAATTAGACCACGAGTGTGCACGGTTTCTACTTCGTGGGTTCAGATTAAGTTTAGCTAGCGACCACCGTTTCAGTCTGAAAGGAGCAACCAGCCGTTTGAACAGTGGTGGTGAGAGTCTTGTCATTACCGGCAGTTGCTCCGCGACCCGCAGCTACGGTAATGCGGGTACCTGTGTCATTACTTGTACCGTCCTCCGCAATGCCGACCCGGCGGGCAAGCCAGCGGTTCCCGCAAAACTCCTGCTTGAGTTTCTTACGAAAACGATCGTAAGCGAAACAGTAAATGAGAGGGTTGATGCACAGGTTGAGGACGACAATGACCGAGAACACTTGGTAGACCGGGTGCTCCACGAAGTTGTTGTGCACGTGGAGATTGTATAGAAGGTAGTAAATGTCAGTTGGAAGCCAACAGATGGCGAAGAAGGCAGCGACGACCACCAGGGTGATGGTCACGTTGCGATTGGCTTTGGAGAACATCTCCCGGGCAGCGTCGTTGTTCTCTCCCTCTCGGACCCTAGAGCGTCGACGGAGGGACCAGATGATCCGGGAGTAAGCAAAGAACATGACTGTGATAGGGACGATGATCTCGTGAACGAAGATGAGGGTGCCGGCCACGGCCTGCACCTCAAAGTTTGGCCAGGAGGCGCCGCAGTCGCGCACCTCGGCGTCGTAGTAGCAGATCAAAGTGAGGTGGGCAGCCGGGAGCCAGCCCGCGAGCCAGGCGGCGGCCATGACGAGTTTCAGACGGAACGGGGAGAAAGCGTTGCGATGCTTAATGGGATGGCAGGTAGCCACGTAACGCTCCGTAGATATGGCCACCAGATTGTAGGTAGAAGTGACGAACATACCGTACATTGGCCACTCGGACCACCAGACACGGCAGTAAAAGCCCCCAATGAAACCGTCAGCGATTGGGGGTACCGCGAGCGCAAACCTACGGACAAAAAAGATTGTGGAAGCCACGAGGTCAACAAAGGACTGGTGGATGATCAGCTTGTTGGTCGGTGAGTAGAACACCTTCCTGTGGCGCAACATGACAAAGCAAACCAGAGCGTTGCCGAGCATGCCCATGGAGCTCAGGATGACAGAGAAGAGCAACCCGAAGTCAACTTTGCCACCGAGAGCTGTTGCAGTGCTCGATACGGTAAAACTCTGCAGCAACGGCTGGCCTGACGTGACAGAGTCAGTCACATAGATCGTCGGTTGATTTGCCATAACTAACTGCAACTCAATTGAAGAAAGAGGTTAAGTGAAGAATTTGCTTCGGTGGCCCTTTGCTCAGTGTTCGTCTGAACGCAAGTTCAGGTACATCGAATATGAAAGTGATACAATCGCTTCAAGTGTGACGCTTGACTTTTTGGTAACTTTCTGGCAATGACAATGTGTTGTCCATAAATTGTTTTCTTCACAAGATAAAGAACGTTTGTATTTTTGTTTATTTACTGTACCCGAGGCCGATTGTCCTCTAAATGTGAGTCTCTGACTTACTGACTGACTGACATGGGCCGACTGACCGACTGAGTCACTCGGGATAAACTGAGACTTTCAGATCCATCTCTATTAAGCAAACCTCGTCTTTGTTTGCCTTACGGAATGAACCATGCACGCTTTCCTTATTAAAGGCCTGTGAAATCTTTCTTGACGTGTTCAAGCTTCTAGTGAAAGCTCCACACAGTGAAATCTTTGGTATAGCCACTGGAAAACCGACTGCGGGATGCTGACTGTAATCGAGGCCAGAGCTGATGCCCTTGTCTGCTAGAGTTGTCAGACAATTTTAGCGAGCAGCGAGACTTCCGGGGTAACAAAGGTCGCAGAACAGAGAACTTTAGAGTCTAATGACGAAGTTCAACATATACAGGCCGAACTTGTTTATCTCAAACTCGGTTTAAAATTTGACCGTTTGTTCACTCAATTACTCTCATCTGACCCTCGAAAGAAGGGGCACGTAGCAGTAGCTCCTAAACACAATTACACGTCCTCTGCTACCGTCACGCGATCTCCGTGCGATGGACCGAAAGATAGGATTTGGTGACCGTGGCAACAGTAATCCTCGGCAAAGACTCCTTGAAATTAAAGAGGAGAAAACACAATGTTAAGTTAAATTTTTAAGTGCAGGTGTTTTCCAGATATTGCATTCGTGATGGGATTATTTTTTTTGTTTGCAAGTGTTCACCTTCAATCCGAGATAGCCATCAATTACGTTAGATCTTCAGGATTTCAAGGATCACTTTTCCCCATTATCTACCCACGCTCAGTTCCTTAATACAAGTCCATCGCAATTAGGCAAGCTAGGCACGAAACATCTGTGGTTATGTCTCTAAGGAATAACGAAAGTTACTCTTCATTGGGGTCATCAATAAGGCAACGTCTCGCATGGGCAACACCCACATTTAAGATCCGTGTGTGGTCCGGACCATTATGCAGGTATACATGTATGTATGTGGTCATTTTTTTAAGACTGGAACTTGTTTCTTCGACGTTTTGGCCGAGAGTTAATATCGTCACATTTTTACCCTACGGGTCACAAACCTTTGGCCTGTGCAGGGTGTATCAAAAACGTAATCCAAAAATAATGGATTTGTATGTGAAAGTTATGAACTTGAACACTGTCAAAGTGGTTTCATCTTAAAGGATGAATCATTAGCTGGCCATTGATACTTTATTTGCATCTCTGCATTCACGGATGACAGAGTACCATTAATTTCAAAGCGAAGGCCAGAAACTCGTTTTCCAAGTGAGTTAAGCTGTCCCAAGATTCGCTGTCGCTTTGGACATTGCGTTGAAACGGGAGTTATTAGGGAGGTTTCGCAAGCGAACGGATACGCTTACACTTACGCTTAGCTATCCGTATCCGTTTTTTACTTACGTGTAGCGAGCGAGATATGCGTGTCGTCTGCACGTTTAGCGGATAGTGAGTGGCGTATGACGTCATACGTGGAGACCACATGCATATCTCGCTCGCTACACGTAAGTAAAAAACGGATACGGATAGCTAAACGTAAGTGTAAGCGTATGCGTTCGCTTGCGAAACCTCCCTATTGTGGATGTGTTAGTGCACACAATGTTAGGCCTGCATCATTATAATGTTGTTCCCCGAGTGTACATTAATCATTCCAAATTTATTTTCATCATCTCAAATGATCTAGTATTCCAAGTCACAATGCTTGGAAACATAACTTCTTGTGGGCATTGCCGAAACCTTGCGACGAAGTTCGGCTGATGCCCAGGCTATGCTTGAGTACATTTTGGCATCGGGTATAGTTATCATTTTAACGAATAAAGAAAAATATTTAATGTGATTTAGTTAATCATTAAACATGATATTTATACTCGAACATCTTCAACATATAATCCTCCTCATTCAACACATTGCTCCTACATATTTTGACCAATCATCCACCAATATTTTGACCAATCATCCACCAAACTTTGTCGAAAGTATCAGCAGCCAAGCCCCAACATGTCACATGACCAAACTGGGGTCAAAGGTCATCATGGGGTCACTAGGGTCAAAACCTGATTTTTCAGTTTTAAAACTCAAAACACTACTCCTTCCAGAAATTACATGGCACAATCACGTGACTCATGCATGAACACGAATTCGTTGTGTTCCATACTTTGTTGTCTACAACGCCTCAACTATACCCAAACCTTGCAAAACAGAAAAAAATAATGGATTTGCCACTCGGATAAGTAACCTGGCTGTCCGGAATCACGGGGCTTCTTTGCAAACCCCGTTCTCTACTGACCCGCGAACAGTGTTCTCGGGTTGCCCATCACGAACGCTCAAGTGCATGTGGATTGCGTGGAGCTGGCCGCGCAACTAAAAAGATGACATCCGCCATATTTAAACGCCGAATAAAAACAGAAAGGGAAAACTAGTGATCTTATGAAAATAATTCAAATACCGGAACAGCTTTGTTGTTTTCACGTACAATAAAAAAAAGGTCGCCTTACTACTCCTGCACTGAACGAGTGTTTTCAATTATATTATGCACAAAAAAATTAACGCAAGTTGCGGGAAGTCCGCCATCATTGTTCTTGACGTTCTTCATCTACTCCCCAATAAGTGGGGAGTGAAAATCCTGCTCGGGAACACCGTTCGCGAGTTGGTTGTCGTAAAATTGGAGCTCGAACCCGCAACCTGCAGCATTGTGGCCACCGACCTAGCGCAGCTTTTCGCACGCTTTTCGCCATGTATTCTAAATTATAACACCTCGCCCACAGATTCTGTATCTTGATTGGCCTAGAGCGAGGCACATGGCATTCGCTATTTTTTGCTATCTTGATGTGCACGGCAAAAGTACTATACCCATAGCAACCAAAGTACTATCCCCTTAGGAATGTCGGACACTTCGCCCCATTTCCACGTCGCCCCATGTCACTTCGCCCCTAACCACTTCGCCCAATCCCCACTTCGCCCTATTCCCACATCGCCCCATCCCCACTTCGCCCCATTTCCACTTCGCCCCATTCCCACTTCGCCCCATCCCCACTTCGCCCCATCCCCACTTCGCCCCAGCCGTTACATGTAAAAAAAAATCTCATCTATTTTTTTGGCTTAAAAAACAATTTCAACAGATTCACTAATTGCTAACCAACGGAAAGAATTAGCCCATCACCAAATGAACAATTCATAACCAACCTTTCAAGCTAGGCTCTCCCCTACCAAGAAAAAAGCTTGAAGTAAAAGATCCAACTTTGTTCCCAACCCGGCTATACCAACCCGTCTCCCACTTATCTGAGAACGACAATACCTTTGACATCCTAATTTCACTCTTGGAGGAACCAATCTCATCTAAATGAAGTTGTAAGTGTCACATATCAGACAAATTTTGACGGAACATTTTCCTCAAGGCAGTGAGTTCCTTTTAACTCACTGACCCATACCTACGGATTCTTTTGAATCCAGCCGCTTCCAGCGGCTGATGATTCACAAGCCAATAGGAGAGGCGTCTCTGAATGGGATAGAGCCATCATTTCTCTCATCTGTGTCTCGAGCACCTCATCAGAGAGTTTGTATTTTTCCTAAGTTTCTAGAATTGGGAGCATTTATTATCTGGGGTCTTTGGCAGTTTATTTGGTCTGCACCCCTAGCCTTCACCTTTTTCATACTACATGGGGCGAAGTGGGGATGGGGCGAAGTGGGGATGGGGCGAAGCGGGGATGGGGCGAAGTGGGGATGGGGCGAAGCGGAGATGGGGCGATGTGGGGATGGGGCGAAGTGGGGATGGGGCGAAGTGGTTAGGGGCGAAGTGACATGGGGCGACGTGGAAATGGGGCGAAGCGTCCGACACCCCCCCTTAGCAACCAGAGTGCTATGCACATCGACCGGTATTGTGTGCAAATGCATACGGTTTTGCGTGTATTGTTCCCAAAATGCTAGCGCTACAGAGCAGGGTTCAAACATTTCGTGAAGGGGCAGTGTTTAAAAGTGCAATTAAATTTTCAAGTAATTTCATATTCAAATTGATATACACTTTTGTTGTATTTAGATTAAATTACTTTTGTTGTATTTAGATTAAATTGACTGCTTTATATCGTAGTGTAGTAAAACTAGCCTCCCTGGGTGATCCATGGAGCATTCTATTTTCCCTCGGCTTCGCCTCGGGACAATAGAATGTCCATGGATCACCTCGGAAGGCTAGTTTTACTATATAAAACCACCACTCAGTGAAGCAGTCAATATTTGTAAACTATATGATGTAATTTCAAATCACATGATTATTCAATCACGTGATATGTTACTAATTTTACAAGCAAAGTAGCATGTAGAAGAGACATTTTCCGACCGCCGCGTCGCGCCATGTGCGTCCTATAGCACTCCAGCACAGGAATGGTTGTTCTTAACTTCCTCGACCCCAATAAACGTGTACTTTGTCTCTCATTAGACATGAAACCCAGCAGATTGTTATAACACAATTACACAGCGCCGTGGATATCGGTGGCGACAACGGACAAAAACGAGAGTCTAACGACTTGTAATCACGTCTATAGCTCTTTATAGACTACACATTTCGCTCGTTTGCAATTTGATGTTTGCGCTATGGCGTCAGGTAGTACTTTCAAATTCGTAATGCAATGAAGACGTCGTCCATAGCAACCTGGGCTATTCGACGACATGCCTTACATACAGCGTGCTGAAGTCTAGACTGGATGTAAGTACGGTAGAGGCACGAACATTGAATCTTAGACTGTTGGTCTGGTACCAACAATAGCAATTTTTCTATAAAGCTGGAGGAAGTAATTCACCGCACCGCATTGTGTATTAGTAAATTCAATTTATTTCAATTCGCATTCCCGCAGAAAGGTTTTTATTATTGGACTGAAAGTTTGGCATTCATTTTGTTTAAAGAGAAAAGGAATAGAAAATGGCATTAATTTAGTTTTCTTTTCGTTTTTTTCTTTCGTCCCCCCCATTATTTTGGCGTGGGGGGGGGGGGGGGGGTGTAGTGCAGTGGGTCAATCAGGGTTCGACCTTAACTTTTTTGTTCACTAGCCGCAGCCGGTCTACTCTTAACTAGCCCGCGGGCATTTTCACTAGCCCGCATTTTTTTCTTATCTCAAATACAAAATGGCGTATTTTCAGGCTCAATTCTGAGGCAATTTTGTCAATGTTTTTGATTAACAGATCTAATAATTTAACCCTTTCAAACAGTTGATAAAATTAGACACGAATTGATGGGGTTTTCTTTCAGAATTTGATGATTTATTCTTCCTGTACCTTCATCTTTGCCGTATCCCAATAATGTTTCACTCGCCAGCCGGGCTAGTTAAGTAAAAGTTTGACTAGCCCGCCGCTGTTTTGACTAGCATTTGGCTAGCGGGCTACAGCTAATTTCGAACCCCGTCAATATAGGTAGTACCCCACCCATTTTGTGAACACGTTCTATATGAAGGTTGTGGGGGAGGAAATGTGGAGGGAATGGAGGAATGTGGGCTGTCAATTAGATAAGATTATAAGGAATTTTAATTACAGTGCATTTTGAAAGGATTTTGTAAGAATTTGTGTATCGTACATGTAGGCCTACGGGTGCTTACACCTTTAGAAATGTCATTGTGGATAGCTTTACATCTTTTTTGTTCCGTATTATACCCGGGTCTCCACAGGGTAGCAGTTTTGGAATCACATGCACGTTTGTTTATCGAGGAAAATCGAGGATTTTCGTTTCCTTTGTTTGTACTTTTAACTTGTTCGCAACAGCTCTCACTGGTTTTGAACACGTTTTCTAATCGAGGTCGTCCTCGATTTGGTCCCTGTCCTCGATTCACCGATGATGTTTTACGTGTGTGTCCTCAATGTACACCAACAACAAACTCAAGCACACACTTACGATACGAAGTCACGAACTCGAGTCACACGTGTCAGGTCTTGTTGCTGGCACAATGTACACCACGAACGTGACAACCGCAGCTTTCAGACCTTGCTACAAAACAACACAACTAGACGTATTGCCGAACGTTATACTTGCCTAAACTGTACACGAACATGATATAATTATGTGACACTTAATTTTTACGATACCGCGTTTTATAATTGAGTTCTTCAAAAAATGCTTAGGCACTGGACCAGCTTAGGTTATCACGAAAGCGCCCATCAGGGTCGCGTATTAGTTGGGATATTTGTTTAAAGTAAAACTACATCTTGAAAAATTTGTTATTTTCGTGTATTAACCGCGTGAAAGAATTTCAGGACACAACATTTTGGTTGAAAAAAATTAAGCCGTTGGAGTACTTGTACTTGAAATTCCAGTCATGTTTCCGATCCTAAAGAAGCCTCAAACGCGTGGGCCGGAATTGGCACGTGTGTAAGTCTGTTACGAGTGTGGCAGCCGACATCAATCCTGACACTGTCACGAACGTGATATGCATTTTATGCGGCTTTTGACAGATTTGCCCAAATTCACTACTGACAAAATCGCTATACCGCGCGTGCTGGCTGTAAACAAGCCTCTTTTTGGGGGGTTTGAAAATTGTCTCCGCAAATGTAAGGTATTGTGTAGATTTTCTGTGCCCCAGACCTTATAGGTATTTGTCTAGCAAACACAATGAAACACTACAGTTTGGCGATCTCCGGACGAAAGTGTACTTATACGCGTCTGCCGAAATATGACGTGTAATTCGCAAAAATAATTATGCGTCATTAAAATAGTTGAAATCGCAAAACACGTACTTCACAAATAAAAAATCCAAATCACTCAACAGAATACTGTACTAAAAACCTTTAAAAAAAAAGCAAAGGGACTTTATGAAAAATCGGTTTCGAAAAAAAAAATTTGAAAGGATTTTTTTTATGGGGAGAGCGGGTAGGTTTTTGTCAAGGAAGGAAAGTTGCATAAAATAATTAGAGCTGGCATGCATCGTTGACGATGTGAACTAAAGGAGAGAATAAAGGATTGAATGGATTAGATTATCTCGCCAAATTGACTTACTAAAGTCGAGGTGACTGTGTTTCGATGTGATGACGTGCCCAGATAAATTATCTCACCAAGTCGAGGGGAACTAAAGTCGATATGATGAGACGACCGGCGGCCCGTGCATTAGTAACAACGCTCTACGGGTATACACTCGCACGTATGCTGGATGACACGTATCTTTGGAAGTCTCGTCCTGATACTAGTAAGCCGAGTCGATGACATAATTGTATTTTTGCAAATCATTCATGCGTATGTATAAAAGTTAGCTTTTGCTTTTACTACAAATTTTCAAACATTAACATGCGTCTGTTCGACTAAAAATGAAGCAAATACTGTTATTGGAATGCATTTGCTAAAAGCTAAAGGTACTGTCTTTTTACTAAAAGTATTTACCTTAGTAGCTTTTGCCAGACTGTAGGCATATTCTTTGTTTGGTACGAACAGAATGAGTAAATGCTTCAGATTTGGAGTGTTTTTACTGGTCGTTTTTCAAGGCTGGGTCGGGGCAAACTTGAAAAGAGAGAAGTAAATACTAGTATGCAGAGTGGCAGCTTGAATAAAATGTGGTCCGGCAGGCAAAGGTAATGTATGCATGGGGGAGAGAGTGTCTAAAATCAGAATACAAGCTGTACCGGTTTGAGGAAAGAAATATGGCAGGGAACATCCAGGGGAGGGAAAAGGGGGGGAGTACCGACTGCAAAGCAGCAACTTGATGTTCGTATCAATAAATAAAGCATGTTTAGCTTACGGGTTGCTCTGTGTGTGTGTCTGTATGCACACACAGACTGAAGACCATACACTGCTTGACGTTCACTCAACCACAATTATGAAGTATTTATTACCATTTCAATTAGAAAACGTAAAACAGTAAAAGTGAACTTTGATTCATACGAATTTAACCAATTGCTTTTCCTTATAATGCTTTTTCTTTATAGTAAACGCTTTTGCTGTTTGCTTAGACCTTCCAGCATTTGCTGGTTTTTACACATAATAGTTACGACCCCTTATCCTGCCACCAATTAGTTGACCTCATCACGGGATTATTTATCTTGGCAAGGTGTCATCCTGAGTTCATTTTGCCGACTTGGTAAAAATTGTGTGATCAAGCAAAACTCAACTGAAGTTGATGTGAGAATAAAATTAGGCCTAAATCTGTGTATATCTTAAGAGCGTATATTGTAGAACGAGAAAAGGAATTGGCTTCTTTCACTTATAAAAACGCGAAAACCCACCACTTGAGATAAAGAAATTGCAGTGGCAAAACAAAGGCATTCAAGAAGGTGGGGGAGGGGCGAAAACTCACGAAAATTCACTTACCAAATCCATAAGATCGCACTTCGAATGTCATATATATGCGGGACACGAAGAAGACGGCCGCAGAAGGCGTGGGAACCACCCAAACAGATGCTGCGCTCGGCATTCAGGCTGTCCAATTGTGAAGCACGGCTAGACTGAAGTCACCAGTCTTTAATACAACAGCCTGCCATGATTGAAAAAAATGCACTAATTCTGATTGGCTCGTCTTCAAGACAGGTGAGGCGACGCGCGTATAGACCACGCCCATTTACTAGTATCAAACTGACAGTCCCGAGCAATTATACAATGCAGAGAAATTATCAAAATTGATGGAGACTTGATATAAAAGTCTTTTAAAGATCAGCATGCCTTGTGTCAATGACCCTCACAACGGTCACTTTTTCGAAACGCTTGGTGGCAGCAGACACACTGGTAATTTTTCTATTGTTTGTGCGATTTTGAACATGCGTCAGTTACGAAGGGCTGTGTTTCTGACTTTACTTCCCCAATACAAAAGAAACCTTTCAACTCCAAAAAAATGGAGGTGAAAGAGGTTTCACAGTTTAAGTAAAGTAATTTTTTTGTACCGACGGTTTTCTTAACTACACGAAAACAAACGAATGTCCACATAGAGTATGTAAACAAACCTGAGTGTGTGCACGCGTGTACACGTATCACGATAAACGCCTATATTGGGTTACAGAAAAAAAAAAACGGTCGCGGCACCAAGGTGAAGGTTTATTTCCAAACAACTTTGTACTTTAGTATATGGGCCTGCATCACTTGATAATAATTGATCGATTCGCGGATGAAAGATTCTATTAAACGCATTTGTTAAGCTTCGAGTGCAGCTTTCGACTTTTAATGGCTCGAGGCTGTCACTCGCTGGCAGCAGGGCGGAAACTTAGCAACGCACGTACGAGACAAGACTACATCGGTTGCCAAGAAGTCACCCTACGCCGCTCTGGTTGGTCTTCATTCGTGCATGAAGTACACGCTCGATGGGGCGTTTAGTTCGATGCTGTGTGCAACTCGAGTAAAGGCTAGTTGCACGAGATTTCTGTTGACCATTGAAAATTGTAAATATTCAGTTCATAGTATGTAAACAGTGAGGAAAGGTAGAAACTATTACAACACCTCACCCACAGATTCTGTGTCTTGATTGGCCGAGAGCGAGTCACATGGTACTTTCTATTTTTGCCATCTTACAGTGCGCAGCCAAAAGTACTATACCCGTAGCAACCAAAGTACTATACGCACTGTGTGCAAAATGCATAGGGGTTTGTTGCGCGTTACGCGTATTGTTTCCAAGCGCGAGCGTACAGAGCTGGGGTCAAACATTTTGTTAAGAGGTAGTTAGAAAAAGTGCAAGATGATTTCCAACTAATTTCTTATTCAAATAGAATTGAGTTTGTATTGTATTCAGATTAAATTAATCACATCGCTTAAAATCAAGCAGAATCTGTGGGAGAGGTGTTATAAAACAAATATTGACTGCTTTATCTCTTGGTGTAGTAAAACCATCATCCCTCGGTGATCCATGGACCATTCTATTTTCCCTCGGCTTCGCCTCGGGAAAAATAGAATGCTTCATGGATCACCTCGGGAGGCCAGTTTTACTACACCACTCGAAGCATTCAATATTTGTATATACTATATTATATCTCCCCAACCGACACCCCCCCCCCCCCCAAAAAAAATACCCATAAACGACATAGCTCCCTCTCAATTATTTAGCTCTAAACCACAGATAACCGATGCACATGTATATACAACAACACTATGAAGTATTTAAGTTTTAGCTCCAAAATAAACTCTTGTTAGAAAAGAAAAATTAAAAAACAGTGCGTGCAAGAAACTGAAAACCTAACGTCCTGTCTGCAGTTAGGGAAAGCTTTAATGAAAAGTTTTTCAAAGTAAGCTAGCGAGACGTGTTTGGTCGGGATTTTCTTGTATTACCAGGTAAGTTGATTTCGAAACCATTGTGCAAATGATACAGGGCCTTCAGTAAAACGTGTTATTGATATTTACGACAATATTTGTGCATTATTTTAGGAAACGCCCAAATGATAGAGTTCTATACATAATTCTCTGTCGTTTTGCGATGTCACGTTCTAAACAGTGTTCACACTTCCTATGCGAACACGAAGCAGGAAATACTCAACATAAGAGTGATACAGTATTTCGCCAGACTTAAAAAATCAGGGCAAATTTGGGAGTAAACGTGGCACTCTGTGCAGGTATTCGCTTTCCGAAGACAAGAATGCATGTAGGTTAAGTAATTAGGCCGCCATTGTACAACACAATGGCTAGTCTGTGAAACGAAGAGCCCGATGATGAAGTCGCTATGGCAACGAATCGGGGTCCTCTGACTGACTTCACATCTACGGCGGCGAACAACTGGGATGTGAAGTTATCAAAGGTACATTGGAACATTTGCTTTTTGTGGATTTCTTTTCGTTTGAAGAAACAAAAATGCTCACAACCTTAGGAAAGACAGTTTCAGCTCAGTGGATACTATACAGTTTGAGAAACCAGAGTGATGCACAATTTCCGGGGGTCTCGGAAATGCAGCATAATTTCTCAGGGTATTTGGTACTACTTCACTTTGAATAAGGATTTTCTCGTTATGTTTCCGGGTAGCGATATTTTTTTCCGTACACATACATTCGTTATGGGTGTATTTCGAAGTACGTTGAGTTGCAAGTCAGGTTCTCGGACTTTATTTTCCCTTGAAACAAAAAAAATCCTCCTAACCACATATTGGTAAAAGAAAAATGATGCAAATGACTAACAAACCCTTTTAAGAGAAAAAAAAGAAGTAAAGAAGAAGAAATTAAAAAAAAAGCATCCAATGGGAATCGAACTCACACCATTGGATTTGTAATACAAAGTAGTATCCATGACACTATGGCAGCGACTCGATCAATGTGGTAGTTTTAAACATTATTCTATTGCATGTATAGGGCCCTCCAGCATAATTCTATAGTAGCGAATATGTGGTATGGAAAAATAAATCGCCCGCGACTGATCGCACAACGACTTATAGCTGGTTATCAATAGCAATTTCCATAGCATAGTGCAGAGGGGACCAACTTTCAACAAAAATGGCGGAAAACGAAACTTTGTGCGATAAATTTCACATTACACACTTTTTCCATGTTAGTTTACGTTACGATTATGTCACTTTTGTCACCATTGTACAATGATATTGTCGATAAGAAGTCCTAAGCCATACACAATTATTATTATTTGTGTAAATAAAGAGAAACAACCAGAGTTGAATAATTGTGCGACCGCCATTTTCTGACGGTCGATGGCATGCCAATAGCTCGACTAGAGTGGAGTCGTTCACACTTCAACTTCAGTGCGCATGCGCTAGGTACGTCACGAACCAACCACTATATAGTTAACCACTGGTCCTTGCTCAAACTTGCCCCATGTTTCCAGGTGTCAGAAAACTTCTGAGACGATTGGTGGCAACAGAAACAAGGGTGCTTTTACAAAAAATAAAGCAATGAAAAGGATGCAGAATGAGAAATTTGGAGGAAAGGATGAAATCACAGCAGAATTATTAAAACCGTACAGAGTCGCAACAGTGAAATGGTAAGAAAACCTATCATTTGATCAGTACAACGGCGAGCAGCCCGCTTCGTATGTAATGATTACAAGCGGAGATCCAGCGTTAACAGCATGCTGTCTTCTCTCAAATGGGACACCCTCGAACTCCGCAGAATCCGACTACGACTGACAACAATCTACAAGGAAGTCCACAATATCATACCATCAAACCTGCCGTCAAGCCAGAGTAACAACAATCATGCAACAAGACACAACCTCGGTCCTCATATCATTGTCCCGTCAAATTTCAACAAACTGTGCTATCAATATTTACTCTACCCAAGAACTTCAAGGGAATGGAACCTGCTACCACCAAACATTCGCTCTGCTCCCAATGTCAAAGCTTTCAAAGAGGGAATTGAGCACCTAGATCTCCTCAGCTTAGTTAATAAGGCCCACTTTAAAATTTAGTTCACTGCGCCAACCACTCCGACCTGTGCGAGATAACCACTTAAGAGGTGTTTGCACAGTAACAACCAGAACCAGAACCAGAACCAGGATGAAGTACCATAGACATAGAAGCAGGGGCAGATTGTCAAAATACCAAAGAAATATTGACCTAATGTGGAAATTGGAGAGGAATCACGTTAACATCTGTTTTCCGGTATTATTTGGAAGACTTCTTATCGACAGAATCAGAGATGGAGTGAACAGCAAGTCGAGAGATGAGCAAGCGGGTTTTAGAAGAGGCAGAAGTACTGTGGAGCAAATATTTGTAAATTACGCAACATAACAGAGCAAGCTGTGGAATGGCAGTCAACCTTATACATTACATTGCGTGGACTTTGAAAAAGCGTTCGACTCTGTACATAGAGAGAGCATTTTGGGCAATCATTGGCAGTTATGGAATCCCGCACAAAATAATGAAGATGGTTCAGATCATGCACGAGCTAGGACAGTGAATGTGCAGTGCTGGACGAAGTGGAGGGAGACGGAGTGGTGCAGGGTAAAGGCTGTAGTGAAGCAAGGCGATGTCATGTCTACGTCGTTCATCTTCTTGACTGTAGAGGATTGGGTAATGAAGAGAACAATAGAAGGAAACAACGCATGAATTAGGTGGAAATTCATGAGTAAATTGGAGAATCTGTATATACTTCGCTGACGACATTGCACTTTTGTAATCAAACTGTCAACATATGCAATCAAAGGCCACGCAACTAAATCAATCTGCGACAAAAACTGGACTCAAAATTAACAAGAAGAAGGTTGAAGTATTGAGAATAAACAGCAACAGCAACAGCAGAATGATGGCTGATGGACATCAGTTAAAAGAGGTTGACAAATACACGTACTTGAGAGCCCTTGTTAGCAAGCAAGGAGGAAAGGTGAAGACATTGCTAGCCGGATTTGTAAAGCAATGACATCATATATGAAACTAAAACAAGTTTGGAATTCAAACAAGTACTCATTGAAAACCAAAATTAGACTTATCAACTCAATCGTATGATCAGTGTTACTGTATGATTGCGAAACGTGGAAGATCAATGAAAGTGACAATAAGAAGCTGGACACATTTCAATTCAAACGCCTCAGAACAATCTTGAAAATCAGATGGACTTATGTCGTGTCAAACGAAGAAATACTCAATAGAACCAAATCAAAGAGAAGTGAAGGCTAGAAGAGGGACATGGATTGGTCACGTTCCACTGCAGGAGAGCAATGACATGGGTTGCTGAGGGCAGGAGGAAAGAAGGACGCCCGAGAACAACATGGAGGCGTACTGTAGGGAAAGAAAGGAAATAGCTAGGATAGAAGTCTTGGAATGAAGTTAAACCTGTGGCCAAAATCAGAGCAAACTGAGAGTGTACTGCAGCCTTCTAGGCCACTCGGCTCGAAGAGGATATGTGAGGTGCGGAACATGTACACGTGCATCGGCTTAAACATGACGTAAACAATTAGCGTCTTATAGTCTCCCATTGTAAATGCAAATGTTCCCACTAGCCTATAACAAATGCTGTTAAACTTTTCCTCGTGCAAATGTCGAGTTTAAAATTCTCAAAATAAATACATTTTCTAAATGCTGGTTCCCCCTCCCCTACAACAGTTAACTTTTGAATGAGACATCGATCGAAACCATCGGTCCTTGTTAAGTTATTATACATGTACGAGGTAATTTTAGTCAGAAGCCATGTTGCACTTCTCTACATTTTTTTTTTGCTTTTTACACGTGACGTACGCTTAGCGAGTTGTATCAGGCTGTTTTCTATACAGAGGGCGTTTAAAAAAAGGAAACCCAAATGGCGCCCCCTATTCAAGGGCGGATCCAGAACACAATTTTGGGAGGGGCCAAAAAAAGTTTTTGGTCCCCCAAAAAGGTGGGTCAAACAATTACGGCGTGGGGTTCGGGGCCCGCTTAAGGGCCCCGAAATTTTTTTGGTTTCTAGATGCTCTGTGGTGCGATCTGAGGCAATTTCTGACCACTTTAACCAATGTTTTTTTGAGGAAAAGATGGTGGTGTACTCATTGCCTGCCTTTATTGCGATGTCACAATAAAAAAAAAAAAAAATTGGTTTCGTTTTGGGGGGGGGGGGGGCCATGGCCCCCTTTGGCCCCCCCCCGGATCCGCCCTTGCCCCTATTTTGTAAAGAGGTTTTGCATGAAGCGCTTTTCAGATCTACGATATGAAAGCCCAATTAGTAAGCTTTCTTTTAGTACAAGAATCATTCAAATCACTGATGTACTTTCCGAGTAATGGAGTTTTGAACACAAGAGTTTTAAAATGTTGTCCACGGATCACATGTAAGGTACGTGATTTTTCAGTAAAATGAAACCATGTCGTAATTGTCGTAATGAATAACACTATCCAAACTTTTTGGATATAAACATGGGAGTGGTATATCTGTTTCGCGACTCAATAGGGAAGATCCTACCATGCTTTTCGATGGAAAATTTTGTTGTATAATTTGTTTTTAGATTACAGTACCTGGTCCTGTTTGAAATAGGTAGCAATTTGTTTTAGGGCTGTCCCGAATATACCGAATATTCGATCATCAACTGAATATTCGAATAGCTTTTTGCCAGTTGGAATATTCGGCGCTTTATTGTCAGGTGCCACTGTAGCATGAATTTAGGTTTTATGAAATACGGACCCATTGGTGGTATTGCACATGCTCATGCATAGATAAATAGGAGAGGGACCGGTCACGTGAGAGGGCTTAACCAATAATAGGGAAAAAGAGTCCGATTTTCATACAAGTCCGATTTTCATATGACACCACTTTTTGGGTTTAACGGTAACTTTTTTTTGTTCGATGGCGGTTCGTTGTTCTCATCCTTTTAGCAGGTTAAAGTCCCTGACAGTTGTAAATACTTACAGCAATACACTCCAGCGGCCCATAACGATTGCCGCATGCAAATTTTAACTGGCACTCTCTGCGTGCAACGTTTGACCGGCGCGGCACGCAGTTGCAGCTGGCAGTTTCGAATATCCGAATATTCGGTCAAACGCAGTTTCAAGTAATCGAATATTAAATTATTCGAAAATGAACAGCCCTAATTTTGTTTGCATGATGTACATGGCATACCAAGGAATAGCCACACGGGAGAACTTGTTCACGGGCGCGGCTATCTTGAACATTTCCGGTCTTAAAATCAAATGGGGAGGGAGGGAGTTTAACACTTCTCAGACACTGTTTTAATGTGAAAATACACCTGAAAATGTTTACTGCGAACCACTGCTTTAACCGCCCCTTTTTTTCTCTTCCTATTGTGGGGCACATGGGGGAGAAAACTCCCGAATCATCGACCGCTCAATCTCATCGATTCACCACCAAGGGAAAAAACATCATCATCAACCTTAATGGACCAAAGCCTTGAATTTTGTCCGAGTTATAAACTCATTTCGAAGCTTAAACTTCATCCACGTGGGACTTATAATTCATTTCACCTTTCTTCAAGAAATAAAAAATGTCTTTTATCATGCGCTGTAACGGGACATGTTGCAATTTAATTCCTTTTTTTTTTTTAAGCACAATGCATATCTCAATACCGAGGAAAAATTCAACCCCAATCGACTAAAAACCTTGAATTTTGTTCGAGTTAAGAGTGAATTACGGGCTTCATATATAAGAAATAAATTTTTACATATGCTCTTCAGGGCATCCATTAAATATGGTTCTATGTTTTTGGCTTTGAAGGAGGGTCGGTCGGTCGGGGGAAAATACTCGGAATAAAAAAAAATCCCCGTTGAACGCAGACACACGCTATTGCTATATAAAATGACGCAACGCCCTCAATGTATTATATGACGGAGTCTTGATCTAACTTTTAATTCCTTGACATTTCAATGAACAAAATAAAATAACAAAAAACAATTGGTTGGAATTCTTGTTACATTTTATGAATTCTCATATTTTACTTGTACTTCATTACCTGTCGTCGAAACATAGCGTGTAAAACAAAACAAAAAACTTCCAAAAGGGCGTTACCCGCGGACCAAAGCAAAAAACAAGTGTGTGTGCACTGTATGCAGGGACGGTACATCACTATCATAAAGTTTCGCACGTTATAAATTTTGCACAAACAGCTCAATTGTGAATGTACATGTACGTACAGGTACATCCAGGCCAGGTACAAAAAACAAATGAATCTACGGACCGGCTGATCAACTTAATGGCTGTAATCATGCTACAGGACGATACCAACATGTGAATGATATTATACACATGTTTTCCCCCGAAATTGAAACGATCTATTTCTTTGTTTTGGTTCCTTAGTATTTTTTTTCTTGTAGGCAATTCCAGACGGTCGGCAGCACAATAAAATGTTTTTTTTTCTTATAGGAAGCCAAAAATAGGGTTGGGCGGCAATGAGAACAATAGAAATACAAAGGGACGCCCTAATGAAAATCTTGCCATATATCTTTAAAATGTAGTTCCTGTTTACAGGAGTTGCATCATTGCATGTCGCAACTGAATCCGGTTCATAATAAGTGACTTCGTCATACACGCGCGCGCACCACTGATTACTAGTGCCCGATGGCTAAACATTGAAGTTGCGTTAACTTCCGGTGTAGCATGAATTTAAGTTTTATGAAATACGGACTCATTGGTGGTATTGCGCATGCTCATGCATAGACAATAAGGAGAGGGACCGGTCACGTGAGAGGGTTTAACCAATAAAAGGGAAAAAGAGTCCGATTTTCATACCAGTCCGATTTTCATATGACACCGGTTCCATTGGTGCAATGCTACACCGTGTGCAGTAAGCATGATTAAGTTGAGATGACGTCACACTTACGAACCGGTTACCAAGTAAACTCGAGATTAGTTTATTTAAGAGCTTCATCAAGATCCAGGTATAAGACTCGAGATTTGCTCGGTTTTGTAAAGAAATACAAAGTCCATATCATGCATTTTGGGCATTTTGCATATAATTTATTAATTCCTGTTTAACGTTAGTTACATATACACATACACCATACCGAGAAATTTTAACAAGATCCTAAAAAATCGGTTGCCTTCCAAATAACTTAATCAACCTTCCCATTGTTCAGTTTTTAAAGAAATCCGGTTAAGTCACCGAGTTTAGCAGTGCTAAAAATGCAACACCCACAAAGAATGGAGTCTGAAAGTGGCTTTGTTTTAATACCATAACAATAAGATGGTGGACCTACAGTAGTTATGTTTCGGTATGGATTATTTTTCTATAACCCGATTTGGTCACCGAATTTTTACTATTCTTTGCGATACATGACTTTTTACAGGTACTCAAAAAGTAAGCGAAGTCCCCATCCATTCCGTTGACAAAGACGCATGCGCGTTGTGGACGGTGACTTTACTTGACTGAAGAAAAAAAAGCTGCTTTCGGTTTTGCGAGTACCAAATTTCAGCGAATCAGATAGGGACTGAAAACCCAATTCACAGTTTTACAGTCAAAATAATGTACCTGCATTGTTTATTACGTATGACTAGGTGTTGGTTGATTTTTGCGTGAATAATCAACAATATTTCTGCTATGCATGTCTACGAAATTGGGCTATTTGTTACTGCAGACCCCCACCCTCTTGCAAAACACTTAAAAAAACTAAACTCTTAAATAAAAACAACAACCTGCATTAATTTTAACAGAATATCTTTAGTCAATAAAATTATTCTTGAATGCCTAGGCAGAAGTGATGTCGGCAGCTAGTTCTTCTAATTTTTCCATCAACTGTTGTTCCTCGGCCTCCGTCGATCGGGTCAACTCGTATTTGTGATAGGGTATAGATTTTCGATCTAGAACAAAATAGAATCTGAGGTTATAGAATTATAAGCATTAACGGCATCTACCCCGAAAACCTGTACCTTAATCTCTGCAACAGTTTCTCAGGCTGGCAATCTTTGCTTAATCAGTCCACGCCAATGAGACAACCACCAAATTTACTTAGGACAAAGTGAATGTTGGTGAATTCATATAAAACTTTGACATGTTTCTCAGACACCTTGGAGAGTTTTATTTTCCTCCAGCTGATTTGCAGCTAAGGCCACATTCTGGCAAGGACCATTAGTCGACTTGTGGTTCATTTGTGACGTACCTTACGCCTGCGCACTAATAGCAACGTGCGAACGTATCTAGTCAAACGCTGGTCAAAATGTCATCGCAAAACTTCTGGGTCCTGGTTTCCTGCTGTACGTTACGAATGCACTTGGCTATTGGTTACCAGCGATGCAACCAGCCCCAGTATATGGTTCCAAATAGTCGACTAGCGTAGTCAATCATCGTCGACAAGACAGAGTTCGGGCAAACGTTAGTCGAACTATGGTTAACCAATGGTCAACAAAAGTTTTTGCACAAACTTGCCCTCTGGTGTTTATCTTCTCTAAGTGGCAATAACACTTACCCAAATAAAACTGACCACTCGCTTCTTGAACAGCGCCCTCTGCGATGGCCAGCCACAAGACTGTATCAGCACCCTCGCCCGGCGTCCTCAACCGATCTTTCTTTTTCGCCTGTTCGTACAGGTGAGGTGGCAGGTAGGCCTGCAAAAGGGGCGTGTCGACTATCCCAGGATGCATCGCGGCAAAGTGGATCGCTGGGTGCGTGCGAGCCCACGTGGTCAGCATGATGAGCTGCTGACGCTGTTTTCGGAGGATCAAGTAAAAATGGTGAACATCCAGGAACTGAAAATGGTGAACATCAAGGAACTACAGGAGACTTCGAGACTTTTTGTGCGCACGTTATGCGCAGGCGGAAAGGTTGACCACTGTTATTGTTCATACAAATTCTGTCCAATGACAGCTCGAGGAAATTACGTCATGCATTCAGAAAAAAATAACCCTTCCAAGCGCCCTGCTTCGGGCGGGCGGCGGGTCCGAGCAAAGTGACAGAATGTGCATACGAATTGTGAAAATAACTTTTTTGGGGTGCAAATTATTACACACTTTCAGGGAGTGGTCAGGGAGGTTGCCGTTGGATCCAAATGAAAACCTCCCTGGCTGATGAGTTTACTTATAATGTCACGCGTTCCTCTTGGTGAGGTATTGACAAGAGATTCAAACAATGAATTTGGTGTAATATGGTTTAACCCTACATGGTCGCTGTTAAAAGTGGATCGCAACGTTTGTAAGGATAACTATTTCTTTCCAAAATGCATATTATGCTGCATTTCGACAAGTTCAGGCTTGGGTAGACCGCTACAGGTTTCGGTAATTTTTCACTGACTGAATCTTTGACAATTTCGAAAGTTCTCCCCGAAAATGGTCAATAAGATATCGAAGTAGCCTCTGTATTACATTTGGGATTTTTTTTTTTTACCGTGGTATGACATTCGATAAAATGTATCTACATTGGCACTGTTTTGGTTCTAACTATCTTTTCTTCCTGGTATACCATATAGACTTACTTTACTCTGAACATAGACTATCTTCTCTTTCTGGTCTACCATATAGACTTTACTCTGAGCAAAGACTATCTTCTCTTTCTGGTCTACCATATAGACTTTACTCTGAGCAAAGACTATCTTCTCTTTCTGGTATACCATATAGACTTACTTTGCTCTGAGCATAGACTTTGTGTCCGTCGAATGGCTCCAGCCTTTCTTGTCTGAGATCATCAAGGCTCTCCAGACGAAGCTTTTCCGTAAACATGCCTTGAGTAGATACTATTATCTAGGAGTATAATTGGTATACAAAAAAAAAAAACCACAGGCCTAATTGCAACACTTTGGCTTTGGTATTGCACGTGTTTCAAGGTAGATACTCGAATAATGCTGTAAACCTCCCTTTTCTAGGCCCGGTTTAGATGTGATACCACCAAAATTGAGAATTAATTTAATTAAAGCACACCCCTGCAATAGCAAGCCGTCAGAATGCCCATCAGAAGTAATTCTGAATTCAGTGTGTAGCGTGCTGCATCGTGAAAAAGCTACAGAACCGATACCGAGATTTGGACTATTTCTTTCAATAATACTGCATATATTGACAATATTCTTTTGATGCCGAACAATGTAATACCGAATAATGTTGTCGAAATACCGAAATACCCACGACCTATGGACATGCATCAATACCGCGATTTTCCCTCTTGAATGTGGCCAGATGTGTACAACAGCCCTTTAAAAAACGTGACAGACACGACTTGGCAAGATGTACAGTGTATACACGTATATGGAAAATTGGTTAACATTCCTTATGGTCAAGGTAGCTTGATATGAAGGTAAAAATTGTGCTTACAAGTCATCACGCCATTCTGCTCATCATGCTGCCTGTTTGCAGTTTCCCTAACACAACGTGTCTTATTTATTTTGATGACAAAATACTCTGTCCAGAAAATCACATAATACTGAATACCGCCACATTTTTGTGTGGCCTGCCGTGGACTCTTAAAATCTAAATTCCAATACCGCACAAGCCACTTCTACTTACAACTCTGGATCCAGGGGTTGTACGGAGCAGTGGTATCAGTGTTGTCGAGAGGATGTACACGCCCATGGTGTTCATGGCGTAATTCGTTTCATACCCATCCTCCGTTAGCCTTCGCTCGGGCAGTACACACGCTGCGCAGTTCACCTGCGTAAACAAGGGTAAAACAATCCTGCATTTTTACTGAAATCAGGAATGAACCACGATTCGTCACAAAATGTGTGACGTCATAGCACATTATTTAGCCGGCAGTGAAACCGTATAACCTATGGGTAGACCTTTACGTGTCACCATTCAGTCAGTGGTGTTAAACAAAATTGCATGTGAACACGGCAAGTGAGGTACTTCCCAACACGTATTGTTTCTGTATTCTAGAGTCATCATACCATAAGAAACAAACATTGTTTTCCCCGCATGTTTACGGAAGCATTTATTTTACCTTAAAAATAATTGATTTTGTTTTTAGAGTCAGGCCTTCAGTATAGTACACGATTAACCGAACCACGATCTGATAATTATGTCTGGGATCTAAACTTTCTTAAAATTATTATCATTTATTTGCTACCTCCATTCGACGAAAAGCACACGGAAATTACTTAGATGCACAATTAAAATATAGGTAGGCCTATAACAAAACATGAAAAGAAAACAATTATTTCTTATCACAATTATTTTTCTTTTTACAGCCAGTCCTCTACTTAAGGTATAAACAAGACAAACAAAAATTGATTCAGGTAGGGCCTACAGTTTGTTTTGACTTTTTATCCGAAAGATTTCTTGGAACTTTGGCGATTCATTGGTGTGCGTATGTCCTTTATAAAAAGCTCATGCGTAAACTATTGGAATAAGGTTGAAGTGCTTAGAATGAGCCGTTGTAGCTTTTGCCAAAATCATTTCTGCACATTCGACACATTTTATCCATTCAATGAAATTGCAAAAGCAAGGTACTCCTATATGGAAACACACTCAGATTTCCAAACAAAAAATCGGAAACTCACCAGCACATCCAGTGTCTTCCAAGTCTCAGCAAACTTCCGGGCGAAGTCGTGCACGCGTCTGGGCTGAGACAAGTCTAACACGTGGAGGTGAACATTCTATGAATACAAAGGACATAATTACTAAAAGGAATAAAGCGGTATTTGTAAACCACACCTCTGCTTTACTGTGGTCAATAATAGCAAAAGAAAAAAAACCTGTAAATGCCGGGCAGATCCCACTGATCTCTTAAAAAATGTATCCAGATAACCCATTGCTGCTAGAAGTGAAATAACCGCCCGCCATATTACCACTCCCATAACAATGGAATTGTGTAAAAAGCTATACCAATTTAACCCAAATCTTTGCCTTTTTATTAAATTAATATTTGCAAAAATGACTATTTGACTCAAGTATTATTTCATACAAAATTCTGTAAGGAAAAAAAAAGATTGTTTAATACTGGTACGGGAACCACTGTTAACCACTCCCATCGTATATATAATATTAAAGAATAAAAAGTATACTCGGAACCATCGCGTAGATTCAAGCAGGGGCGGCGGAACTTGGGGGGTGGGCAAACTGGGGGGTGGGCAAACTTGGGGGTGTCACTTGCCCCCCCCCCCCCCCCCAACCCCCCCCCCCCCCCCACCCCACCCCCCCGGATTTTCCCAGGCCAACAAAAGTGCCCCTCTCGCGGTTATAAATGTGCCCCCTCGGGAAGAAAACAAAACTGCCCCTCAAACGCACACGTATGAAAGTGAAGATTTGTGAAGACAGAAAAGACAACAAGCTTTTATTTTTATTTATTCAATCATTATTATTATTATTTTTTTGGAATTGCCGATACAATTTTTAGGGTCGCAGCCTAAAAATAGGGTCGGTCGGGTAACCGGAAGCAGAAGTATTATTTTTTTTGGTCTAACTCCTAGGTAGACCTTCAATTTTAGATGGTAGTTATAAGGCGCACAACCGCAGACACTAGGCCACCAGCATTTTGTAACCCATAAACTACTACTATACTACTGCTGGTGTGAAAGGTGCAACTTAATGGGTCTCATATTTCTCATAAAACTTCACTTACCTGCCTAGACATAATACATAGACATATTTACCAGCGCCTTGAGTACCTATTGTTGGTAGATACGTGCGCTATATGCTCTGGTATACTGCATTATTATTGATCTCCATTAGTCTTCCGTAAAGTTATGGATATCAACAAGAACTGTTATCCTACCTCGTTGCCGCTGCTAGTCACAATCTCCGTACGCGTCGCCTGATCCTCGTTCAAAGTCAACATGTGGACTCGACCGCCTTAAAAAAAAAATGCAATCGGTGTTATAAATATACCCATACAGTTATTTGGATGAGTAACTCCTGTTGTCAACACCCCATTTGCCCATTGGTTACGATTTATTGACATAGAAAATGAAAACATAGACGGAATTTTAAATTCCGGACGGTTTTAGAATCGTTTTGATTTGGTATTTTTGGTGGTAGTGGCGATGGCGACATACCTGATGCATAACGTATGGTACGAATATTTCGCATCGCTTTACGTACAATATGGTGCGTATATGCCATAAAGGCCGAAAATTAATGCTAGGCCAGAAGGTTAAGGCCCAAAGGGCCTTAAGCCCCCAAGGCGACAGCCCCTATATAAAGGCACAAATGCTAGTCACAAACTTAAAGACCTAAGGTCCTGCAAAGACCCACACCAATTCCCAACCCAAGTCCCAAAGCCCAGACGCCAAGCCCTTGCCGAAACCCTTGGTACGAAATTCTAAATAGTTATGATGGTCCAGGCCATAAAAGGTAAGGTCCAAAGACCCAACTTAGCCCGAGCCTTGGAGATAACATCCAACATCAACAGGCCAAAGACCTAAATAACAACAAAATCTGAAAGCATGAAAAGCACGCCGTTTTTTGGTCAGGTTTATACCTCTTTTTGCGAGTTCCAAGGTGATGCTTTTCCCGATCCCCGTATTGGCTCCAGTCACCATGTATGCTTTTCCCGTGAGGTCTACGTCCAGTGCTGCAGGGTCAAAACTCTTGGAAGCCTCCGCGAACCCGACCCTTGAAAGAAAGTATGAAAAAAGGAAAGTACAAATTCAGACCTCAGATGAATCAAAGTCAGCAATGGCTAAACGAGTTTTTGAAAGCCAACAAATTTGAGTTCTTAAATTAAGAAAAGGAGAAAATGTTCTCTCTAAATTCTAAAGATTGAAAATTTACTCCATTCGAGTGAAGATTCACTCCCACAGTCGGAAACTAGGGACTAGCCGTTTTAGAGTGAAATTTCTTCAATCGTAAAGATCGAGGTTTCACTCGAGCTTCGACTGAAGTGGTTCATTTTTCGGGTTTTTTTTGTCAATCGAAAATGAGAGTGATTTTCACTCTAAAACGTCTAGTCCCTAATTTCACTCTTTGGAATTTAGAGAGTTCTTTTTCTTTTTGTCTAATCAAATTCACAATTACCAACCTGGTGTAGTAAAATTATGTCCGGTAAATTCTTTGTGTTTGCTTTCTCTTTTTACAATCGCCAAAAATAAATATAGCCTTGGTATAATTGTAATCAACTGAAACTCACCTGAAGCATTCATCTCCTGGGAAGCCGAATTCTGGATTATTGAAATCCTTCATGTCTCTCCAACTTAAGTCTAAAACACAGAATAAAAATAAAACCCGCACTCAAACCATGATCACGAGATATGTCGCGTTTCCTATATTATCACGATATGTTTCTTTGTTGTTTTCAGTTATCCTTTAGACAGAACATTTCAGATATACTCAGAAGGATCGTGAGCTAGAATAAAAAGAAATACATTTTGTCTTCTTGATATTCTTTCCTAATTTTGTATTTCTCTCGTGATTTCAGATATTGCACTGAGGCTCGGGCCTCAGAGTCTTGTGAACAGAACTATATTGCACTGAGGTTCGAGCCTCATGAGCCTTGTGAACAGAGCTATATTGCACTGAGGTTCGAGCCTCGGAGTCTAGTGAACAGATCTATATTACACTGAGGTTCGAGCCTCAGAGTCAAATCAAATCAAATCAAATCAAATCAAATAATCTTTATTATATCCCACTGGGGTAATTTAAAATGCTCGCATACAATAACAACATCGACACATTATAAAACACAGTTACATATACAATTGCACGAACAATAAAAACGAACAATCAAAATGATAAAAATGTCCTTATATAATATCATATTAACGCTGGAACATAAGATTGTGATGTTTTATTGCACGAGGAATGAAGGAGGATGGATGTCGGTTTGTCGCAGCATAGGGCACCCGCATACGACCAGACCTTGGGATCAGCTGTTCAGCAAGCCTATCATGAAGTGGGTGATTTTTGTCATTCAGTAGCATAGTGAGCTTGCCGATCACCAGATCCTCATATGCTGTGTCCACTAACGGCCGCGACACCCCAAGAATCCTTCCTGCTTGTTTTATAATTCTATCTATGCGGTCTTTTTCACATTTCCCAACATTTCCACCCCAACATATCAGACAGTAGCCCCAAACACTAGCAACCACAGTGTCATAAAAAGTTGCCAGAATTTTACGATCAACATAGAACGAATTTAGTTTCCTAAGGCAGAACATGCGAGAATTAATTTTTTTCACAATGAAATCCACATGTTCATGCCAACTCAATTCATTGTCAATTACGACACCCAGATATTTGTAACATGTGACACGTTCTACAACACTGCCTTTCAAGGTAACAGGTTCTGGTAGGCGACGTGACTTCCTATAATCTATAACCATTTCTTTTGTTTTAGAGACATTTAATTTGAGATAATTCGAATCACAGTAGTTGACAAATTGTTGAAGTTGATTTTGATATAACTGATCATCATCCTTACTAACCAGTCCAATCATCGCAGTGTCGTCGGCAAATTTAATTAAAGGGCATGACATTTCAGAAGACCGACAATCTGATGTATACAACGAAAACAGGAAAGGAGCCAGAACCGTACCCTGTGGAGCGCCAGTATTTGAATAAATTGAACTAGATTGCGTGCCAGCAGCATTCATTTTAACATACTGCGAGCGATTTGTCAAGTAGTTTAAAATCCAAGACAAGAGCGACTTCGGTACTTCACAATGGTCCAGCAATTTTTGAATGAGCATGTGTGGCTGAATAGTATTAAATGCCGACGAAAAATCAAAGAACATCACTCTAGCAGAATTACCATATTGAGCTCGTTCTAAGTGAGCATATAACTTATCCAAAATGAGTAAGATAGCGTCACTACAACTACGATTTCTCTGATAGGCAAACTGCATAGGGTCTATAAAACTAGATACAAAACCACCCAGAACACTCTTAAACAATCGTTCACACACTTTCATTGGTATGGCTGTTAAGGCCACTGGTCTGAGATCATTCATGCATGTAATATTAAAATTCTTGGGGATAGGAATACTACATGAGCACTTCCAAAGTCTTGGAATGGACCGGGTACTAAAAGACAAGTTAAAAATTACAGTAAAAATTCTTGAAAGCTGACTCGAACATGATTTTAAAACCTTTGCAGAAATTCCATCTGGCCCAGCGGCCTTGGAAGTATTTAGTTTTAGAAACTGACGACGCACATCTTGTTCAGAAACAATCAACTCATAAGGATCGGAATCATTTTGTAATATTTCATGAAGGTTTTCGACTTGAGCATGAAAATCACACTGATCAAAGCGGTTATAAAATTCATTTAACTGATTTGCATATTCAACTGATGTGTCCGGCAATTGAATATTCTTCTTGGATCCATTTGAATATCCACTCATAAGTCTCACTCCCTCCCAAACCTTTTTCATAATATTCTGTGTCAAAGTCTGTTCAATTTTATCTTTGTATTTAGCTTTCTCTGCTTTGATGACACGCTTTAGTTCCTTTTGAATTTCCTTTAGTTGTATCCTGTCACCCTGTCCGAAGATCTGCTTCTTCCTATTGATCACATCTTTAACTTCCTTTGTGATCCAGGGTTTGTTATTTGGGTAGATTTTGACCTCCTTCGTGGAAATAGCATTTGCGGTACAAAAATTAACGTAGCAGCTAACTGCGTCTGTAAGGTCATTCAAATCAGGGTTGGCTTCAATGAATACGCCCCAATCCGTGCATTCCAATGACGCTTGCAATTCACTCAAGGCATCTGAATTCCATTGTTTAATCGACACAATCTTTGGTTTCTGACGCTGCACTAATGGTCGATACTTCGGTGACAGGAGCACTAAGTTATGGTCGGCTTGTCCCAGCTGAGGGAGAGGGGAGGCAGTGTACGCGCCTTTTACGTTCGAATAAAATAAATCCAGGGTTGCCGTGCCACGTGTAGAGCAGTTGACATATTGGTGATACTGAACACTACTCTTCTTTAATGAGGCATGATTGAAATCGCCATTAATGATAACCATGGCATCTGGATTAGACCGTTCAATATCATGAATAGCTGAACACAATTCATAGGCACCCTGCTTGGCAACTGACCGATTAGGAATGTATATAGTTGAGTAAACTACATGAGAAAATTCCCGGGGTAGGTAATATGGGCGCAGACTGACCGACAGAATTTCCAAGTTGGGGGAACAGGAATGGCGTTTAATCACAGCATTGTTCGGATGACACCATTTCTCATTAACGTAGAGACAAACTCCACCACCACCAGCCTTCTCTGCATCGTTTAGGATCCTATCTCCTCGCAACAGTTTAAACCCATCTATTGCCACATGACCATCACTATCGGCGTCCTTAAGCCAGGTTTCAGTGAATGCCATGAGAGAGATGTTCCTGTAATCTTGTAGATACCGGGTATTTGCCTGAAGCTCATCACTTTTATTTCTCAAGGACTGTACATTGCCCATTATAACTGAGGGTAGATACGGTTTGAACTTACGTTTCCGCATCAGTTTTTTTACTCCACCAGCTTTGCCACGTTTGCCACGAGTCTTGTGAACAGAGCTATATTGCACTGAGGTTCGAGCCTCAGAGTCTTGTGAACAGAGCTATATTGCACTGAGGTTCGAGCCTCAGAGTCTTGTGACTGATAGAACTATATTGCACTGAGGTTCGAGCCTCAGTCACGACACACATTTTACACACAGTTTCCTCTGGTATTTATTCACGTGTAGGCCTATGTTTAAGAGGTGCTTGTAGGCCTGTGAAACTGAAGATGAAATAACTGTTCCTACGTATCTTTGTAACTAGTAAATGCCAACTTCTCCTGGAAAAAATTCGTAATTCTAATACATCGCCTTAAACTATACGAGCATATGCCGAGCCCATAATGATGACTTATGAGTAAAATGTGAATTGTATACGAAGTAACAATTCGAATGCATAGAAGACTTACCTTTGCTGTACGAGCGGTTCAAAAGCTCACAGGAGTCACTCAACGAGACACAACCAATACTATGCGCTGAAGCTACGACCCAGCATTTTGTACTTCTCTACACCACGTTCATACTACATGTATTTACACTAGTTTATATACATGCGTATTATGTAATCTGAGTCATAAATATGCTGCCAGCAAAGAAAATTGCTGGTAACATATAACGTATCTTATGGGCCATTGATCCTAAAAGAGCCGGGTTATTTTGACCATCTCTCAGCCGAAGGATTCCGCCCCCCCCCTAAGATCTCGGCCATCGAGTGGCGAAAAATTTTAAAACTCGGTACATGCATAGAGCAACTCATCATTAACATACCCAAGAAATTTCATGACTATAATAAGGGTTTTGGAATTACGGCTAATTAATTCATATGTACAAATGATAATTCTGCTCTGTGTATACGACGTTTACGGGAAAATGCAGTTTTCATTGTAAAATGTCCTTCACTGGGTTTTGTATTCCGAGTTTTTATTTTATATGGAATATCCTCTGCACCGCAAGTGCCTATGATATGCGAGCAGATTCTGCGATTAATTATGCAAAACAAGACTGCCTCTCGACTTCGAGATTCTGACCATTCAGCGGGCGCCCTCTATCGGGTCTTCGGTAACCCGTTGTTGTAATTTACAAAAAACTTGGCAGCCAAATTGACCAATCAACATCTTAGTCCACATTTCTGGTCGAACTGACGTCACAATTTCCAAAGTCGACTCTGATTGCCTGGCGCACGGGATCGCATGAAATGTGCATGCTATCAGACGTTGGTTAGAGAGAGGGCACCGTTTGACTGACATGTGACGATACAGGCGATACGCAGAATAGGTTCTATTCGCCTATAGCACTTAATTTCAGGACGAAATTTGACATGTTTATTACTTTTTCAAGGTTTCTGTGTAAAAACTATTGTACAGAAAAGTGTCACGTTAACCAGAAAAAGCGTCATATTTGACCGTAAAAAAAAAGCATTAGGGCGAAAGGACTCGGATTACGAGTCAATTTTTAGAGTGTGTAAGTTTGCAGCATTAGGCCTACGTCAGCTGGTGAACACATCTTTTCAGACTGAAATGTGTATCCCTGTGGAGTAATTTCTTTGTTCTCGTGATCTGATACACGGTACCCTGTGGAGACATGTGTATAATAGGGAACAACAGATTACATACGTCTTCACAGGGCTCCCCAATGGTCTCACGAAATAGATATATGGACTTTACTAAAAAAAAAAAAAACCCAACTAGGAATTTCCAAGTTGTGTTGATCCGTTGCAAAGTATTTGAAAGGGATATTAAGTCCGAATTTCACCCCAAGACATTAATTCTGGTTAAAACAGGAGTATTCTTTGAAACTACATTTTCAAACTCAAAATTTTAGAACATTGTATCACGTGTGTTTTGTAGGAAGTAGGTTTGCGACATAGAGCTATATTAAATTAATTACATCCGTATGTGATTTGTTTTCGTTTTGCTGAAAGAACACTTAAATTTTTGTGATCCGTGGACAGAACCTTAAAACGGTGGTTGTGTTTAAAATTCTGTAACTTGAAAAGTACACGAGTGATTTGAATGATTCTTGTACTAAAAGAAAGCTTATGAATTGGGCTTTCATATCCTAGATTGTGAAAGTGCTACATGCAGAACCTCACTTAAACAATGGTCCCGACATTTCGGTTTCGTTTTTTTACTCACCCTGTAGTGGCAAGGCGGGAGGGAAAGGGTGCACGTGAGGTCCCTTATTCCCAGAGGGATATTCTCGAGTTTGGTCAAAGGATCAAGCAATATACGAAGCACTTTCCCTCCTCCAAATTCTGAGTGGAAGGAGGAGGAACACAATGGGTACCCGTCCCCCCCCCCTTACGCGATGGTGAACTTGAAAAACGAGAGTTGCCGCGTTCAGAATTTCTTTTAAATCTAGTATAGGTTTTCCCGGCCAATTTCCTGAAATGTTCATTCATTTCTGAAAATCGGTCATTCGTTTTCGTCTGAATATGAATGCACGTCTTTCCCATTTCAATTCAACGAAAGTTTAATCGTTTTTATTGTCCGTGCATTCGGTTTTGAGAAACAGACGGCCAATTACGTTACCGGTGCTTTCATTTGCGCAAGCATCATCCTTTTCGCGCAGAGTTTTGGAATACAATTTCGTGAATGTGCAATCAAAAGTACGTTTTTCTCATTCAAACTAGCAGATTAGATCACAGAACATAAAACTAAAAGTGAAATGGAATGGTCAATGTTTGAAATTGCTCTCTAAAAGCGAAAAAAAAGTCTTGTAAACGAATCTGAATGAACATGAACGAAAGGTGCTGCTCAATCACTTAGTTGATGAGCTGAAATGGATTCGAATGCGCTGGTAGCGAAAATGAAATGCGTGTTTAGAGCGATTCTCATATTCAGACGAAACTGAATGACCGATTTCGGAAGTGAATGAACATTTTAGGAAATTGGCCGGGAAAACCTGTATTAACAAACTTCCAAAATGTAAATGCCGAATCAACAATTTTGGCAGTTTAATTCCAGCACACGCGCCACTGCTGTGATTTTAACACAAATCGACGAAAACAACTTATTCTTTGTCACTCAACATTACCGAGCACGTTAGTAAAATCAACGCGCTAAACAAAAATCAATGTCTGTCGCAGTAAATGTCAAGTGATGACGTCACGACTGAAGGTAAATATTAATTGAACAGGTAACAACGAAATAAAATAATCAGAAATATGAATATTCATGAGATGAAATCCACGTGTATTATCACACAGCACAGACAAACGATGTTCAGCAAGAAGCATGCTTAATTGACCATGTCCATGAGATCAAACAGGATGAAAAATGGCTGTTTACTGACGACAGCATTAGGAAACCGAACACTAAATAATCAGGAACATGAATATTCATTAGATGAAATGCCTTCTCACAAAGAGCAGAACGATGCTCAGGCAAGGAGCGTGCGTAATTGACCATGTCTGGTAGATAAACGGTGAATTAAACGGCCGTTTTCTGACTACGACAGGATTAGGAAACAGAACACTAAATAATAAGGAACATAAATATGAAATGTGCATCCTCGCATAGAGCAGAACGATGCCCTGGCAAGGAGCATGCGTATACCTGACCATGCATGTCTAGGAGATAAACAGCGAGTTAAACGGCTGTTTTCTGACCACGAAAACATTAGGGAATCAAACACCGACCGCTCACCATATGGCTGAGAACACAGCTAATAATACGTCAATTACGGGCGTGTAATGCAAACGGAGATACAGACGGCTCTGTAACTGTTGATTGTATCCTCCAAGAATCTAAGACTGCACCTATAGCCGCCTCCTCATCATCATTAACACCTGGCAACCACTCACACAATCATCGGGGGCTGCTGTTCTCTATTAAAAGACACTCGGTTTTTAATGGTTGTCGTCTTGTAATGTCATCACGTCAGCCGCGCAGCCATTAGAATAAAGCACAAGACTGCATAGCTACGGTAAGCGCTCACCCTTGATATTGCCTATTGTAAATTTCTTGCCCATGTTTGCCAACCGTGATTGCTCATATGCGTGTGTTCGTTAATTACGCAAATTATGTTTTTTTTTTCACAAAGAAATTTCATTCAATATTGCACAGTTTGCTCGTCAATTTTACGCCCCTTAAGAGTAATGGAAGTAATTATTCACTTCGTTTTATGGGGTCCGAATGACCTTTAAGCTTGGATGCGAACATTATAAGAATAAAACTAGCCATGCAATAACCATCGTAATTTTATAATCATAGAACCGCATACACATCAGAAAGTTAATATCAATTACAAACAATATTACATCGAATGTAATATCAACGCAAAATATGTCAGAAAAAACTGGCAAGAAATATGAGCGCCGATTTAGAAAAGAGAAAGGTCAAATTCGTATAAGACTCCAGTAAATGGGGTTTAGACCCTTAAACTAATGAAATGGGGGGGGGGGGGAGATATCGACAAGATTTGAAATTCAGTATCTTAAATGTCATCTTACGTTTCTCACTGAAATCGTGAGACTTAATATTTCATGCGGTTAAATTACCGCACAGTGAACAGCACGAACATAATTTCTGTACATTAACATTTTGTAAACCAGAGGTTGGGAGAAATAGCCCATCTTTATTTAATTCGCGGCTAATAGGCTATATTTTATTCCTTTATTTAATGTTTACAACGCACCAAGTAACAGTGAAAATATATTTATGTGTAGGGCGGCACGAAAGGTGCATGTTATTGCAAAAGGCCTAAACGTGAACTGACATATGGCTTCTAAAAAAAATCAAGTAGGCCTATACCCATGAACCACATACACGTAAATGTGGCGTTAAGGAAAATTCTGTACCGCGCACATGTTAAGTTCATACTCTGGCAAACAAAATTGCATTACTCTTGATGTCAGTGCAGTCACGTATGGACAGCTGTACATGACAAATGCCACGTATTTCCGACAGGTGCCGATGCCCTAATTTGATAGTAACTTGACTTGGCATATTGTGCTGTACAACTGATTATTTCCAGCATCTCTCGCGCGTTCTGAATTAAAACAACCCCAGCACGGACATTTAACAATTATGCATTCAATTACATTATTTCCAACGGTGTTTTACAGAATCAAGTTCGTTTGAGTAATACTGAATGTCATTTCGTCTGATTTGCAAGTGATATTTTTCCGTTAATTAAATAAATGCATTCTTGTTTGCAGTCAGATCAATTAATCATTTTATATAACGGGTGACTGAGGACATAAGGTCCGGCTGGTTTAATTCAATGCGCAGTTTAAATGCACGTATAGAAACACTGGTACTCGCAAATATACCCGACCAATAATTTATAGAAAGAAAATGTAAAATAAAGACGGGCCATGCTCAAAGTGAAAACAGGAATGGCACCAAATACTGTGTGAAATTATTCCACTTGAAATTGTATCGTTTCGAAGAAAACAATCACTGAAGGTTGTTTCAGTGGCGCACCCAGGATTTGACTTTTCTTCAAATTTATATAAGTTTAATATTTTTTTCAAAAAAATTTGCCCAACATTTTTGGCCGCAGAATAAAAATTGATTTTTTTTTTTTTTTTTTTTGGGGGGGGGGGGGCTATTTTGACGTTGGTGGCGCCACTTACACCCCTATTGTACTACTCGAAAATAGGCCACATACATATCATCAAGGGCAAATCTAGGACATTAATTAAAAAAAAATACCCCAAAAAATGTAACAACCTCTGGGGGGGGGGGCTCAAGCCCACCCGAGCCCAACCCCCCCCCCCCCTTTCGGTGCGCCACTGGGTGGTTTAAAAAAGTGTGCCCGCTGGCACATTTCTTTTAATTTGACGACATTCATTAAGCATTGACCTCGAAGAAGTCACGTAGCCCCATACACACATTTAAACCCGGCTGAATGAGAATCATGTCCCCAATGCTGATTGAAGGATTGAGGGTGCAATTCAAAATATAAACAACTTTTTTGAATAGTTAGAGCCAGTTACGAAACTAAACAATATGCATGGGTTTACTTCGTTTTCTCAAATGTATTTGAAGATAATCAGTGCTTATAAATATTATATACAACGTCCACTAAAAATAACGTTTAAAGGGTTAGTTGTTATGCGCCTTTAAATTTTGAGCAATTTTGTTGCTTGAGCAAAAACAAAAATCACAAATAGCAAATGATCCTGCATGTACACTGTAAAAAGGTTGGATAAAACATTGTTGGGCAATATACTTTACCCAGCATTGGTATGAAATTACCTCATATTGGGTTGAATTGGGTAAAAACTGTCAAACTATTGGGAAGAATTTGCCCAAGAGTGTAGGCAGTTGATAATTCGACGAGCATTGGTCGAATTATCAACCCATTTGTCCAACTTTTTTACAGCGTACCTTTAAGGGAAACGAGACGTCTACTCTATTGGGCCAAATGTTATTCAAACTCCGAGTACCTTCGAATCTCAAGATCGAACCGATCTCTAATTTGATTTACAAATTGTGTACAGGCCTACATGCTTATATCCGTTTAGTCAGTGCAACGATTTGGAAAATTCAATAAAAACGCGAGGTTACGAGCTGCCACGCGCGCGCTTCGCTTACTATATAACCCTCTTTGTTTATAATATAGACCAGTAGTATGATTTAATACATTTTTACTGTCATTTTCGCTATCAAACTACGTAAAATGACATGATTTATCAGCATAACAATTCAGCACAAATGTGACTATCGGATAATATTGGTTCGTAGGACACACACACAAATTTAATTGTCTAATTTATTCAGCTGGCCAGTAGCGTTGGGGATTTTATTTGCAGGCGGTATACAGCTGCCAATTTACTACCAAAGTGGACCATAACATTTTCTGACCTCGTAAAATGTTTAATTGCGGGAGTGGGCGGGGCGATGCATTTCAACAATTTGTTGAAAAACTATCAAACTAACTAGTTTATGACAAATGATACCGAAAACAGTTCACACTCACCTTGCACGTATACACAAAAGTGCAACATTTTTTCGGTACCATTTGTCATAAATTGCATAATTTTGTACACATTATCACTGTTTTGGGGCCAAACAAAGAGTGTGGCTGGATTGCTAAGGAATTTCTGTACTGATCAGTCGTAATTTGAGCAAGATGTGCCCAGTAGTTTTAAAGTTAGACAAAAAAGTATTCAGGGGGACTTTCTTTTTTGAATGAGTGTAGATATTAAGCCAATGTAAAAAATTCCAGGATGATATTGAATTTTGTACTCAGATTATATCATGATGAAGTGGCTGTCGTTTCAAGTTGTGGTCGTGGTCGTTGTCGCGGCTGTCACACAGACCAAGGGACAAGGCAAGTGGCACTACAGAACGCAAGACGACGGTGACATGCACGGAGGGGTGCCGATGGGTATCCCCAACGACCAGTGCGATAACGCCAGGGTGAGGACTGTAACACAAATCAATTAAAAAGTTCTTTACTATTTAAAGTCCGTTCTTTTTGGGTGTTCCAAAACATCTTTGAAAGTTTGAGGTTTCAAACAGGAGCGACTGCGTCCAAGACTGACTGTTGCAATCTTTCTGAACGACGTACGTTGGACTGTATGAAAAAGGGACTCGTGGGTTGTATTACGGGGTGCATACCTTTGTTCCCCAACCCTAACCCTAACCCAAACCATCTAACCCTCTATCCCTAACCCTAAGGATTTTGGGGAACATAGGTATTGGGGAATGTCGGGTAGACCCCATATTGCGCATGCGCGTTAGTGGACATAATTAGGAAAGAGCCAGGTCACGTGTGAGGGTTAAAGTCCATATAAGGTAAAAGAGACCAGATTTAGTAGGAGTCCAAATTTCATATGATACCGCTCCTTGAGAAAAGGAGGCCAATTTCAAGTCCTAATGGCTGACTGCTTGCATTTCCCTTCGTTTCAGGATCATCTGGAGGTCGACTGGGATAAGTCGAGAGAGGACTACGAATGTATGGGATCAACTTACACAAATGAAATGGTAAAGAATTTATGCACACAGATTAAATAATACATGTATACCTTATTGACATTCGCATTGCATCACGGGTATGGATATCAAACAAGCAATGCAGTTTATGAACAAACATATGGAGGCATGCAGTCAAGCTTTGAAATATTTTTGAGTGGTCGGGCACAACCCGACCACTCTTTGGATTTGTCGCGATTAATATTTCTTTCTTTCTTTTTTTCTGCATAGCACGTTTCCGCGGGTTTTCTCCTAAACGGTATATGATATGAACTTGTAACTTTTAACATAAATTGACCCTCATTCTGAGTGGTGCATATCGGGTGTCAAATTACAAGCGATTATCGTTAAAAAATGACGATCTTCTTTCATCTATAACTCTTCAACAAAATGATCAATTATGCTCCAACCTTGTAATCAGATAGACCATAAATTGATAAACATTTTTTTGTTGTGTACGTGAACTCGCTTGACCTTTACTTCCGGGTCTACCGGAAGGTCAAAGTTAGGTGAATTCAAAATGAAGACATTAGCCTGAAATAGAAACAAAGCACAATTGCTTCCAAACGGTTTACGGTATGATCATACAACCTAGTGTGAACTTGAAACATGTTACGAAGATGTTATAACTGTTGTTACGTCATCATGACATCATCAGGTATCAAATCACAAGCGATTTTATTGCACGATTTGACAAAATACTTTGACCTATATCTCTTGAACTAAATAGAGTATCATGTTCGTTTTTTCGTGAGGCTGTAGACGGTGCCTTGAGCAACATTTCTTATTCCCGGGCACAAAACTGCTTGACCTTTACTTCCGGTGTTACCGGAAGTGCAATAGAAACTGAATCTAACTCTAAAACGGAAGCATTTTACTACAGACAAATACATTATGGAAGTGTTAAGTGAGGAATGCCAATCACAAAAACATTATTTTGACGTCATCCACGAAAGGGCGCCCTCCAGCGGCACATAGAAAACAGTTTAATCTTTTAAAACGTTAAAACCCTCAATCAAATTTTTATGATATACTGCCCCTATATATCCCGTGAGTAACCACAAATGAATTGTCCAATGTGGTCCAATGGTTACCGTGTTCGATTTATGTGTCATGGTACATATGGGTTCGAATCCTTACGGGGAACAAGGCACTTTTACTGCTTCGTCCTTCGGATGGGACGTAAAGCTGTAGGTCCTGTGTGTTGTGTAATGCACGTTAAATTACCCAGTAACACTTGTTTTTCTTTAACACAGCTTTTAAGTACCACCTAATTCCACCTTACCACCTCACCATACCACCTTGGCACCTTACCTCACCTCGTCCCACCTCAACGGGGGTCGAAATGCTCATAATACACTATAAAGTCTACTGGTTTGTTTCCTTTTGGGGGGGGGGGGGTTCCTGTGGTCAATGACACTGAGGAAGCCTTAGTTGAAGATGATTGCCTGCTTACTTTTTGTCTCATTTTTGGATGAAGGATCCGGCAACTTTGCAACCTGCGCAGTGTTCTACTCTTCTGGACCCGGTAAGTAACCCCGGTTAAAAACCCCAAAACATATGTTTGCAAATTCTAAATCTAAAATTGCATACTGTAAAATTTATTTTGAATTTTGATTCAGTGTACGTCCACTTTTTGGCAGTTCTTAGAAATATGGTTGTATGGAAACTGGCTTTGAAGCTTACCACAAGTCAATCACAAGTCATCACAAGACAAAAGAGTTGACAATAACAAATTAATTCACACGTCATTCAAGTTGACAAAAGCAGTATTCATCCCATCTTGCGTGTGACCGGCCTTGTTCTTTGACTTGCGATTGATTTGTGATATGATCGATCAACTTCACAAACTTCACAATGTTATTATGTCTACCGACAGCCGATCCACGTATGTTTGCCCCAGCCCATCACCTATCGCGACCCAATCCCGACATCAGGAGCACACCGCCCCCTATGGGCCAAGTTTGGCGAGTACCTGTACCTGCCGAAGCAGCGATGGCTGCACAATCTGGAGCACGGCTGCGCGGTGTTCCTGTACCACCCTTGCGCCGATCCTCAGCAAGTCCAAGAGATGCGAGTCATTGCCGATCTCTGCCTGCGGAAACACATCATCACTCCGTTGAAGGAACTGTCCAGAGAAACGGTAAGATATATATGGCTTAATGTCAGGGATATACCAAGACATTTGAAAGGAAGTGGCTTACTTATGAAATACGACATGTTAGCTTAATGGAGATTGGCAAGCCTCTTCTTAGGGTGCATCCAAGCGTGTTATTCTTGGTGCAAGAGTATACTCCCGGTCAGACCGAGAGTATACTTGTGCTAGCAGGTCGTATTCCTCCCGTTCGTGCACTCGGGAGTATTCTCGTGTTAACACGAGTAGCACGCTCAAACACCCTTAGAGTAAGGTCGAGAAGAATCCTTTATACATGTTGACAGTATACGTATTACATATACGAAAAGAGTGGTTCGCTGTTTTGACGAATCCAGGCACACAATCACTATACAGTCACGAGGCCCCCTTCAATGGAGGAACCATTGTGCACGCTATTGTACAAAGCAACTGCCGTGTGACAGGTTGCCTGAACAAAAGCTAGCACAATGCATCAATCTGACCGATCTAATCTCGCAAACAGTTTTAGCAGCGTGAGCTCAGTTGACATCGAGGACACAACATTGACATCGAGGACACAACATTGACATCGAGGACACAACATTTTCCTCCCCAATTGCAACTTCATCCCCCCATAATCAAGGCGTTAATCCAAAAAAAAAAAACACTGGTGAAAAAAGGTAAGGAAAGATATTGCAGACCACTGAAGACCCTTGTCATAACTTTCCAAAGCCTTGAAGGTAAAGTTGCAGAGCTCCCAACATGCCTGGCAATAGATGACCCCGAGAGATTTTTCCAAAAATGTAAAAGTAGTGAGATTTTTCCAATAATGAGAGAGCCTTTGCATTGAGCAGCAATCTTTGAGGTGAATTTTTGTCATTAATTCATTATTTATCCATTCCCATTGGTCAAGTGCCCGTCAAGTTAGTGGTTTTAAACAGTTGATAAAACTATGACTGGTTTTAAACACTTTTTCCAGCACATCGTGCAGTATGCACCAATTTCCATATAAGGCACAAAACATGAATTAAATTTGTTGTACAAAATCGTTGGAAATTTATATTTTTTGACTTGTTTTGACTTTTTGACCAAAAGGTATTAATGAATGGATTTGGCTTGGGCCAATATCAGTGTCCAGCAGGCCCTTGGCCAGTTTAAGAGCACTTGTTTAAGCGGCCAAGCACTTACTTAATCCCTTAAAACTGTTGAAACTTGTTATGCGCATCTGCAGTTGGAATAGAGTTCCGAAGTGAATACATCAAGTGCACAATTATGTGTGTAAAAGACATTGCCGTGTGATTCAGCCAGTGAACCAACACACACGTGCATACTCCATTCGTTTGCACTACACTTTCCGGTTCTAAATGACGTCACACTTCGGTACTCTATACTGATATGGCTTATTAGTAATGGGCAACTGACTGACATGTTCTTAATGCCTTTCTTGATTATAGCCATTTGCGGTACTTACCTACGGGTGTAAACTCCTCCTGCCTTACGTCGATGCAGACCGAATCATCAAGTTTCTCCAAGATCACGCCCTGGATGCACCCGAGTCCCGCGTGACGGAGGACGGACAATTTGGGGTCGGACTGGAACGGCCGGCACGTCAGCACATGTACATGGATGACAGCCCCAGTAGCATCTGCCAAAATTTTCAAGTATGGGAGGAAACTTTGTAGGGAACTGAATGCAGGGTCTGGGCAGGGATTAATTGCCATTACTGCTGGGTGGGGACTTTTTGTCGAGGACAAAGTGGGAATCTGCACAAAGCTGGAATTCCCAATTTGCCTGGGTGGGCAAAGTGGGCATTCTAATACTGCCTGGCAATGTAGGAATGAATCCAGAACTTATACATGAATCCATTTGCATAAAAGTTGTAATTAAAAAATGATTCCTACTTTGCCCAGGTCCAGTAATAGCGCAATGTGAAAATGTTGCCGATGATCACTTCCGGCACCTCCCCCTTAGGTTCAAGTAGGTAAGAAATAGGCCTAACCTTCCAAAATATTGGCATTCCCACTTGATTCCAACTTGATTCCCACTTTGCCGAAGTTTTGCTACAGCGCACTGTGGGAATGCTGCCCGCAAACTGTCAACAGATACATTTCAGATAGCGGTTTTGCTGGACTAAATGTTAGATGTACAACTGCATTCCTACTTTGCCGCGCAGTATTGGAATTTCCACTTTGCCCTGGGCAAATTCAGATTTGCCCAGATTCCCGCATTGCGCATGACACCTTGATTACTAGAGTATTTGTGAGTGGTTTATGCTACTCATTGTTCTACTGGTGATTTTTAATCAGCTTGAGTACTTGTCATGGCATGAGCAGAAGCAGGTACTCACGAGTAGCAATTTGTTTCGTAGGAGTATTGATCGACCGAGTCAACAAGAAATGACTCGGTGCAGAATTTGCTGTGACTGGCAAGCAGTTTGCTTGTTGTTACTTTGAATTCACATCATAATATGTACATGTCATTTTTTCTGCTTTTGCAGGAATTTAGTTAACTACCCACGAGTACTCGACTGCTCGCGAGTAATTTCTCTTCTAGTACTCGAGCTGAAAAATTACCAACTTAAAACTCGCCCAGGTCTAGCAACAGAAAGCAGATAAATGATGTATGTGTGTAATTAAATGGAAAAAAAGAGAAGAAAAACGAGAAACAAAATACATAGAAAGGTTGAAGTTTGACAATGGTACACCGATAACAATTCTTATTATAATATTATGGTTTTAGTAAAACGTGTAGTTTTGATAGATTTTGTTTTGTTTTGTATAAAGGGGTGCATTATAATTAGTAGTGCGATGATTTAGAAATGCTTTTAAACGTATAGTAACAATTTAGTAAGTGGGAAAAAGAAAACAAAAGCTAGAAAGGGGTTCCTGAGTGAGTCTAAGAAAAACCAGTGATGTAGTCAAGTTCATCACAAGTCCCTGCAAGTCCATCACAAGTCCTCCAGTCCCAATTCAACTCACAAGCTATTCAAATGAGCTTTGACAAAGGCATTCCTTTGTTATTGTTCATCCACTGTTACTTGTGACTGGACTTGTGATTTACTTGTGATGGACTTCATTATATCCCTGAGATAAACAATACAGGTGTCACAAAAAAAAAAAAAAATTGATATCCAAATTGAACAGCATTAGTTTATCCATCAGCTGACTGTATGGGCTCCGTGCACCAACAAAAGAGGGGGCGTTTCTACCACTTTTTGAGAGCCCCTTGGACGAGACACCTCGTGTGCGTACGGGACTGGTTCGCGCACAAAGTACGCACAACTTATTTATCCTGAATGTGCACAAAGCTAAGCCATCGTATCTTCGCGCGTGAGCGTCAGGCGTTGTCGGCACGCGAATATGTCGAATTTAACTTGCGACAATCTCGCAGACTAATCCCCGCCCCCAATAACTTTGGATCATTCGAAATATACGCAGTGGGTGGACCGGGAACCAGTCTAGGTCACCCCAAACTCTCCATTTTTGGCCGTTGAAAGGGTACTTGTGCATGGAGCCCATACCTTACTGTATGACAGTGTAACTTACCAGTAGGGTGCTGCATTAAGCATGCATGATGCATGATTGTGCAGAAGTAGGCCAATCATACTATAGGGAAGGTAGCACAGCCAAGACGCTTTGCAACCAATAAGGGCAACCTCAGGTTGACCTGCGATTTGCTTGCGCCGCGACGAAACCCTCTACATCGAGCATGAAAGTAATGCTCAGGTCATAAAACTGAGAAATCGTGTGATTCGCGTGGAACAAGCGGCATCTCGACAAAAAATAATCGCAACCTTGCTCACGTCGCCCACGACGCGCCAATTCCTTGGCATAGACATGATCATTTGACGTCTTCAAAACGGCGTTGTGCGTGTTGATAACAATCGAACCAACTCCCAGGGCCATGTCTGTCCATTCGACCATTTTTACCGCACGCTGATTAGCTACACCATGAAATAAGATGATCCGGATGGGCACACGACGTCGTAACTTCACACGGGTTGACTGAGATTGATTCCTGCCTGTCGGGACCACGTTCCATTGCGGCGCAGAAGTTGAAATTGTTTTACTATTGGAACTGTTGATTTTTTGTTCGCACGAATGATGCCGATCGTCTTAATATCGTCGCAGTTAAACTGATATGCTCCTGACGGTTGTAGCTCAGGCCCAGCTCGATCCTGAAAAGCCAGTCGCTGACTGCTCTGTGTCGTCGCAAGGCCGACATGAGGGCGGCCTTAGATATTAGAAGCATGAGGCCGTTGCCTGTCCTCATATACACACGTGTGGTATGAGGTCATGTCTCCAGTCTAACCAGCAGCATAAGAATCTCATCATGAACCAAAATAAAAGAGTACATGCAGGGAGGTTTTTTAAGTGGATGTAATCACATTAAAGGGGTTGCAATACTAGTCTTATCAATCTGAGAAACTGAGACATAGAGGAAAAACAAGGAACAAAACATAACAAATGCAGTAGGGAAAAATGGAAAGGCAAGAGACGAAATGCAGAACACAATTATGTACCGAGATATTTTATTTACAGCTTGTACATATGATGTACATTTCAGTATATCAATTAAATATCCAAAGTAATGTACTAATGAAATAAATACATAGAGAATACATGGCAATTAAACATGCACGGTCTTGTCAAGTCATTTCAGCTGTCGATGGAAAATCGGCCTTCCAATGGTAAACAACATTCTGGTATGATGACAGGTTTTTGAACGGTTGAGACAGGTTTTTCAATGGTTGACAAATCTACCATATCTGGCTATCATTAAGGTTTAAGGAGCTTAGATTAACGTACGGACATTTATTTTGTGGTTGCAGATCGCAAACAGTCACAACTGAATATGTTTTCAATTACAAGTCAATTTAGCAAGTTAGGTCATACGTAACAGTTGATGTTCAATCTTGAAGCATTCCCTTTGTCAGAATTCATATGAATAGCCGGCCACTACACTTCAGGTGACTTGTGATTGATTTGTAATTGACTTGTGATTGACTTGTGATTGACTTGTGATTGAATTTTGATTGAATTGTGATTGACTTTTGATTGAATTGTGATTGACTCGTTATTGAGTTGTAACTGACTTTCGATTAACTTGTGATTGAGTTGTGATTGTTTTGTGATTGAATTGTGATCATTGAATTGTGATTGACTTGTGACTGACATGTGATTGACATGTGATTGACATGTGATTGACTTGTGATTGAATTGTGATCATTGAATTGTGATTGACTTGTGATTGACTTGTGATTGACTTGTGATTGAATTTTGATTGAATTGTGATTGACTTTTGATTGAATTGTGATTGACTCGTCATTGAGTTGTAACTGACTTTCGATTAACTTGTGATTGAGTTGTGATTGTTTTGTGATTGAATTGTGATCATTGAATTGTGATTGACTTGTGACTGACATGTGATTGACATGTGACTGACATGTGATTGACATGTGACTGACATGTGATTGACATGTGACTGTGACATGTGATTGACATGTGACTGACTTGTGATTGAAATGTGATTGACATGTAATTGACTTTTGATTGACTTGTGATTGACTTTTGATTGACTGTTACTTGAATTGTGATTTACTTTTGATCAGCTATGGAGGAGTTGATTGTAACTCTTGCTTAAGTTGATAATTGGTAATTTTCAAAACAAATTGGCGGGGGGGGGGGGGGGGGGGGGTATGCATGATGGGGGAGGGGGGTGTGCTGATAATAAATTATGCAGAGATGGCATTGAGGCAAGACTTGCGTATGCACATCTCCCAGACGTCCAGCATCTGCGTCAGAGAGAATCTGTCTGGCATTCTCTTCAGCTGAGATGAGAGGGTTTGCTGGACTGACTGGAGGAACGGTGTTTGATCTGTGGACAGAGAAGAAATCAATATACTCTACTCAGACAAAATGATGCTTTCACTGATTGTATCCTCAGCTATTAACAAAATAAACCATAAAAAAACCCCAAAATGAGTATAGTGTTTATAAAAATACATAGGTGAAGGGCAAAACCCAAATATGAGAATGAGTTCCCCTATGCAAATTCCATCCTATAAATACTTTGGTTGCGGAGCCCACTGCTATATCAGATTCGAACCAGCACCGAACCTGGCAAGCTCAGTGGTTGAGTGGTAAGATGTCTGCACTAGTAAGCAGGAGGTCGTGGGTTCCAGTCCCACCCGAGTAAGCTTGTGAATTTGTTTCTTGCAAGCCCTTGAACAACACTGATACACTAATATTGAAAAAACAAACCTAAAAAAACATTCAAAGAAAAGAATACATGGCACCTTTGTTAGAATTTTGGAATTTATGAAAAACTGCCATGAATGGACATAAAATGTGGACAAAACTGGACAGATGTATAATCTACATAAACATCCTGTACCTAATAACTCTCTTCCCTTTCTTCTTCTACAAGAATATCCTAACTTTTACTTCTGAATTGTTCACACTTTCCATCTCTCTATCTTGAAACCACTACTAGCCCTCAGATTAAGCCAAAGACCTAAACAGAACTTACTTATCAATGCAAATGTGGTTAGAATTCTATCTTGTTTTGAAAAATATTGCAAATGTTCAAATTAATCTTCATCGGCTCTGAAAGTTCTGAAAACTGTGATGGCAATGGTCAGTGCTTACTGTATTCCCGTGTGCTTGTATCCCAATGTGGGCTGACGTCAGGGTAGCTGTGGGGAACGGTCACGGCTATGGGTGGTACACTCGGCAGCCTCTTATCCTCTGAAAACAACCAAAACCACACGACAACAATTTTAAACAAATTCCAACTGATTCAAAACACTTTTTATTTTATAATCACAAAAGGAAATTATGTACTTTAAAATGATTTTATAGAATTGAACAAATAAATTGACTGAAGCAGGGTTTGGACCTGTTAACCACCGGATTGCCATAATGGTGCTCTACCAAATGAGCTATCCAGCCTCATGTCGGGGTTCCCCAATTTCTCAATGCTTTGTTCAAGGGGGGCACAAGTAAGAAGCCATAAACCTGCAAATGCCATGTAGCCAGGGATAACGCCCAAGGTCACAATATGCTAGCAACATTAGCAATGCTGCAAACCTGGAAAAGCTAACAGGGACAAAATAGGCAACTGCCAACATCGGGCTTGATGCTCAGATGTTGCCAAAATGTTACATTTCAAAAACAATTGCTGCAGAATGTTAAAAGTGAAGATCAATCCATATATGCTACAATTTGGAAACCATTTCCCTATTGAAAGCAAAATTTATTTCCTGGACACTGACGGAGTATGTAATAAAAAATATGTCATGTTGGATTACCTAGTTTACATATGAGGTGTACATCACTACCACCGAGGTGATGCGCATCGTCTAAGCTGACTTTGAACTTGGAGGCTAGCCTGGCCACTTCTCCCTGCACGATGTTTGGCACGGTGAACGTCTGGGGGTCACTCTCTGTCTTCTGACGTTTGGCTGGGGGCGTGGAGGTAGGGTAGCTAAGGGGAAGACAAATAAAAAAATGAGTAATTCACGGTTATTTCGTTCTTTAAAGAGTGTCAAGAACTGTGGGTATTAATCATAACAATGTGTATCAACAAAGAATGGTATGCAAGGGGAAAAACTTTGCAAGTGAGAGTAATGTAGGAATCTCTTAGTTGAAAACACTGGTGGTTTTAAATAGAATCAGACATAAGATCCCATTTGAAATTTCTGTTCAAAACTTGAAAATAAGTTCATGTCTATAAAAAAAATCATTTCATACCATATTGCAGGGGTCTTGATGAGTGCATTATTGTTACAAACGTATCTCTTGCAATATCTTTTTGTATCCCCCTCACATTCATCAAGATTGAGGATTAAGGTTGCTTAAAAGTAAGTTTTAAATTAATGTAAAACTGCTGTGAAGCAGCACAAACACCATGCATCATTCAGGATCCAATCACCGGTGTGCCTAGGATGGAAAGATGGCACCCCCGTACGTTATGTATGTAGTGTTATTTTGCCGTGAAGCAAAGGGGTATAGGTTTCAATAAACTGGAACGAAAACATACACACTGACTCTTCTATGTGATTTACTTGTCTAGCCGATTTATTCTGCTTCTGTCTACCGAAAATCATGCCTAAACTTCACTCGTGTTTCCACATATCATCATGCAACTCGTTTTTTTCCTGTTGCGCATACTCTTTTCCCGCGCCTCAAATGTATACATTGTAATCATTTATTGTCTAGCGTATGACCCTGACGACCTCGGCAAGTCTGCCCAGATACGGATACTTTTTATAGGTCTTGTCTGGCGCCCTCTCTTGATCGCAATAATTAAAAAAACGCATGGCCTGACAAAAGATTATTTCGCTACATGTACTTCATGTATACCTTTGCTCACAAGAGAATTTTTTTTTAATAGTTACGGTCATTGAACTCATAATTTACAGAGTTTGCGAAGATCTGTGCTGGTTCTATATTAAGCACATAATGGAGATCCTGAGGACAGAATTCTATGGTAACTCTTTTACGGGTACTTTTACGGGTACCCAGGTACCCGTGTTATACTTCAGTAGGGTACCTGGTTCCCGAACTACCTGTAAATGCACACCACTACATCACAGCCATAATTTGGGCCAATATCTCCCTCTAATTCCTTACTTGGTTGGTGGGCCATGTATTGCCGTCATTCCGGGGCCGAACGTCCGCTGTAGGGAGTGATTCAGTGTGGGTGATTTGACACTCAGCATGATAGCTTCGTACAGCGGTGTGCAGATATTCCTCGACTTGCTGACTGTGGTAGACGCTGTGGGCATGGAGGTAGGGGCAGTAGGGACTGTCGACTGAGAAGTTTGGTGGAATAAAAAATACTCACGTCAGAATGGTTTCGACTCCTTGTTTTCAATCAGACAAATAGTTGGTGGGATGCAGTTGAACTACTTGGGGAAATGGATGCCTTGAACCTACCCGTGTAGGCCCTGTTTGCTAGATCTAAAAACCTCAATCCATTTAAGTCCTCCAATTACTGCCGTGTTAAAATTGGATATAAATTGGATACAAAACCAGTATGCGAACGCGCTGCGTCCCGTCCAGTGAGCTTTCAAAAGTGGTAAAAAAGCACTCTGCATTTTTCACGCAATGGTGTGATGTTTCAGGATGTTCGCGGTGGAAACAGTGCACAAACAAGGATCCCAATTCACCCGATTATCAAGTCTGTTAGGGAAGTATTACTGAGATAACTTACCATTTTATTAGGATCCAGGCTGTTGGTCTTATTACCACCCATGTCTTTACGGAATTCTGGGAATGCATGAGAAAAAACTTACGTTCATTTGTGTAATTTGAAGTAGTAGCATAATTCTTTGTATTGTCAATTACAAAGCAAAATGGACACAACACTATTCAAGGAACAACACTACAAATACCTAAACCAAATTTATGGGTTTTTGGCTATTCAGCAAAAAATGGCTAATTTCATTATGTAGTTCATGTTTTCTTTATTTTATTCACACACATGATTTCAGTATTTATTATCTATATGTACACAAAATTCGACTCATTTTTGCGAGAATCAGGCAGAGAAGTTGCTAAAGAACATGTCACTTTTGGGACTGCATATGAGCGCACCAGACTTTTTGACAACCATTACAATTGCTCTCTCAGGAAGTAAATATCTTGTCTATTAATAACAAATACAGCAATAATTACAAAACTCATCATAGACAAAGCAATTCACACAACAAAAATATGGTAGACTCTAGATTGTTTTGGAAATCCACAAGGCACACAAAGAATCAAAAGCTGTTCAAATAGGGGGTTTTTTTTGAAAAAAAGAAGGTATTTTTGAAACTTGAAAACTGGCAGATACAGAGTATGCAACGTACCCTCCTCCTTGCTAGCTTTCTTTGTGGGCTGGATGTACTTGGACATCTGCTTGCGTTTCTCGGCGTAGGCCTGCTGATCGTACCCTTGTCCTGCTGCTTGAGCTTTGCCGGGACTTGGCACGGGGCCAACTGAGCCTGGGTTACCTAAGGTAATAATGCATTAAAAAACAACAACACAGAATGCTGAAACAAAAGAAACTGGACAATACTTTGACTGTTCTGTAAAAAAAAAAGTTGTCGCTACTTAAAAAACCATAAATAATGAAAAACATTTATGATACATCACTATCACATTAAAGGTAGGGTAGATCATATGTCAATTGTGCATTTTTGGGGGTTTGAAGCCCTTGTCCCGAAACTTGACCACAGAGTTTTCTCTGGGTAGTTACTTTTTAAACAACAATATTTGTCAGCAATATATACAACCATCCCCTCCCCCCCCCTCCTTAAAAAATTGTACCTGGTGTGTTCAAGGGACCACTTGGGGACGGGACGCTGGGTGGACCGCGCTGAGAACCGGCAGGGGAGGGCTGCTGTGGTGACGGGGACGGCTGAAGATAACTGGCTGGAGACGGCATAGGCTGGGACCTTGCACATTATGGAAATCAGAAAATGACTTCAGAACAATATGTACAATGCTTGTGGCACAGGCTAGGAAACTCAAAGAAAGAACCTCAATTTTGGAAACAATGATTTTTTTAAAGTTGAACAAAGAAATTGACAGGAGCAGGGTTTCAACTTTTGACCTCCGGGTTGCCGTTCCGGTGCTCTACCAACTGAGCCATCCAGCCCTATATTGGCGGTTCCCCATTTTGTCAATGTCTTTGTTCAAGGGGCGCTAGTCAGAAGCCAGAAACCTGTATATGCCATATAGCCAGGGATCACGCCCGAAAGCACGATGCTAGCAAAGTTAGCAATGCTGCAAACCTGGGAAATAGCAAACGAGGATCACTGAGAGAGGATACGGCTCATTTGGAAACAATGATAAAATTACCATAAAAGTTATGGCTGTTTGTGAAGTAAGAATTTATCGATGGGTCAAAAAAGTAAAAGTAAAAACTGAGAAAAAGGCCTTTAAACTTTTGACTATTTTGTAGCCATGATAATGGAAGACGGGTTTCCTTAAAGACGCCTTTAGTCCACGATTTTTATACCACTTCTTTAAAATATGTGAAGAAGGCATATCAAAGATTATAAATATCAATAAATTTGAAAATCAAAAAGAGAAAGTCCATCTCATTCCTTTTTTTTTTTTTTTTGCATTTTTCTCCACGATGGCCTGTGCCCAGTTCTGTCTCAATTTGCCAGAACGCCTCACATATATCAAAGATCAACAATGCTAAAATCAAGGGTTCACGCTCAAATTTGTTTAACTGAAAATGAAGGGGGTGTTTGTTTAACACGTCCCAGATGCTTACCCCTGGCTTGCAGGCTGAGAGGCTGGTGATGGCTGCTGGGTCATCGGCTGCAAATAAACCAATCACAAACCAAAATCAATGAACGTTCTTTGTCTTAGTTTGGAATCTTCTATGGAAAGTATATTGCATCCTGACGCCACTTATTTTCATAGTATGTCATCTCAATGAAGGTCATTCGTGCAAAAATGTTGAAAAGACATGAATCTGGGACTGTGAAACATTTCCAATTTTGATGGAAATACTTAGAAAATGTTCTTGACTCTCCATAGACTTTGCACACAACTGCCGAAGTAGCGTCTGGATACTACATTCTAAATTTCCTCCTCTATCCTCAGCAGGCATAACACATACGGTAGTTATTGTGTGTACAAAGATACACCACTTCACTGGTTTAGCACTGAGTTAAACAAAGTTCATGTTGAAGAGTGTACACACCATCGGTCATTATCGTAAAATCTACTTAAATACAGTAACTAGCCAATAACTAAAACCTTACGCAATTAAAAATATTTTTTTAAAAACCTTTTGAAACATTTCATCTCGGCAGGTTGTGCCTTTTCAAAACTCTGAAGAAAACTCAGGTTTTCAGATACATTTAATAATAATAATAATAATAATAATAATCGGCATTTAAGAACGCTCTTATTAGTAAACTAAATCACAGCGCTTACAGTATTATTATTACCCCTGATCACTGGACCAATTGAACATTCCAAATACCATCTCAGCTCCCTGGGGAGTATACAGCTCGATGCAGCCTGTTAGGCGCAAGCAAGCTAAATCAATCACAATAACCATCTCTGCCCTCATAGGTACCCGTTTACTCCCGGGTGGAGAGAAGCAATGTGTGACAAAGTGCCTTGCTCAAGGGCACACGCACCATGACCCCGGCTGGACTCGAACCCACAACCCGCAGCTTTACCCACAGGCCACGAATCCAGTGCCCTTAACCACGAGGCCACAGCACTCCAAAAGTTGAATTTCAGGGGACGCAATCTTAAAGATTTTGACAAAAACTATGCTGGTACTTTATTTCTTGACCAAACAAAACATTTTTAATTGCGGAAACAAAATTTTGACCAATTTTAGATTTCTCCACAAGTTGAATACCTTTTGGATATTCGTTACATTACTGCAGAACTCTCTCAAAATAACAAAAAAACAAAAAAAACACAGAAATTCTGAGGAGTATAATCCCTTGAATCACAGCAAATCAATATTCCACATGCACACAAGTGTCCTGTCTGCACAGAGCACAGAACCAAAATAAATGGGGCATGATAACATCAAATGCAAACATCCGTGTCCAAAACCAACTACAGAGTCTCCCAACATTATCACTTTTTGCTGGGTAATCAATTGCGACCTGTCACCACAAAATGAGCATAAAGTCGGAAATTGCCATTTTGCAGAACAGTGGGGCAAAGCCAAAAATTGAAGGGTTGGTCGATTTCCTGTTTTCAGGTCAAATTCAATCGTTTAAGTCCTGTTCTACTTTTACAGATTTTTTTGTTCTTTCAAACATCTTTAAAAACCTACTTTCATCCCGTTTTTTTCATGCGACTATTCATTCACTGGAATACAACAGTGGGATTTGTAAATGCCATTTTCTCACAAATTACTTTTAACCTGTTAGCGCAGGAGGCCGTGATTACACGCAAAAGTTTTGCGGTATTGAGAATGGATGATAGATAAACACGCTATTGATACTGGGCAAATTACGACTGGAAATACAACTAGCATTCACAACTGCCCTCTTTTTTTACGACCAAACTTTTCAGAGGCCAAGCCGAGACAAAGTGGCTTTAATTTGTGGCTGTAATTATAAGCAACATTCCTATAAAGCTGTAAGAATTCAAAGAAATGTACAAAAATCCAACAGGAAGATTACAGAAGAGAAAATGTGCTCATCACAGCCTCGAGCACTCCGTAGCAGATGCTTCACTAACACTGGTTTTTATTTGAGTCCAAAATAATAAACGTTGAAGACTGATTTCCCTTCATTATTAAAAATTTATAACATGTCTTTGCAAATCAGGTAGAACTGGCAGGGTGGGTGGTGTTTAAATTTGGATTTGTTGTGGACTCTGAATCTGATAGAGGTATGAAATGATCGAGGAAAAGAATGATATATTTTGTTATTCGGCAAAAATTATGCAAGTGAGCTACATGCAACGATTACACCCATCATCGATCATGCAAAGCATATCTTCGTGTGTTATCTTTTGTGTGAACTTTATTGTAAAAATGCAAGAAAAGGCATGAACATGAAGCAAGCATAAAGAAACCAGGCTTATGGTACATTATCAATATTAATGTGTATTTATGCGCATGTATCCACCAGTATTGGTGCTCAAGGCGCTACATCATTATTACCCTGCTCATTGGGCTAATGAAACATTCCAAATACCATAGGGGAGTATACAGCTCGATGCTGCCATTTCGGCGCAAAGCAGCTAAAATCAATCACAATAACCATCTCGGCCCTCACAGGTAACCAATTTACTCCTGGGTGGGGAGAAGCAGTGAGTGACAAAGACAAAGGGCACACGCACCATAACCCCAGGCTGGACTCGAACCCACAACCTGCAAAACTACCCGCAGATCACAAATTCAATGCTCCAGACCATGAGGCCAGGCACTCCACATCAATGTAAAGATGAGACTGTCTAGAAATAAACACATTTTTTTAAAAGCATGGTTTCACTTTGTGGAGCAAGCACTTCAATTTTTTTGTAGAGCAAGCCTTAGCATATAGAAAAAAAATATAGAAAAGTTAGATTATCAGGAAAGGGCAAGTGCCACCAAATGATTTGGAACAAATGATTAATTTTATTTTTTTATTGTGCATTTGTCTAGAAGCAAGCATTACCGACCTGTGGTGACATCAGGAAGTGTTGGCCCCCATACGGGGACGTTGGTGGGCCCTAGTGGTCAGTAAGCAGCAATGGAGAGAAGCAATGTGAGATAAAACAAAAGCGGTTAGTTTTACAGCACTGCAAACGGAAATCAGCACATGATCATTACTGGATTGATGAAATATGCCATTTGGTCACCTCTGGTAAGGAGAGATACATTAATAGTAAAAGTGTGGAGTGTTATAGCCAGGCAGATTTCTCAAATTTGGGGAGACACGTTGAAAGTGTTTTAAGATATTCCAAAACTACAAGATCTTGGTGGTAAATGGTGAAAACGGCATTAAAAGTAAAGCTCAAGTTAAGAAATAGCAGCCATTTACAGAAACATGGTAAAAACTAGTTTGTGCAAGTCTGTATTTTGAATCTTTGATCCAACATATGCGGACACAGATTTGTATTTTCTGACCACCCTCCCTTTATTTTTTAGAATTTCGTTGTACATGCAGGTTTTGTCAAGCTGGGCCAAATGAAGTAGATACCAAAGCGAGCGTGTCCAAGAATATTGGTCCTAACAGAATCATCTGTGTTTTACATCTGCTCATTGAGATCATATTCTTTAGACCCATTTTGTTCCCTGGGAATATGGCTGATGCTCAGTGTCAATTAGGGCAAAAAATTAATTGAAATTAAAATCTATATAACTAATCAACAAAATCTTGAGTTTAAACAAGCGATGCACTTGTCTGTTCTTTTCCATGTCATCACCAAATTTTCAACCAAAACTGGTATAATTCCGAATTTTTCAATTATGTAAATTTTGGGACTCTATACAGACCTGTGGGGACATCACAAAAGCCTGGCCAGCGCCAAATGGGGACATGGGTGGCGCCTGTGCAGCAAAATGGAAGAGTTCGTGGAGAGAGAGACAGTGTTAGGTGTTAGTACTTGGTTAGCGGTTAAAACAAATTATAACACGGCTATTAGGATTGATTGCACAAAACAATGGACAACTTTCACATAAAAAAGGAATGAAATGGTGCAATGGGAATTTGCCAGGCTTTTGATGCAGGAATTATGGAAGCCAAAAATGAAGTGCTGTATAGAGTAGGAAACTAGCGAGAAAAAGGAAGCCAAAATTCACCAGGACAGAATAAGAATTCCCTATGGTATAAGAATTCCCTATGGTAAAGGAATTCCCTATGGTATAGGAATTCCCAATGGTATAGGAATTCCCGGTCGAATCAGAATTCCCTATAGTATAGAAACTCATCACATGATAAGAATTTCCAAAGTCACAGGAATTTGTCATGCTATAGGAATTCATCATGCCATTGGATTTCAAGGGGCTACATATACCACTAGAATTCATCATGTTACTAGAAGTGCCCTTGCCAAAGGAATCCACCAGGCTATAGGAATTCATTATGCCATAAGAATTACCAATGCCACAGGAATTCACCACGATTTTAACATCCATTCACCATTGGCATAGGCATGCATTATGTCATAGCATTTCACCATGCCATGTGAATTCACAATCATGAATTATGCAAATTCAATCAACTCATGCAACAGTAAACTTCCCCACACCACAGAAAATGTCCATGTCAAGTTGGAATAAACAAGTCACAAGTTACAATACATGCAAAATCACAAGTTAATATGGATGTGCATTTGAGGAACACAAACAAATTCAGAAAATAAATCTTAACGAAGTTCAAAGGGTAACAGAGTTGACAGTTTAAACTCACTAAAACAGCATACATGTACCACTGACTTTAAGGTAAATTGAAAAAAAAATGTAAACAGCTTTTGAAAGAAAAGCACAAAAGCATACGATGGATAATAGATGCTGCGCTGAACACTTTGTTTTTGAAAATTTGAATTAGGAACATGTACAATTTAATGCCTGAAACAGGAACCACTGCGTCAATAGATCAACTGTTACAATTAATATGATCGACTCTTAGAGTCTAGTCTAAGCACCGTCGATATCAGGAATGTTCAATAATCGATATATCGGAAATCCAATATCAAGAATATTCGATATATCGATTATCCCATATAAAAGTTAAAGACCATAAAGATGACGCTTTGATTTTTAAAAAAATGTTATATCCCAATTTTGAGCATATTGCTCAGACTTTTTAAAACAAATCTCAGCACTGACATTTTGTACAGAACAGTCAGTTTCTTTTTAGGTTTTACATTGGGGGAGACCGTGAATTCCAGGGAACACAGAGCACAAAGCAACGCTGCTTGGCATTCTGCGATGTTTTTATTGAGTCACAAGCACAACTCGTCGCCGACTTTTATAGAGTGATTAGAGCGCAACACATTATGAATCACTGTATGTGATTTTTTGTTTTCAAAATGAAAATAAGACTTTGACAGACGTGATTTTCAACAGATGAGTTTCAAAATACATTTTAGAGCTCATCAAAATAAGTATTGTAGGAGTATGATATTGAACTTGACACGTTTTGTTCCATGCCGAAATCAGACAACAGCACAGTATTCACCAAATGTCTGCATTTTTTTAGACACACTGAGTTAAAAATCACATTTCCAATTCCCCATTTCAATTTTTAAACAGAAAGTCACATCTAGGGGGTTCTAAAAGTGCTGAAATGGAACTCAACTAACCTAACATCTGTGATACACATAACCTTCACTGAATGTACCACAATACATGCTCAATTACAAGGGGGGGAATGCTGTTAAAAAGTGCATAAAAATGGTACACAATAGGCACTGCACAGTTATTGCTCTAACATATCACTGGCTATGAGTTGGGCTCTAGCCAATATGGTACAGGATGACATTTTATCCACATTGTTACAAGTGGCAGGTTTCAAACTCTCGTTTGACACCATCTCAACTAATCTTATCAGTTAAACATTCAGCGATTTATTTCCAAGTCCAAATTAACACAGCTGCTAAGCAGACAGCAAATTCAAATGGTAAGCAAAAAATTAGCGGAATACCAGTCACAAACCCTACATGCATCTCCTGACATTTTGGATGGTAACCAGTTTTTGTGCTAAGCAACTTTTCTGTGCTCAGCAAAGTCGTCTTCATGCTCCCTGACACGTGACCTTTAATTCCCCCACAGCCAATGATAAGAAGGAGCAATCCCTGTAGCTTATCTGCCTGAGTTTACAAACCTGTGGGGACATGTAGCTATAGCCACCGTATGGTGAGGCCGGTGGCCGCTGCGTAAGAGACAAAGACAAAGGTGGAACTTACAACCAAAATGGTTATTATGAAATGCACATTTACAACAAAATCTATCAGGATTTGTTGACAAAATTGAAGTTTGGATATACCTGTATCATGATGTATAGACTAATTCAGCTGCAGCCATTTTCTGCGGTGGCACCAGGCTAGCGTGAGTCGCGCTCAGGTAATACGCACACACTTCGGGCTCCTTCCACCAATAGGGCACAATTTTCAGCTTACACAACTGGGCCCAATTTGAGGGAACTAAACGGCGGCAAATAAGTGCTTACTATGACAGGAAAATTGTGCTAACCTGAAGCACATATCAAGGCATATATATGTTAACTGTTTTTAACCTTTCCAGGTGAAAAACCTTTTCAGGTTAGTACTCTCTTTGCTGTGCTTAATGCTCAAATCACCATGAAATTAAAAAATTATGAAAATATCCCCACTCCATAGAATAAGCACTGCAAAGGCAACTACTTATGAAGGAAAATTGCTTTAACAGAATATTGTATTAAAATGACATCTGCATGCACGTTTAAGCAATCCTACTCAAACTTAGCACGCAGTTTCTTGCTTACTGTTAAAGAGTGCCACAGAATAGGGCATAATCTTCATAAACATGCAAAGAGAACACACTGTAAAAGCTTTGTAGAAAAAGGCTTGCCAAAGGTTGAGTCACTATCTACCGTACCTGTTGTTGCGTGCTCTGTTGTTGGCGTTGCTGCTGCATCTGTTGCTGCTGCTGAATCTGCTGTTGCTGCAGCTGCTGCTGCTGCAGCTGCTGCTGTTGTAGTTGCTGCTGCTGCAGTTGCTGCTGTTGGATCTGTTGCTGTTGAAGCTGCTGCTGCTGTTGCTGAAATGCCTGTTATTTGAAATCAGTAGTACTGATCAGCAGGGTTCGACCTTAACTTTTTTTTCACTAGCCAGCCTATAAACTATAAACTGTGCGAGGGAAATGAAGTTCTTGTATTATTTCTAGTATTTGTACTTTGATTTGTCTACAGTGGTAATGTGTCAAGCCTGTTAAAAAGAAAAAAAGAAAAAAAAAAGAAGTGACATTTTTAAGGCTCCCCCATGTTGTGCAACAGAAAAGCTCAAAGTAATCCGAGGATACACAATTGGTAGAGTACATCATTTGTCATTTGTACATTTTCTTTCGTTTGAAGCCACAAGAGTGCTTTAAATCTAAAGACAGGTGCTTAATAATTAACCCGATGAAGTTTTAGCTCAGTGAATGCTGTGTATTCCGAGAAAACAATATTCTAGGATCTCGATTTCAATTCAAAAGTTGCCGAGTCATGTTTGGAATTGCGCCCTAAATCAGCGTCTGGGACTTGAGCATAAGATGCTGAAGTGACCCTGTGCATTTTAAAGTATTTTTGAGGCTTTGCATAGTGGAGATACTAATGAATGAAAGGTTTGCGGAAACACCATGTGCGAATAATTTCTCAACTAAGAGAATGGTTCTGAAAAGAACCAGAGGTATAAACTCGACGTTCCGGTCAGTATGCTCTGACCGTCTTCAGGAGATTTTCAAATTAGAACTTCAAACCCAGACAAAGTATGTGAGGAAAAACACACTGCATGCATGTGGATGAAGGCATACTGCACATATTATGACTGAGTCTGGTACCTTGAATCCTTGCTGCCCTCTGACATGCTGTGTGCCACCAGGTCCCTGCATCTGCTGCAGCTGCTGCTGCATCTGCTGAGACTGCAGCTGCTGTATGGCATACAATCAAGAAGACAGTTTGGGTTGAGTTTTTAAACTAATCACTTCACAGATCGTACGTTATTGACAATGCATTATACCGCTTCACTTTGCCACAAAAGATGTGATTCACAATACAGTTCACCACGAGTGTACCATGGAGGGGCATTATTTTGCAGAACACCAGCATGGCAAACGTTGGCATCTGTTGCTGAACAAGATTCTTTTTGGCATTTATGTTCAAAGACTAAGCAGGTTTTTTTGTATTATTAAGTTGGATAAACAAGGTTTGCCCCTGAGTGTCAAATCCTATAATTTGAGGCCAATTTCCACTTAGTTCGGATATTAAAAGTTTCCAAAGCTGAACCCGAAGCTGGAGTCAAAACTGGTTTTCGAAAACTCTGATTAAAAAAAAGGAGTGATGCCTTGTACCTTGAATGGTTGCTGTCCTCGGATCATCTGGCCCTGCTGGCCAGGCTGCATGGACCCCATCTGCTGCCCCACCTGGGGAGAATTCATCCCCTGTAGATGGGAACACAAAGGAAGATTTTACGGAGTTGTAAACTGAGTCAATCGCAAGTCAAACAAAAGCCTACTCACAAGTCAGGTTACAAGTAAAAAGAGAGTACACATTACCTGTTGTGGTCCACCAGCCATGAAAGCTGCTTGCGGTTGAGGCGAGTTAGCCGTTCCCGACAGCTGTTTCGCCAGCTGCAGCTGAATTTGTTTCTGACGTTGCTGCAATGTTAGCTGGCTTGCTGCAACAGAAAGATAAGAACAATAGATTCAATTATTTTTTATCTCCCGTTGACCATACCGTTTTAGCTCAAGAGACTATCAAATATGATGGACCCAGGTTGTGGAATTCACTAACCGATCAATTGACCTATTGCTGTTTGTGAATTAGCCACATCCCTTAGACAACCCTATGGGATTCTGTACGTTAGGTTTTGTTTGTCTCAGAGTTTTCGCGTTCCGCGTCCATTTGTATATCATGTAATTGGACAATATTTTACAAATACCGCAATAGGTTAATGGAGGGAATCGAACAATTTTCTCAACCTTCAAAATTATTTTTAATTTGTGTTTGTGGAATGAATATTGTGACTCGGTGAAATCAAATGTGAATTTTTATATTTTCATCTTTACTTCGTCAACAGTTGTAAAGCGCATTGACTGGTCTGTGTTATTGTCCCTGTCTACTGTTTGCATGTCAAGCTCCGCTTTATACTCGACCTCTCTCAGTGACAATCTGGAGAGAGTTACCCTATACGTTGGGTTGTTTGTTTCTTTTGTTGTTTGTTGGGTTGTTTGTTTGTTTGTTGGGTTATTTGTTTGTTTGTCTTCTACCAAACTGCAGTGCCATGTTGCCCACTGGCTGCCATCATCTGCTCCTTGTCCTTCTGTTTACCAGTATGGTGTTTGTTTGTTTACTACCAACCTGCAGTGCCACGTTGCTGCCTAGCTTCCAATATCTGTTATTGTCCATCTGTCCATCTGTCTATCTGTCTTTCAGTCTGCAGGGGTGTTTGTTTGTTTGTTTTCTACCAACCTGCAGTGCCATGTTGCTGCCTAGCTCTCATTATCTGTTTCTGTCTGTCTTTCTGTCTGTCTGTCAGTCTGCATGTTTGTTTGTTTGTTTTCTACCAACCTGAAGTGCCATGTATCTGCCTGGCACCCATCATCTGCGTCATCTGCTGTTGTCCTGGGGGAGGCGTCCCTTGCTGACCAGGTCGGGCCCCTAGAATGGTTATTGACGTCAGCCCCTGCAGCGCCGCCATTGGATCTGTCGTTGGAAAAAGAAACATAAATGATTTTCAATTATAAAGGTATGTGTCAAACATTATCTACATTTCATTTACTGATATCTGTTGTGTTTTGCAAGATTGAGGCAGTGGTCACTCCTCCAAGGACCATATTTAATAAATAACAGATGATTTTGGAGGATTGAGGATGTCTTCTTTACATGGAGGCAGTTGGACAATTTTGCATGATTGACAAGATTGAGGATTGTTCCTAGCAAAAAGGGCCTGGGGGTTAGGGTTAACAGAATCAGCCTTCCTACTTCACTCCTCTTTCAGACACACCACTTCAACACCTTGTGGTGCATGGGTTTTACCTTGTCCTCCACCTCCAATTTGTTGCATCTTTCCCTGAGCTCCTTCTTTCCTGGAGTCTGCAAAAATGAAAAAAAAATACACACAAGTGCACTTGTCCGAATAAACTTCCAAACTTGCTGTACACATCAATGGTGATATTTTCGCTAATTTTCTCAACAGGATTGTGTACCTACACTGAACAGTACAGAAATTGGTCACTTTATGTCAGTACAGTCAGCACTCTACAAATCAAATATACATGTTGTTGCTCTGATCTGTTATGATTTTATTGGAATAATGCTACATTCCAATTGCGTTGTGTTTATTGGGTTCACGAGTTCACTAGCCGTATTATAGTGTTTTTTCACCTGGTAACTGTTATTCACCAGTGGTGAGCTGGAGGCGAAATTGTCTTCTCGAGTTTATGACTTAGTCTGGTTCCCTGACCCCATTCACCTTTGGACCCATATTTTTAGGGGGGCTGGGAAACAGTCTATTCACAACCTGACAATAATAGCTTGGGTAATGTGCATGAAGGCCTGTGCGCATGCGTGTTGGTGAGTAGCATTAGAATGCAAGCCACTTGTGAACTAGGAGTAATTCACAGTGAACACAATGAACATGATGCGATTGGAACGCAGCATAAGAGCCAACAGTAATCTGAGTATCACCCATTGTCCAACGGAGCCCCCTCTCTGTCTCCGATCTAATGTCCAATATATCTAAGCATGCGATTTATGCGACCCCGCGCACAAGCCAATCTGAGTCGACTTTACTAAAATCGTGACGTCATTTCATTCCGAAATTTGGACTGAGATGCTGATGGGTCAATGTGGATGCCATGTTTTTGCAACACAACAACAGGCATAGAGAGATAATAAAATCTAGACACGACACTGGCTCTCAAACTGTAAGCAAAATGCTAAGCGTGTCGCGCAAGAGGGCATTCACATTATACGCTCATTATTTAAAATATGTGACGATCATTTGAAGTCACAGGACGTTGACGCATCGCGTAATATATATCGTTACATATACAGGCCGCGTGACGCAGACTATGTTCAATTCACAGCATAAAAGCATAATAGATGTCGTGTAGGTTTTATTTAGATGTCTATGTCAACGGGTAACTGAAGACCCGATATAGAAGGCGCAGGCTTAATGGTCAGAATCACGAGGTCAAGATGCAGTCTACATGTAGTTGCACAATTAATCGCCGAATCTGCTCGCATATCATAGATACATACATGTAGACCAACCCAATAGATGGGATAAGAACAAAATACTACTCATTCTGAGTCACACAGTCGCAGACAACACAGAGTGTAGTTCTATTTTAAGTATTTATTTAAAGTTAAAGGCATATATGGGATCCTTTGCTTTTCATGCAATTTGTTCATTTCCAATAGTACCACTACTCAAAATCCAAAGAAGAATGTTTAAAACCTAAGCTGTTGAAGTTTCAGCTCAGTGGATACGTACACGGTTCAAGAAAACAGTGAAAAACCATGCCCAACCTTTTGATCATGAAACACAATTTTGTCACTACAGCTCTTTATTAAAAAAAAATCAGGTGGATTTTTTTTATGGGGAGTCAGGTTGGTGTAGCGGTACTTTCCTCGCCTTCCACCGCTGTGACCCGGGTTCGAATCCCGCCCAGGCCAATATGTGGATTGGGTTTTCAAGTCCTGCCTGATTCCGTGGGTTTTCCCCAGCATATTCTTCTGGGGTTTTCCTCACACCTCTAAAACTGTAATTTCTTCTCATTGTCTTCTCCCTACAGGTTTCTTCAGGCTTTTGAGCTTACAGTGCCTAGGGCACTTTTTGGGGAATCCCTGGTTTCATTACCAGAATTAATAAATAAATAAATAAATCAGTCAAGCAACTTGTTGGAAATCACCTACATTTCTTGATCCCTTCTAAATGACAGCAAGCCAGACGGAATAATTTCACATATTGTGGAAAAGGACAATCTTCAATCCAAGTTGGATTTTCGATAGTACTGCTCCAACATGTGTTAAAGTGAGTTGGATGATTATGAAGGACTGAGGCAACGGTGGCCCCTCCGCTGAGTATTCAAGAAATAACGGGTGATTTTGGAGGAGTTAAGCTAAATCCAATTTTCACATGGTGGCAATTGGAGGATTTTGCAGAATTGAGAATGGTTCTTAGCCAAACGGGCCAGGGTGGTTTAGGGTTAATCCTAACCCTGCCAGATGCAACACAGCGCATCAGGGGGAAAAGTCTGGTGCACTTTGATGCATTCAGCTACCAACACCGGCACATTAACGGCCACTACCAAGACAATAAGAGCTAGTCCCATTGAACAATGCAACAGTTGTATCCTGCTGCATTCAGTGACCACAGACTCTGAGGCAGTTTGGCATTGAGACTTTCACCTGATGGATCTTGCTACATTGGGCAGGCTTGTCATTTAGACAAGCATTGCATGTTGCTGCTTTTGGCAGGGTTTCTTGCCAGAATACCCTGGAGGGTGAGGGTTAGGGTTAAGGCAGTTTGACAGTCACAAATTACATACTCACTTATACCTCTCATATGAATCATCAACCGCGCAACCAGTGTGAGGTACTCGTCCTGAATACAGAGAGAGAGAAAAAAATAGATGCTGTAAATCAATTGCTACATTTATCACGATGCAATTAATTAAAGAAGATAACTAATATGCCACTTATTGTAGATTCAGCTGTTACAGCGATGGCAAATTCACATGCTTTTTTTTCTTTGTGTAAATTTATACTGGCGTATTATAGGACAGATAAGGCAGATAAAGGGAATTAAAGGGACACTACATCCTGGAAAGCACCTTATTGGGCTACAAAACGCGTTTGAAATAAAATCATATTAACTGGAAAGAGCATTTAAAAGTAGAATATGAACGTCCACACAACCATCCTTTAAAAATTGGCCGTTTTTGTGTTATTCTTGCGAGAGTGAATTTCGGGGGTCAAAATTTTGCCTCTCAAAAATCAAGTGGCAAGTGCTGGCCAAGGGGGCCCGGCCCACCAGCCCCCCCCCCCCCCCCCCCCCCCCCCCCCCCCCCCCCCCCGGCGATGGGCCAGGGTGCTAGTCACGATTCCAGTCGCACATGTTTGACCAATGCATCGCATGTTGCAGACACAGTGCTGTGTGTACTTGTACGTTATGAACTGTACATTGAATCGTCTTATATCATCAGACACAGAAGCTGGGGGCGTCAATTTCAAAGAAGGAGACTTGTATTTGAGGCTGAAAATACGTATGCGCATGTCACAAAAATGTCAGTCGCGTCAGAAGCAAATAACCAGTGTTTCTTCATCCTTTCTCGGAAACAGTGCGACATTAGGTTCGTTTCCTTTCAACCAGACTTTTAAACTACAACGTAGGATTATGTAAACAATCTTAACCCTAACTCCCTAATGAGTTTTACTAAGAACAGTACCAAGTCTGCCCAAATGCATCACTGACCCTGCTTCACATAATGCTTCAGGACCAAATCCGCCAAAATCCACCACAAGTCCACCACTACTATACCGGGTAGGTAGATTTTCATGGACTTGGCACTCATGGCTTGCCCACCAAAATCCCTCCAAATGGGGGATGGATTTTGATGGAGTTGGGAAGGTTAAGGTTAAACATAGAAGTTTCGGTGATTTCAGGACGACGTGCCCCTTTATAATGTAACTTGTACATTTGTGTACATGGGCAATCCTAGTCATATTTAGTTATTGAACCCATTTTTTTTTTACAATCTAGGTACAGGCACAGCGCTAAAAACTACCAAGGTACCTGTAAATTCCTTGTGACCTTAAATTGTTTTTTTGTTTTTTTGGCTGGAAATGCAAGTGCCGTCAACAGTGTTACGTTTGAACAAGAACGTACTGTAGTACAAATAACAATAACAAGCTCAATCTCGGAAGCTGCAGCCCAACATGTTTATGCATGAATCACGTAATTGTGCCATGTAATTTCTGGAAGAAGTAGTTTTTTTGAGTAAAAAAATAATCATTTTTTTTAACCAAAGTGACCCCATGATGACCTTTGACCCAAATTTGGTCATGTGACATGTTGGGGCTGGGCTACTGATACTTATGACAAAGTTTGGTTGAAATCGGTCAAAAGATGTAGGAGCAATAGACAATGTCAGCATTTGTTGCTAACTAACTAACTAACTAACGGATAGACATGATGATTTGTTGAGCTACAGAGTTGAGTTCAGAATGTATGCAGAATGTACACTCAGGCACTTAACTTGTATTAACAGGCTTTAATTATGTACATACCTTGTCAGATAGTGAGCACCAACTGCAAATTCATAGACTAATATTTATGTATGTGGAAACCACACCTAAAATACAGACCCACTGTTCTGAAGGATGGACTAACAATGCAGAACAATGAAGTGATATCAGCTATAAATACATACAGTGAGAGAGGAAATCAATATTCCATGTTGCGACTTCCTTATCCCATGGTGGATGGATCTGATATTAAAGGGGCAGTGCTGCTTGTGTTCATGTACAGGGTGAGTCAAAAAGAAAGCTACTGAATTAGACACAAATGTGTTTAAAAATATGTGACTCGCTCCATTCATCAGTTCGTAGAACGGTAAATGATCAGTGGGGCACAGCTGAAGTTTGTGATCTTTTTATATTAATTTAATAGACATAACTTGGGAATAGAGTATTACTTGAACCTTTACTAGTCAATAAAACATGTAGGGGCCTACTTTATCCCTATGTTACATGGGGATAGAGTAGGCCAAGAATCAGTTCCATAACTAGGAATTCAATCGTGTCAAAAACCAGGACATTTTACTCTGATTAGTCAAAACAATGGTGGGTAAAACCAAACAGACTCACACACGCCACGGAGAGTCGGAACCGGTTCTGTTTAATAAGAGAACCGGAACTGTTTCCAGAAATTCTGGAACCGCCCAACACTACAGCCTTAGCGTGTTGATGTACACATGTGTTTAGCTCCATGCACATACATACATGTGTCCTTGAGCCCCCTATACTTGTGCATTGTTGCACCAATACCCCATATTCAATCATTTCACGTATCAAACTATCATTAAACAGTAAATCATTTTTAAATGGCTAAGGAAAATAGCGATTGAAAAAAAAATTCAATTTTTTTTCGGGTGAAACTCAAAATACCACAGGGAATGATCTTTGACAACAACTGTTCCTTAACAAAAGAAGCATACATAATATGCTGGGAAAACTTATCTCCATAAAATTAACTACCATGGAATCTCTTGCAATCAAAAAATGAATATCAATATAAATAATTTTTTTTTTTCATAAAACAATACACACAATTGGAAAAACGTTAGGATATTTTGTACTTTTTGAAGAGCACAGGGCACTCACATGTGTGTTTTTTTGTAAGGCATATCCCTTTAATATTTGACCAGGATATCATTGTTGTGATATACAATGTATGTTTTATCAGTGAATCACATCGTTGTATTGCACTTGAAAGTGCGTATAAATGACGACATGCCAATGATAATACTAGAAGTTCTTGCACCAACTACATGTAAATTGATTGCATACCACAGTGAGCCATAAGTGTAGAAACATCACTCATATGATGCTATACATATGCACAACACAGTGGCCCCTTTATTACAACTTAACCTAGCATATTGGATGTATGCACTCAAAAGAACTTTGACATCCGGGCAAAGTGGCTTACTGAACAAGGAAACTCACTGATAGGTAAGAACAGCTATGAAATAATTGTGTAATAATCGTACGTCATCAAGGTACAATTTTCTCCTTTTTTTGACTCCCTTTTGTCTTTAGTGTTAAACAACAATCTGTTAATTAAGTGCCCATCTCAATTCATATTTGGGATGAGTTGCGGACACGTTCCGGACATTGTATCGAGTATAAGTTGCAGGATTCTGAACAACTTCCCCGCAATCTTCCCGCAATGAAGTTATCAGTATTGACGAGTCAAGCAGTTGGTAATGAAAATTTCCCCAGAACATGTCCAGGACAAATACAGAGCTTCTTCCGGAAGAAGTGAATGATTCTAACCAGAAAGTGTCCGGAACCTGTCCCAGATATATGAATTGAGCCGAGCCTTGAGGTACTGTCCCTTTTTCTCTTGATGTATGTATATGTGTTATTGTAACGAGAAACTACTGTTTTGGTTTTTACTATTTAAGGCATCTGCAAACCCCCCCCCCCCTCCCCTTGGGTTACTCTTGCACACAAATTTGAACTTCAATGGACCATTCAGATTTGTAACTGTCCCTTCCCTTGCCATCATTTTCCCTTCATTTTAATGCCCTCTGACCTACAGTTTTTTTGTTTTGATTTTTTAACTCACTTTAGTCCATACCCAACTCTACCCAGCCCTGCCCCTCCCTACCCTATACCTTGCCCGACCTGTTGCAATGTGTCCTTTCATGCCCTCTCTTTTGACCCTCGCCCCCACTACCCTCAATCCTACCCTACCCTATACCTTGCCTGACATGCGTCCATCCTGTACCATCCTATTCCCTCATTTCCTTCCCCTATCACCCCATTGCCCTGAATCCTACCCTTCTGCTCCCTGAGTTATGATTGTATTATAAAAAGTGTACATTTGTGTATTGTAATTAATATATTTTTGGCTTTGTCATAATTTTTGTATAAATATGAATATATTGTATTTTATGTACCTATTTTTAATTAACCCTTATCCTGTAAATGTGCAAAGTTGTCCTTTAAGTCAAAATCAATCAAGTGACTGTTTTCAACAGTTAACAGCCCCCAGCCTACATAAAGCAGGATTGACCGGCCGTGACTGTTTATGTGGGGTGCTATGGTCCAATGGTTACGGTGTTCGACTCGTGTGCCATGGTACATGAGTTCAAATCCTGACCGTGGGAACATGGTGCTTGTGCTCTTGAGCAAGGCACTTTACCATTATTGCTTCGTCCTTCGGATGAAACGTAAAGCCCCATATATTGTGTAATGCACGTTAAAGAACCCAGTAACACTTATCGCTAAGAGAAGGGGTTTGCCCCGGTGTTTCTGGCAGTGGCTGCAATATGCACCGCAGCACCTTGTAAACCCTTATAAGGTGCTACATAATGGGTCTCATATTTCTCATCAACTTTATTTACCTTTCTTTAATAATAGACATAATTTCCAGCGCCTTGAGTACCAAATTGTTGGTAGATACGTGCGCTATATAAGACTCCGATATTATTATTATTTATTATTTTATGTAACTTCATACAGCTATGCTTTGACTGTACATGTAGGTGATTGAGCAGCCAGCTGTGCCTGCCACTTGTCTGCTTTTGTCAGTTGACTGAATTTGACTAGTCACAGTGCTTGCTCGAAATATGATCTGACTGTGTAAAAGGCACGGCAGGGGAAGAGGATTAATTTTTCGACTGCCTGTGACAATTCAGACAGCAAGAGGATGTTTAATGTACACTGGGAAATCAATTTTCATGTTATTTGTTGAGCATGACAATAAATAATTCTTGAATCTTGATTCATCCTTTGTATGCAATACTAGGACTTTGACATGAAATTGGACTTGGAGCTGAAAATGCAAAGTAGTCTGCCTTGTGCAAAGTGCCTTTTTTTTGGATACGGGTATAATTTTGTACATTGTTCGTGCAATCTAGACTCTTGAAAGAGTGCTGAAATTTGATTGGGCAAGTTCGTTTTGTAAGAACAATTTCTGATTAAATTTCAAGCTTTCTTTATGTGTTTTGAAATTCCTTAGAAGTTTCTTCAAACAAAACCAGCCTGATTGAGTTTCTGTGTTGACTGGTAGTGCATTACAAAAGGATAATAATACGAATAATATAATAATAATAATAATGTGTAAGTTTGTAATGCGCATGTATCCACCAGCATTGGTGCTCAAGGCGCTACATCATTATTACCCTGCTCATTGGGCCAATGAAACATTCCAAATACCATCTCAGCTCCCTGGGGAGTACCTGTATACAGCTGGATGCTGCCATTTCAACGCAAACAGCTAAAATCAATCACAGTAACCATCTCTGCCCTCACAGGTACCCATTTACTCCTGGGTGGAGAGAAGCAATGAGTGACAAAGTGCCTTGCCCAAGGGCACACACACCATAACCCCAGGCTGGACTCGAACCCACGACCTGCAAAATTACCCGCAGACCACAAATTCAATGCTCCAGACCACAAGACCACGGCACTCCACTGATTCATCTCAAAAAAAAAAAAAAGTGGCCACTTACCCTATTTTTGGCTTTTTGGAACACATGATTCTCCATCTCAATGCTGGACTTGGTGGTTGGATTACCTGTCTTATGCACTTCATCGTCACTGAGTTGGCAGAAAAAAAACCCAAGTATACAATGTAAATCTCCAATGTCAAGTTAAGGAATAGGGGCACGGCCTAAGTCTCTTTAACCTTAACCCCCCCCCCCCCCAGGCCCTCTGCTAGGAACCATCCTCAATCCGCCAAAATCCTTTAAAAAAATGCAGAGTTTATCCTTAATGAAGGATATCCAGCACCTCAATCTTTCCCAGAGGAGTATACTAGTAAACATGCTCGAATGCTCCGTCATCATGTTCAACCGTACCGTCGATGCTGTGCATCAGAAAAAGTGGACATATTTATTTCTTCTCATTTTTCGTGCAAAGGAAACACTCTGTAGCATGTTTACTAGCCGACTAAATGGATTATGTAAAGAATGCATACAGGTAAGCATGCCATGGTTAGACCCGTGTACATGTACATGGCTATACAAAGCCCAGGGGTGGATCTAGAAATTTTTGTGGGGGGGGGGGGGGGGAAGAGGGGGGGGGGGGGGGTTCATCAGCAAAAAAATCTGAATTGTAGACAGGTTTTTTTCTCCGGACACTTTGCCTGCGTAAAATTAAAAAATCATAGGGGGGGGGGCTGGAACCATATTTCAATAGGGGGCGCTGTTCAAATTTGATGATTATTAACACTATATTAAAGAATGGTGTACAAATACCCCCTATCTAAAGCTGCATCTGTCCGTATTTTGAAAGGTTGCTCCAGGGTTGCGTCAAAAAACTCGATGCACAAGATTGTACGGGTAGCCAGACCTGGACAGCTCCTACCATTTTGTGCATGCATGAGTGACTCGGAGCACCAGCGTTCCGTGCGTGACCTCGGAAATCAAAAGTTCAGCTCATAGAACTCTAGCCCCATAAATGTGGCCTATTTACTGGACTGCCTCCGTAAACATAGGCCACACATCCACATGTACAAAAATCGTGTCGACTTTGCCAAATTTTGATTTTTACATTTAGGCTTAGTTTGTAGGATTTTTTTGCTTTAGAAGCATACTCACCCTCTTTATAGGCTATTCAGAAAGTGCTGCCTTTTTCAGATGTCTAATTTTTGTGAAATTTAATGTTGAAATTTTGATACGCAAACGTGTAAAAATGAATCTGTAGATTTCACGAAAAATATACATCTGAAAAAGGCAGCACTTTCTGATTAGCCTATAAAGAGGGTGAGTATGCTTCTAAAGCAAAAAAACCCTACAAACTAAGCCTTAATGTGAAAATCAAAATTTGGCAAAGTCAACACGATTTTTGTACATGTGGATGTGTGGCCTATGTTTACGGAGGCAGTCCAGTAAATAGGCCACATTTATGGGGCTAATAGAACTCATACTAGTACGTGCATGACGTGTCGAGGTCGTTTTTTTCCCTTCAAATTTCTTGGCAATGCAAGATCGGAAAAATTCTGCCAACCGGACACCACTTACCTGCCGCCAAACATCCAAATTTTCACCTCACCTTGTGATTTCAACCAAGAGGAATCCAGGAAAGAGTGGACATGCAAAAAAAAATTGGTAAAAATGTGTTTTTGGAGCACATTTTGCATGCACATGTAGTGCAGATCTGAGTTGAAGCTAGCTGGAGTTACCCAGCCCTGAGTTTTATCATTGGGTTGTCTATAAGGGCTGGAGCGAATTTTTCTCGTAACTTGTAGTATTTGCAAAAATTTTTGGAAAATGTTCAATTTTGTCCCCGTTACACACTAATTGCAACTGCAACTCACCCCAAACTTGCCTGGAATAACCATTACACAGGTCCTTGAAGTAAAAAACTATCCACGATGAAGATTCAGCCTACAATTGCAGTGAAAACAGGAGGAATAACCCCTAACTTGACAACCTTGCTGGATTGGCCAGGACCGCCATTGGTTTGTGCACAAAAAAAATTGTGTACAATGAATGGCGGTCGATTAACAGGCACAGAGAGAGCGATCGCTGTCAACTACTCGTTTTTGCCGGCTGCGCTGGCTGTTGGCACATGACGTCACGCGGAAGCGTAACACCCGATGACTGTTTCATGCACTAATATGAGGTTTACCACTCGCATCACAGCTTTGGTACTGGAACCGCAACCAATAGTGCATGAAACAGTCATCGGGTGTTACGCTTCCGCGTGACGTCATGCGCCAACAGCCAGCGCAGCCGGCAAAAACGAGTAGTTGACAGCGATCGCTCTCTCTGTGCCTGTTAATCGACCGCCATTCATTGTACACAATTTTTTTTGTGCACAAACCAATGGCGGTCCTGGCCAATCCAGCAAGGTTGTCAAGTTAGCGGTTATTCCTCCTGTTTTCACTGCAATTGTAGGCTGAATCTTCATCGTGGATCGTTTTTTACTTCAAGGACCTGTGTAATGGTTATTCCAGGCAAGTTTGGGGTGAGTTGCAGTTGCAATTAGTGTGTAACGGGGACAAAATTGAACATTTTCCAAAAATTTTTGCAAATACTACAAGTTACGAGAAAAATTCGCTCCAGCCCTTATAGACAACCCAATGATAAAACTCAGGGCTGGGTAACTCCAGCTAAGTTGAAGCAGCCGGTCAAAACTGATTGAAGTGTCTGGAACAGCGGTACGTTGTACGCATGACATCGATAACCATGACGTCGCATGAGACGTCGCATGAGCCGGCCAATGATAGTGCAATACGTCATTATGAATATTTATTTTCTCATGAATATTTAGTTTATTTCAATGGATACTTCAAATACGTCCAAAGATAGCCCCATAAATGTGGCCTATTTACTGGACTGCCTCCGTAAACATAGGCCACACATCCACATGTACAAAAATCGTGTCGACGGAGCCAAATTTTGATTTTCACATTTTGGCTTAGTTTGTAGGTTTTTTTGCTTTAGAAGCATACTCACCCTCTTTATAGGCTAATCAGAAAGTGCTGCCTTTTTCAGATGTATATTTTTCGTGAAATTTCCAGATTCATTTTTACACGTTTGCGTATCAAAATTTCAACATGAAATTTCATAAAAATTAGACATCTGAAAAAGGCAGCACTTTCTGATTAGCCTGTAAAGAGGGTGAGTATGCTTCTAAAGCAAAAAAACCCTACAAACTAAGCCTAAATGTGAAAATCAAAATTTGGCTCCGTCGACACGATTTTTGTACATGTGGATGTGTGGCCTATGTTTACGGAGGCAGTCCAGTAAATAGGCCACATTTATGGGGCTAGTCCAAAGATTGATCATTGCAACAGCGATCGTGCGCGGCCTAGCGGTTAAGAGACTCGTGTATCAAGCAAGCGTTCGAGGTTCGAATCTCGAAGAAGTGAGCGACTGATTGATAAATAGAAATTAAGGAAAGGAGGGGGTGAGAGTAGAAGAGGGAAAGTGGAGGGAATAACCATAAAAGAGGTAACTTTTGGCGCTAGAAAATTTATTGAAAAAAGTGGTGTCCGGTTGGCAGAATTTTTCCGTCAGTTTTGAACAGAACTTGTAAAAAATAGAGGTGTCCTAAAAGCAAGGATTACCAAAATAACAATTAACATGGCTAAATTGAAGGCCGCCCTCACGCGGTTGTAAATGAGAGGCAAAATACTCACAACTGCGCGACGACTTTTGCCCTGAATGACTCCGTTTTCCACTCGTCTTCATTCCCAGGGTACACAGCACCAATTCCCGGCGTGGGAATCATGTTTGACATCGTAAATGGTCACCCTAATTACTTATTTTTTGGTGGGAAATATTGGTGAAAATACACCCACTCACCGTCACTGACACTGACACAGCTCAGCGTGCACTGCAAGCGCCACTTAATACTTAAAAAAGTCTGGTGCAAAAGCCTCGGCCTCTAGATTTTGTATACACCGAAGACTAGGCTCCGTACAATTTTCTCATCTCTTTGTAAACAAATTTTACGGCTGAATCAGCGTCTACATCCATTCATCAACTAGTCTTGAGTTGCAGTCGTCTATCGTAGGTTCGTGCATTTTGCATTTTGCTCCCGATATTCAATCAATTCGACATTTATTTTCACATTGACATCCTCGGTAACAATTCAGACAAAAAATTGTTTATTTACTTAGCAATAAAAAATTTATTCAGTGCGATGAATTTTGTGCGCGAAATGATATTTTTTCCAGAGCATTGCAGACCCGCTACCCAAAATCAACAAAAGAGTAGATTTTCGTTTAATAAAAACCTACAAAATAATTTTTACAAAACTTTTTTGTGCAGGACACACATCTTTTACAAACGAAAAAATGCGGGGAAGGGGGGCCCGGAAGGCGATAACCCATTTTGCTCACACAACTCAAAACCTGAATGCACTATACGTGTACTGCCTGGGCGAAGGGGGGGGGGGGGGGGGGGGAACGACACACCCCAAGTCGACATTGGTCGTCTGTGTTTAGCTGTTCATTTTTAATCTTAATAACTGTCAAACTATGCATTTCCAAATATAGGTTTTTCAGGTTAATTCGCCATCATTTTCCATCATATAAATTCGATAGAAAAATAACATCATTGAAAACATCATTGGCCAAATGTTTTTGTTTCAAATTAAACGCAGCTGGAAAACTTATGCTTCGAAGTCGCTTCCCCTATGTTCGGGTTTTATCCTAAAATAAAGATTTTTAATAACTTTTTTTCCCAAGCCGTTACTTAATATTCGATGGGGGATGATGTCGAACGAAAAATATATTCCTCCAAAATGCAGCATAATACTTTACAAATTTCAAAGTATATGCGGCCTGACAATAAATCAGATGGATCTTTTTTGTGTGTGTGGTGAAAAAGCAACCCGAAATCAGCACTATTTTAATTAGGGTTTCAGCTTCCCAAATGATATTAATATTATGTACGGAGAGAGCAACTTTAATTAGGCCCTAATCCTCAAAATGAAACAAAATATCTTTATATAGGCCTACTTGGTATCGTATCGCGTGGTCTAACAGAACTTTTAACTTTAATGAATGACAGTTTCATTTTGATCATTACAATTTCCAGAATTTCGTTGTGAGCATGCGAAAAGTCCAACGTGAAGAATACAAATCCGCTTGTCACGTCGAGTACACGGGCCTACATAAAAGTTAAAGTTGATCAAGTTTTCTCTGGCGAAAGAGCTAATTATGCAAGAATTTATATTGTGTGCATGGCTGGAAAGAATTTCAAAGTACAAAGAAAGACCAACTGGTGCTTTGCTATAGTTTTTCTCCGAGTGGAATTTCATTGTTATTCCGAAGGAATTCTTATACGGCGAAGGTTTACAACATTAACATGGCCCAATATCTTGCATTGCGGCGCAGACTAGAATGGCGAATAGTTACTTTGGAGTTCGAATTTCTATTTAATCATCACTATCAACACTGAGTATTGCAGTGTTTCAGCTTAATATTAACTTGATATACTATGAAGCATCTGGTGTATCAAGCATTGCTGTTATGTACCATCTTTGACAAGTTCTCTACACAGAAGGTAAAAGTACAGGATAATCTTTATACTTTCAGGCCAGTTTGTGTCGTTTCATACTGGAGGGGAACCTTTTATACTGAAACAGAAAAGAAATACTCCGAACTCCGTCAAGATAAATGTATCAGATGATAGTTTTTTTTTCTAAGACGATATTAGTTTTAAACAAGGGAAATAATGATAAAGTATCATAATGTGCAATTATTTATCACCAGTCCTCATGATAGTAGAAATCATATTCATGAAACTGCCGTAAACTTCGTGATTGTGGCAGTGTGAAGATTGGGGGGGGGGGGGGGGATCCCCCCGAATCCGCCCACGATTTGACTTGAGGTATTAAGATTGAGAGCGGCCATTATGATCGATTTTTTCCTCTTTATATTTTAGAAACCGAAACTTGGGTTTTCTGCAAAATTGAATCAAAATAAGTTTGTTCCTCGTCATCTTCTGGAAACAGAAAGAGGTTAGTACGAATGAGGAAACCTTGTTTTGAGAAATATTTATATTACGCCTATCTGACATTTTTTTAGATAATTCCCCGACCGTAAAGTCGTAATCACTTGCAATTTTGGCGATCATACATCCAAAGAAATACAGACCAGTTGGTCTCTTCAAAGTGCGGGGGGGCTCATGCCATATTTTCAATGGGGAGCGGCAATAAAATCCTAAAATCATTCACACTATATTAACTAATGCACCATTGTCACGACTATTTCTTCTTTAGGGGGAGACCGTTCGCATGTACATCACAATCCTTCTTTTTGCTAATGCAATTTTTTTTTGACGGAATTTATTTTGGGGGGCTAGAAAATTTTTTGGGGGGGCTAAAGCCCCCCCTAGCCCGCCCGTAGAACCGCGCCTGGTACATTGATGTCCTCCATAATTTGCCTTGGTGCTTTCGATCATTTGCCTTGGTGCAATTTCCCATTCCTTGGTGCTCTTTGGTAAAAAAAAATTGAGGAGGTGCGGAAATAGAGGGCGCTGTTGGAGCTACCGCGGAACATTTTGGAAAAAAAAAGATCGACGCGCATGATTAAAATCGACGCGCGCGCTGACCAGAGACCGACTTTTTTTTTTTTTTGGCCTAACAAATGAGTGCACAAAATTGGTTTACTTAATATAATGTATATCCCAGCAAAAGAAAGGCATTGTCCACTAAGATGGCTGCTACGCAAAAGGTCCTTACTTCAGCGATCGTCAGTTATTACAAATATAATTTTTTTATGTTGAAAAACAAAATGAATTTGTGACAGAATTTTTTCTCTCAAGACTCAGGATGACGCTTGAACATTAACTTAAATATTCTCAGAATGATGAGAATGGAAGGAAGCACCCCTCGAGACACTTTTTTTTCCAATGAAAATTCCCTGGCTATTTATTGAATTATCATTGTTTTCCTTCAGGAAGAAACTACAACGTACAAGGGCGGATCCAGAACACAATTTTTTGGGTTGCCAAACAAATTTGTTGGTCCCCCATAAAGTGGGTCCCAAAAATTACGGTCCCAAAAATTCTTTGGATTCTAGATGCACTGTGGTGCGATCTGAGGCTATTTCTGACCACTTTAACCAAATCTTTTGGAGGAAAAGATGGTAGTGTACGCAGTGCCTGCATTTATTGCGACGCCACTTAAAACAAAAATTGGTTTCGGTTTTTTTTTGGGGGGGGGGGCATGGCCCCCGTTGGCGCCCCCCCCCCCCCATCCGCCCTTGTTGACGTATTTATCGTTCCGTTTCTGTTTATAGAACCATGTACATTGACGTGTTTTCGGGGCCGTCTGCACGAGGCATCCTGCGAATGCCTTTGTAAACGAAACTGGAGAGGGCCATCTTGCGACGGTGAGCAGTATTGAAAAAGAAAAGAAAACTTGATTTACCGATTGCTAAACATAAAGTGTGTTTTGCCACTGTATAAAGAATAAAAACACCAATTTCCTTCTCCAAAGGAAACAAAAAGATTGTACAAAATTCTCAAGAAAACGCACATCAGTAACTCAAAAGATTTCCTTTGCTTTTACTTTTGTTCGGGGGGGGGGGGGGGGGAGTTCTGGGCAGTCCTAGGCAGAGTTTCTTTTTGTGCCCCATTTGTTGCATTGGCATCGAATAAGAAGGCGGGGCACATCGATTATGCCAACTTTAATGGGTGTGGCTACGTCCCACGCTGGACTCCGTTCCAGGCTGAAGTTTCAATAAATCAACACAGCTTGTGATTTAAATTCATGCGACATCATTATTTTTCCATGGGGTTTAACATTATTTGCAAGGAAAAAAGTGTCTAGGTCTTGCCAGAATGTTTCTAATATTGTTCATTTCCAGAAAGGATTTGTAAACCTTGGCAGGGGAGTTGCTCAACAAAAACACAATGTGTCAACAAGTTGAAGTTTTGCGACGGAGTGCCAAATTGCTCAGATGGTTCGGATGAAAACACATGCAGTGAGTTAATTTCATCATTTTGCTGAAGTGGAGTAAGGGGCTGGGTATGCCTCCCCTTCCCACCTGCCCCCACCCCACCCCATGTGTCCACCCATTTGGGAGAGGGCAAAATGACCTTTTATTGTTAAGACCAACAGAGGGCCCTCTCCATAAAATGAGGCCCCCTAAGTGCCAACCTGCCAATTGGATTGGACCCTAGTGATGCCATTACTTCATCCCAAAGACTCTGGGAAGTGGAAGTGGGGCCCAAGTTCTGTCAGTTAAATAAGGGGTTAAACTTTTCTTAAATATACCTCATTGGCCTTACATAGCTCCAGCAATTTTCAGCTATAGAACCCCCCCCCCCCAAAAAAAAAACATCCCTCAACAGAGCAGCCTTCTTATTATCAGAAAAGTGATTATTGTTCTGTTACTTATTCTCAATCGTTTAATTGCAGCCTGTGTCAACAAAGTCTGCCATAATGGTGGTCGGTTGGATAAAGTGACGTGCGCTTGCATATGTACATCCGATTGGACAGGGGAGCGTTGTAAAAGTAGGTAGAACATCACCTTGGGGTTACCCAGGGAGGAAACCCATAGAATCAGGCAGGGGCTGAAACCCAATCCACACTTTGGCCTGGCTTCTAGGTTGGATTCAAGCCTGGGTCACAGACATAGATGGCAAGTAATGTACTTCACCAATCTCACTCCCAAGTTGAGAGGGAGAGCGTGGCCTAGTGGTTGGGGTTCGTGACTCGACTACAGAGGGTCGTGATCAGAGGGTCAGGGGTTCCAATCCAGCTGCTGACCATATGTGTGTCCTTGGGCAAGCCACTGCACCGAGTAGCCTAGTGGTTCATGACTCCAGAGGGTCAGGGCTTCGAATCCAGCTCCTGGTCATATGTGTGTCCTTAGGCAAGCCACTTCACCCCCACTTGCCTCTCGCCACCCAGGGTCCGTTCCGGCATTAGCTGGAGAGTAACCTGTGATGGACTAGTGGCATCCCATCCAGGGGGATAGAAATACCCTTGGTCGTTTCATGCTACTGAAACCAGAGATAAACGCCGGCCTGATGGGCCACATTGGCTCGTGACAGACTTTACCTAAATTGTTAGCTTCTATGATAGAAGGGACGTGCTCTACTAATAATATTGATCTAAAACCTGGACCTTCTAGGTATAATGGATGAGTTTCTTTAATCTGTTTTTTTTTTTATTCTAGCCCCAAGCCCTGCCAATTGTGGCTTACGGCTGGTGGACAAGAGTCGCATCATCGGGGGACAGAGTGCCGATATTGAACACTATCCCTGGCAGGTCCAGCTGAGGTACCGATCTACGAGGACTAGCTGGTACTTTGTCTGTGGTGGGACGCTTATATCTCCTCAGCATGTTGTCACGGCTGCTCACTGTGTGTAAGATTCCGTTTCAGAGATTTGTCGGTGATAGTTATTATCTTTCTTGCAGTTTTGATTTTCAGAGTAACTGCATCAGTAATCCCAAAGTGCTAAACCTCTTTCCTTGTTTACAATTCATCTGTCACAGCAACACACTATCAAATGTAAACAATATGATGTTGTTTTTTTACTTCCATCTATCTCTTACAGTGTGGATAGAATAACCAATCGATGGCGAGTGTATTTAGGCCGCAGATGGCGTCAGAGCGGAGGGGAGAAGGTCCGGGATGTCGGGAAGGTCTTCGTCCACCAGCAGTACGATTCGATTAAGGACTCCAATGACATAGCGTTGATGGAATTGATTTTTCCTGTGAGCTTCAGTCGTCGGATTCAGCCGGCTTGTTTGCCCTTGCCGGACAGGCAGCGATTCAACAGCGACTCGGCTTGCTTCGTCAGTGGCTGGGGAGTAACTGGTAAAGTGTGGTAGATTAGTTGATTTCAGCAGCCACCATTGAGGTGCGTTGGTTACGTTAACTCATTAGCAATGAATGCACAAGAGGTCTACTAGATCTCTGTTGAACCAAAGCACATTCCTCAAAGATGGCAGCAGTGCAAACAATCTATTTGGTATGTCTCTGATAGGCTGGGGTTTGTGACTCCACAGGGTCATGATCAGAGGGTCAGGGGTTCAAATCCAGCTGCTGGCCATATGTGTGTGTGTTTGGGCAAGCCACTTCACCCCCACTTATCTTAATGTATTGTAACGTCGACCGGATCCTGGGTTTTCACACGCCAGACGAAGAAAACCACACTATTCTTCAAGGTTTCGGGGCTCTGGGTCATTTATTCTTGCCACTTTCTTACACGAGGCTCTCTCCTTTCACAACTCACAACAAAAACACGTTATACAAAAGTGTCACACTACTGAGTCGGCGCAGTCGGGCATCGGGTCTCCCTGGCCAAGCGCAGGGGTCCCGACGCTACAGTTGCACCGTGAGTCCGTGCTGGCGCCCTCTGCCAGCGGCCCGGTTAGACAACTCGTTGGTTTGCCTTTAGATGCTTGCTAGCTTGATGTCTTAGCTGGACATGTATTTGATCTTGGCAGGATTCTTGCAATGATGTAACTGCAAGCTTATCTGTTGTAATTTACAGAGCAGGGAGGCATTCTGCCATACAGTCTTCAAGCAGCTCAAGTTGTACTTGTTCCCAATAAGCAGTGTGCTGACGTATTCCTGGATCTGACAGACTCGATGATCTGTGCAGCTGAATCACTGCTAATCCTGGGAAAGGTTGATACCTGTCAGGTAAAAAACAAAGTCTTTAAAGCTCAAAACTAATGTTAACGAGTCAAAAAGATTTTACGCAGCGGCCTTATTACCAAGATTTTCATACAGGTAGAGAAAACTTAAATGGTAGCCTTTTGGGGCGTGTGGCCTAGTGGTTTGGGTTTGTGACTTGTGAACACAGTGGTCAGGGGTTTGAATCCAAGTGCTGGCCATATTTATGTTGTGTCCTTGGGCAAGCCACTTCACCCCCACTTGCCTGTCTCCACCTAGGAGTATAAAGTTAAGGGTAAGGGCACATATACATTTTCCAGCATGATGTAACAATTTTTCAACGTGGGAGAAATTCTCAATTTCTCCTGTAAGGGTCAGGGAGGTGCCACCCTAAGATTTACCCGCTGATTATACTTGAACAATAAAGACTTGATAAAGACTTGATATGTGGACCTTACTGGCTCCTTGCATGACATTTAGAAGATGATGAGAATATAGAGAATACTTGATGGCACATTTGCCACCACGAGTTTATTAAACAAGAGTTAGAAGACACACAATATAAAATCTGTATCCTCTCAGACGTGATACCGTTTGCCTTTTCCCCGGTTTGATCTTTGGGTGTGATCCCTGGCTACATGGCATTAAACAGGTTTATGGCGTCTTGAACAAAGATATTGACAAACTGGTAAACCATCAACGTAGGCCTGGATAGCTCAGTTGGTACAGTGTTCAGGAGGTTTTGCAGGTTCAAACCCTACTACAGTCAATTTCTGAGCTCAGTTTTATAATTAATTTGAAAAAAAAAACCTGTCAATTATTTTCTCCTGTAAATGGAATCCCTTATTAACGATCTGTCTTTACATTCATATCCAGGGCGATTCAGGTGGTCCACTGAGCTGTGCAGCCATCAACTCCCACGGCTTCCTGCGATGGCACTTGGTGGGAATTACAAGCTACGGCTTCGGGTGCGGCAAACGTGGACTGCCTGGGGTGTACACCAAAGTGTCTAAGTTTGTTGACTGGCTGGACGAGAGGATGAACTCCAATTAACATCTGGCTGGTCATGCCACTACATTTTTTTTAAACCAACACCATCAACAGAGATGCCAACCGTTACTCTTTTGGAGTAATTATTAGGATTTTGAGGCATGTTATTACTCTTGAAAATCCCAGCTGTCCTATACGCCAACATTGTGGTTACTCTGAAAAGTACTGTGGTTACTCTTAAACTTGACTGTTGTCCTATGTATTTACATTAATGCAGGAAGAATCATTACTATTTTGTAGTCGTAAAGTAAAGTAAAGTCGTAAAGTAAAGTAAAGTTGGCATCTCTACATCAAAATCAATTTTGCTATAATTTGAAATCCTGAATAGCTAGGACTCGAAATATAAAAAAATACACAGACCTAAAAAAAAAAAATTATGCAACAACACACTTTTATTTCACAATTATTTTTTTTCAACAGACCCGAGACCTAATGACCTAATGGCTTTGTTTACATATGCGCTTTCCTATGGGAGTGAAGTCGGGACACCGGACGAAGTAGGGACTGTCTACCACATAGGAAGGGCACATGTAAACACAGTGTGACGTCATTATAGGTCTCAGGCCTATTGTAACTTTTTTTCAGGCTGAGGTTCCCCCCAATTTTCACACTTTTAAGAGTATACTTACAGTACATTTCAGAAAAGGCATATAAAATGTAAATCGTCTTTTTCAATTATAGAAATGAAGACAATTGCAAAAGACATTGTTTTGTTTTTTCTATCACAAAAAATTTGAATGGACTATCATTTTCCCATGAATAAATAGCAGTTAACCGTAAGAGGAAATCTTTCTCCCACAGATCCTGCGATATTTACTTCCTTGTTTTAAATAACTACACACGCTTTCTCATTTTCATACACAGATATGTCCATCTTTTTGGTGTCTAATCCAAGGCTTCTAAAAATGTTTAAGGTCCTTGATAATTGTCTTTTTGCAATTACTTACCTGGCATACTACTGAGAAAGAAATGTAATTTGTATAAAGATGCGAGTGGTTCACAAAACACAGTTTGGATGCATCCAAATCAACATGCTTATTTAAAATTGCAGGTAATTTGCATGTATTTTCTTGAGGCCAAACTTTGACTATAGCCAAGGATTCTGCACCATATTCAGTAGTGCGGGACACCATACAGTACTGCAACTGATTTGAATTTTGTGCATTATCAGTCACTAATGATACTGAAGCCTACCCTAAATTAATGGCCACAGCTGGTAGTTACACATGGGTCTATGGAAAGCGGCTTCAGCTGTTGGCAAATAATTTTAAGGTATAATGGACCATTTGTCATTTGAGAATATTTTTTTGTTTGAAGCAATTAACAACCTGATGAAGTTTCAGCTCTGTTAATGCTGTAAATTCCCGAGAAATTAAAACAATATTCTAGGATCTGGATTTCAATTCAAAAGTTGCCCAGTCATAATTTGAAATGTAGACAGGTTGCGTCCAAAATCAGCATCTGGACATGTTCTCATTCAGCTGATTGCAGCTATGTGATGTCACGCACTGAACCGACGAATAATAGTGAAGCGCGTGTGTGATGCTCATGCCAACATTTGCGAGCACCAATTTATGGACACACCTTTGGAACTGACCTTCTTTTATTGTTTTCTTCAAAATGACAGCATACCAGAAGAAACAATTTCTCATAGAGTGTAGTGCCATTGCTATCTTTAAACCAAGTAAGCTTTTCAACAATAATTTAGTCGGTTACTTTTTGGATAGCTGCAAATGGTCCACTCTTCCATTAAACAGTTTGAATGCAGCTTGAAATGCCAAAGTTACCAGGGACTTTTTAAAGCTATTGATGCACCACAGAATATATGCAGAAGTCATACAGATGACTAACAACAAACTGTACATCACATGAAAATATGTACACTTCATATATAAACTGTCCTTTTTTTGTCTAGGCAAGGCACTCTGCACTTTATTTACATGGCTCAAAATCGTGACATACATGTATTTACATCTTTGGAAAGAGGTTCGTAATTTGATCAGAGAAGTTTTCCTTTTAAAAAATTCCAGACCAGCTCGATATTTCAACTGCGCATGTGCACAATGATATGGGTCACGGATCAATCGGGATACATCAAAGACGCACAGTGGCGTAGCCAGGAATTTTTCGGGGGGGGGGGGCACTGGGGGGGGGGGGGGGGGGCTGGAACATTTCATGGGGGGGGGCGTCATGTAGATCAATGATAAAATTTTTTAGTAACTCAAAATCTCAATGGGGGGGGGGGGTTGACTGGGGGGGGGCGACGAGGTTTCATGGGGGGGCTATCGTCCCCCCACGCCCCCCCTTGGCTATGCCACTGAAGACGCATGAACGCGCAAGGAGACAGTCGCATGACGCTCGCGCGTTTATTCCGAGCAGAATCATGAGCAGAATGGACGTTTGCGTATCATCGCGAATGAACTTTGACCTGGACTACTTCATCGAGATACCCAACTGGTTTATAAGCCTTTGTACTAATTACGTCACACTTTGTTTACATGTGCACTTTCCTATGGAGCCAGTGGGGGCCCACGGTCCACTGAGCACCATAGGAAAGCACACACGTAAACAAAGTGTGACGTAATTAGTACAGAGGCTTATTGGTGGGCACAGAAACTATGTATGTATGTACTGTTTCACGAAACATTTTTGTACAATTGTACAGTCTTTTTTTGATCTTTGACAAGCTTTGTTGATAAAAAATTAGCATTCGACAAAAATATGTCCACCATCAACCAAGTTGTGACCTGTCAGCACGAAATCAGCAAAATGTCGGAAATTCCTATTTTACAGTACAGTGAGGCAAATTAAGCCAAAATTGGAAGGGGTGGCTAATATTTTTTCCCAGGGGAACCTCAATCTGAAAGGCTCGTGCTACCTTCTCTCATCACATTTAATGAGTTGACTGTTCATTCACTGTAATAACACAGCAGCAGGATTGTTTTAATGCCATTTCCTCAGAATTTTGTTCTACGTCAATTTAGTTGGCAGTCCATTTTATTAATGAACTCTGTACCCTCATATGTTATATACATGTACCATTAGAAAGCTCTTGTTCTGCAGAATCTAGAAATAAAAATATCCCAATTCTTAAAGAGTTGACCTTACTCTCATTTTACGGTGACAGGTCACGTTTGGCAACGGCGAAGGTTGAACCCTGACTACGACAACTAACAAAACGATAGTACAAAGTCCACAAACAATATGAAAATATATTTACAAGTACACAACAAACCAGATGCACAATATAACACAAACTTGTCCCATATGTAGTCATTAGTACAAACTTAAAAACACACTTTCTACAAACAGAAATGTGTATACGTATTACCCTATGAGATATCCAACGATCGACAGGTAGACACAAAATAATGTAGTGCACCTGTGTCCCATTGGCATGTGGAACACAGACACACTATTTGTTTTCGTGGGGGTCTACCCAATGCTCCCCAATACCTATGCTCCCCAATATCGATATTCCCCGAAATCCTTAGGATTAGGGTTAGGGTTAGGCTTAGGATTTCAGGGAACATCAGTATTGGGGAACATAGGTATGCACCCGTTTTTTCGTGTTCCACAAGTGCAAGTGGTATAATGAATTATCTTCAAGCACAGGGGCGTCGCTAGAACATTTTCAATGGGGAGGGGGGGGGGGTGTAGGACCAAATTTGCCAACAAGTTTGCATACAAAACTTTCGACATGTCGAAAAGAAAAAAACTTCCTCAAATTTACCAACAGAAAAAGTTATGGGTGTGAAAAGTAAAATTTGCCGACAAACTTGCAATGAAATATTTGACTAGCAAAAAACAAAGAACAAAAAAAAAAAAGTCCTCCGATTCAAAATTTGCCAACAACAGTAAAAGAATATAAAAAAGGCCCTCAATTTTACACATTTGCCGACAACAATTATGGATTTGCCGACAGAAATTATGAATGGGTGGGTGTCATACGCCCCCACACCCTCCCACTAGCAATGGCCCTGTTCAAGCACAGTAAGATCCAACATGCATGCTGGACGTGGCTCCTTTCCCCAGCTTGCTATTATTAAAGCGCAGTCACCATGCAACTTCCACGATGAAAGTGTTCATTGTACCCAGACCAGGGCAATAACAAACCATGTTCACAACCGTCCAGCCATAGATCAGTGCAGCAGTGCTGAGTACACATGTACTCCAGGCTTACAAAAGGACAAAAATTGTATCAAACTGGGTAAAAATTGTGAAACTGAAAAAGGGGCTCACTGCCCCACTCTTCCTGCACACATGCGGTGAGGGCCTTCCCTGTAATAAATTGTCTGTGCATTTGAACACTCTGCTTAAATGAATCCTAGCTTCAACTCAACCTGAAAGCATCTTTTAAGTTACTCAAGAAAAGAAAGTACACTTGTGCCAAATTCAAAACAATGACAAACTTAAGTAGTGGCCCAATAGACCATTATCATATTGCGGCCATCTTGCTTTTTTTCCCATTCAAATCAACGTAACCCAAGCGAGGCTGCAAGGAAAAATAGTCTGGTTCCTTTTTGCACAAAAAAACATTATCATTCAGTACTTATATTGAATACAGGGAACATGACTGAAATGGTGGCTGCATGATAACAGTCTATAGACTCTGTGCAAACAGTAGATGGATATTTTTGACCACTTTCTCAAGCCCAGTGGACGAAATTAACACACCAGGTTCGCATACTGGTTCGCATGCGTATGGCGCAAAGTACTGACTAAATGTATTCTAAATGTACGCCAATTCCTTAGCGTCTTTGAATGTGTTCGAACGTCCCTGCCCATCTCCCCCAACTCTCCCTTTGTAACCGTTGAGGGGTACTTCTGCACGGAGCCATACTCGCAAACCTAACACTACTGATGACAGACATTCCTCCAGCATTGCCATGAGCGTTGCATTATTTGTCATTCCTCTACGGCTGGAGGCAGAATGAGCACATTCAGTTGTGCATGTTGACCTTGAAGCACAGGCAGTCAATGGTGTCACATTCTGGGGCCTGGCAGGCACAGTCACAGCCGGCACACTGCGTTCAAACACAGAAAAGAACATGATCAACATTGCCAATGATGAAAACTACATGTGCACTAGCAGGGCTAATAAGTGGCATGAAGTAAAACTGCCTGTAGCCAATTAATGCAGGTTTTTAAATGTACATGTTCTGCAAATGTCTGTTCTATACAGGGTGGATTAAAAAATAATAATATGAAACCGAGATATTATTGCTAATTGGAACAGACGTAGGGCACATGTGAATCAAAGGGAGATATCCTCTGTTAGGGTTGAATCTCCTCTTTAATATGACACCCTGATCGTGTCCTAACTAAATAGACCCTTTCATAAGATTGGTCACTGCTCAGTCAACCGTGAATGTAAGGACACGATCAGGGTGTCATTTGAAAGAGGAGATTCAACCCTAACAGAGCATATCTCCATTTGATTCACATGTGCCCTACTTCTGTCCCAATTAGCAATTATATTTCAGTTTCATTTTTGTCCCACCCTGTATAAACTGAAAACTCCATGTACAAATAGGATTCCCGACTTTCCATTTCAATAATCATTTTCTGTGTGTAAGAAAAATACAAACACGTAAATGGGTCATTCTACAAATGTGTCCACTCTTTTTCCTGTCCCTGTTACATCTGATGCAATTCCTTAATGCAGTCATCCTCCAAGATTGATTATGAAAAAGCAAACTACCAACATATAAAACATTATTGAAGTCATTCTTAATGATACTTGAATTGAAAATAACACATTTCAGGGACAGGAAAGATCTCACACTTTGGATCCTACATTTATACAAATGACCCAATATAAGTAAAAAGTGTTCATCGAATCAGCACTTATTTTGGTGCCCATAGACACCTATACCCACCGACCCGAAGAACGGACCAATCTAAATTATGGCAAATGATTGGCACACCATGTTGATGTAATGACTGACACTATGTTTATTTTGGAGAAAACATGTCGATGTGAATTAAGTAAATGAGGATTTTGAACATGCAAAAAGAGTGATATCTTTTCCTGAAATGTTTTCATTGTTACTTTTAGAATGATTCATAGATTATTCATCAGGTTTACTTTTTACGTTTTAAAAAAAAAATCTTACAACGATGCAGAGCCCCAAAAGTGAAACTAGTTCTTCAAGATTTAATATCTTTTTTTTTTTGAAGAGGCTCTCGGCTGTTCCAAAATTGTATCACTCAATGGTTTCCACGTAATGATATAAAATGACCAATAAAAGGTAAACATGAATACGCAATGTGAGCGACATCTTCTAAATGTGTTTGTAGGACTAAAATGTGTTCCATCTCCAGACAGACATCATGGATCTTGGATATTTGATTGTCCCTAATTGTGGCTTAATTCTTTTTTTCTTTTATCAACACATGCCATTCTTGCTGCAGAGCATGCACCATGTTGAACAAGAACAATCTTTGAGGTAGCATTTCAGGGAGTGTGTTCCACATCTAAACAAAATCTGTATAAATGCTGGGATATGATAAAAAAAAAGTATGAATCTTCTTGAAAAACAGAAATGAGGCAATGAAAATGTGATATCTTGAGACTCGGATGGCTTCAATAAAATGACTTTTTTAATGCACATTTGGAACATCTTTCCCATAGCAAATATACACCCTGCGTGGATGCTTCTTTTATCATTGAATTCTCAAGCTTCCCAACATTTGATTAATTCTGCCAGGGAGAAGACCTTTGTAAAAACTGTGCTTCTCTTCTCCTTTGTTAAATCTTCGAAACTAGACGCGCCGTAAGACAATAGTCACGATAGGCCTAAATTGCTTCAATTCATGACCAAATCATAAATTTATCAAAATGTGAGAAACACATTCTTTATGCACATGTAGAAGTATGGCACAAAACAGTTGTCTGATTGTATAGCCGTACTTTGACGTCATCCAATACAGCTCGCAGCAGATACTCCCGACGGCTTTTGTTTTCCTTCTGAATTTTAGCAGAAGCTTTTTTAGTTTCAATTTTTTTTTTGTTACAGCTGAAACTCCCCTTATCTAATTTCGGTGTTGTAGATTGTTTCAAATATGTAATCTTAAAAAATTAGTCAAAGTTTGCCACAGTGATGGTACCGATCTTTAAGATAAGCATTTTTTAGTTTTTGGGGTGATCGGTTCGAGCAAAATGTTTACTAATGACATGACAGTCTGCTGTGACATGCACCAAAGCATAGTATCACTGTGTCCAACATATTTATGGTATGTACAAATGGAAGAATGAAATGAAAAATAGCAGTGACGACACAAGTTGACTCGAGGGGAAGAGAGAGACCGGTGTTACTCACTTCACAGTGGGAACAGGAACACGAGTTACCGGTCCCACAACAAGACGGTGTTGAGGGGGACCCACAAGAGCAACAGGACTAAGGAAGAGGGTTAGTGGGGAGAGAGAGGGGGGTTATTATCCGAAATACAAGGCAAGTTAGAAGCAAAAGAAACTGTCTAGCATTTAGGCTGTGGCTTTTAAAGATACTTTATGCATAGAGCTGACAACTTTAGATTAGCATTTGCTTGACACAGTCTTGCAAATTAACAAACAAAAGGAATATGATCGTGAGCTGCAGCTATCACCCATTTTAAGTGCAAACACACTGCGTAGGCCTACAAGCTTTGCAGAAATCATTCCGTACATGAAAGCTACAAGAATGGTGAAGTAACAAGTGGAGACACACAATTTTTAAAATCGCTTTTAAGAATTGCCTTTCATTTCCATGCATAATCATTGAGTAGTTTTGTTTCAGGACGTTATTAAATTCCCAGTATAAATCATTATCCTTGGAAATTTTGCAGGGACTCAAATTTACTTTATCATGTTTACCTTTGCTTACACATACACGTTTGTTTATGGTGTAAATCAAGGATTTTCTTTTGTTCCCCTTCCCTTTTCCTTTGTTTGTACTATAACTTTTTCGCAACAGCTCTCATTGGTTTTGTACACGTTTCTAACCGAGGAATCCTCGATTTGGTCCCTGTCCTCGATTCTCCGATGATGTTGCACATGTGTGTCCTCGATTTACACCATAAACAAACGCTGTACCTCTTGAACAAAGTCATGGCTCTGCAAACACGCTGGATGAGGATTGCTAACAATTTTATCGAGATGCTGCGCCAACATTTCCAAGACCATCAACTTTGAAATAAGCTTATTAGCAAGACTACCAAACACTGGTGAGGAAGGCAGCTTGAATGGTTGCATTGCATCTACTCTGATGGATGGCAGATAGGACAGCGAATGAGAGTTTGAAAAATTACATACATACGGGGATTCAGTCATATGGGGATACAGTCATTTTAGGTTCCTCAAAAATTCTTTCCAATGTCACCCCCCCCCCCAATCTGCAGGTCACAAAATCACAAAGTTGTCAGAACACTTATTGTACGAAAGGAGTAAGGTATTACACACACCCAGATTTACATATGTCCAGTCTGCTTTCTTGTGTGCTTGTGTACAATGCTTTAATAATAATAATAACTGGATTTTATACAGAGCGCCAAATTGCCAAATACAAGGTCATGGCTGGTGGTAAGTTGTCTAGTCTGAGGATCAGACGTTTACGTGTGCAGAACCACACAAACGAACGTCTGATATATCCTAGCATGCAAATTGTACGTGACCCCGTGCGCACCAGCCAATCAGAGTCGACTTTAGAAACTGTGACGTCATTTCGATCAGAAACGTGGAGTAAGCTGTTGATGGGTCGATTTGGCTGCCACGTTTTTGTAAAACAACACTTGCCTGATAAATAACCAAGACAACAATACAAATGCACTGAATTCTGGTTCAGCAATGCCTTACAGGTCCTATTCACAGGTTGAATTCTGACTCAGGATCAAAATGACGACAACAAAAAAAACCTTCGAATGTGGGATGTAGAGGTTGTACTTGTAGGTGCCTTGGGCTGGGAATATGGTATGATTTCGTGGTTTAAAGGGTGGTACCCGGTACATGTAGTAGGTTTTAAAGGGAGCACACCATTCCACATACCACAGTTCAGCTCAAACTTTACAGAAATGACTCTTGCCGACACACTGATCAAGTCCTGACGAAATCAACATGCATTACGAGAACATTTTGCATCACATATCGGGCCTTTTGGCAAGTACCAGAAACTACTTGATGCAAATGCGAATCGACTTTGACATCTGGAAACATTCACTTCGAAATTTCACTTGAGTTGCAATGCCTTCCACTTTTTCAAATTTGCAGCACCAATTGCTGAAGTGATTCCACAAATTTGCTTTCATGTTCGCTTTCGTGCAAAGTATAAACCGGCCGTTAAAGGGAATATATATACAACATTTGTAAACATCGAAAAATAAAACTACCAAGTTTTTTACGAAATACCTTACTAGGATGTTGGTAAATGACAGTCACAAGCATTCTGTAAAATTACGGCACCTGGTGTGAAGTCATTTTCAAGAAAATGGTATTTTTGTATACATTTCCAACGGTGGTCGGCAGACCACCGTTGGAAAAGCCTAACTACATGTATTGTTCAACTACTGCTCCATATTTACCATTTGTTTCAGTTCAAATTGTGTTTGCTATTGGTTACATGTTCATGAATGGGTGCAGGCCAGCTAGACTGGTTCCCTTACCTTACAATTTTCAGGCATCTATAAATTGATCCATTTCATCTTTAGTGGAGTCAGAGAACCAACTTGAACATTTTTGTTTTTCTTGTTTTTTTCGAGCATTTTCGGACACGAAACTTCAAACATGTCAGTGTAACAATATTTTGATCTATTATACTAACCCCTCAACTAGTTCATTTCTGAAGATTACAGCGAAAGCCAATGATGTACATTCCCTTTAATGGTGCCCATTTAAAAAGCAAGAACATAACATCTACTGTAAATTGTACAAAGACCCATATTGCAAGTTCCTTAAATGTGCCGCTTTTCTGTCTCCAAATTACAGTGTGATTTTCTTGTTTACTTTCTGGCATAACAGAGGGAAGAAGTTTCCGGCTTTGCGTCAAGGGCAATGATGATGGAGAGAATGAGAGTCCCACTCAAGCTCCTAAAGACTACCTGCCACTATCCACAATGGATCAAACTCCCAAGCAACCTGTGGATGTCTGAATACAGGTGCGGATCAAGGATTTTTTTAGATGAGGGGCACACCTTTGGAGCAACTAATGTGAGCGCGGGCCACAAAGCCCTTAAGGCGCTGGGTCCGGGGCCGGCTTAAAAACCCTGAAAAATTTTGGATTCTAGATGCTCTGTGCTGCAATCTGAGGCAATTCTTGGCCCCTTTCCCCTGAATTATTTGAGCAAAATGTTATTAGATAAGGATTTTTTAAAATATACTCTTGCTTTTACAAATTGTAAGTTACTGGTTTTGTTTTTTGAGCGAAGCAGTTTTTCATCAATTCAGAACTGATTGAACTGATCCAGAAATAGGAAAAGTGGCATCGGTACTTTTGACGTCGCAAAGTCAAAATTAAAAGAGCTGAAATTTGGAAAATTATTTTGTAGTATCTCCATCACTCAAGTCAAACTTTTTAATCAATGTTACTTGAATTTGTGGATCAGTTGAGCGGAAAACAGCCTGAATGATGTTTGCTATCCGGAATGGGAAAACGACTGTACCGGTACGATCAAATTTTCCTCGCTTGAACTTCAGAAAGCAACACACTGTGTTCCATCAAACTTGCCAGAGCGAGTCTCGAGTGCTAAATCTTGCCTTTTGGCAATACCTGCTGACTGTTTTTGTCTTAAGACCGGCCTGTCACATTATATGCGCTCCCATAGGAGACTTTACGGCGACCAACAATATTAAATTAATTTCACAATCGCAGCGAGGATGCAAGAAAACGACAATGATCTCTAATGTCCCCTACATGACCTCTGACCTCAACCTCCCAGAGAAGAATTGTCTCTTGCCACCCAAAGCCCACTGCTTCAAAGTTTTATCGGAATCCAACACAGCATGTACAATGTTACAAAGGTTCTTCAAAAACTCAACCTAAAACTTCTATGAATTAATCAATTATTGACCTCAGCTGACCTTTGACACACGACCTTCCCCCTGAAAAATACCCCACATCATCTTCGACACTCAGTGACCCTTGCGTCCAAGTTTTCTGGAATTCAGTTGGGTACTTGGGAAATGAGAGTAATTTGAAAAACCTGAACATGTACAATGTACGGGCATACCGTTATGCAGTCCTACAGAATTGAGTGACACAAAAACCCCAGCTGTTTGCGAGGTCACAAAAGTCATAATAATTATGTGTATTTCTATATCTTTGTACTTCCAATGCTATTAATGCAGAAAACAGTGCTAGACTACTTTGTGATTGCGGGATTATATACACCGACAACAATGTAACACTATCGGTTCGGCAATTGTCTTTGTACATCCAATGCTAATGCAGACTACAGTGCTTGACTACTTTATGCTTGAGTAACACTGATGGATTCATCTCTCGGTTAAAAGGACGATGGTTGGTAAAGAGACACACCCTTCCATATAGAACAACTCAGCTCATACTATACTGACACACTGATCAAGTACTGAAGAATTCAACATGCATTACGAGGACATTCTGAATCATATCGGGCCTTTTGGCAAGTACCAGAAACTGATACTTTTGGCCTGTGTTTTGATTAAGATTCCAACTGCGTTTCACTCCATAGGGCAGGTGTTCCTGGCTGCTAACACCGATCACTGGTGTGCAGTACCAGCCAGCCAGATGATCAACTGCAGCCAACTCCGGCTGGCTGAGTGTCAAGAAGAGCAGAAGAGCTACAGTATTCCCTATGAGATTGATGATGATGGAAACAAAGTCTACTCCTCGTGTGAGCGGTATGTCATGAATGATGAAGACGTTGGTAGAAACATGAGTTTGAATTCAACGGACGTCATCTCCTGCGATGCTGGCTGGAAATTTGATCACTCACGCTACAAGTCCACCATCAATGAAGATTTCAGCTTGGTCTGTGACAGACAGGATCTACCTGCCTATGCCCAGTCAGTTTGGTTTGCAGGATTGCTGGTTGGTTCCTTGGTGTGGGGTTCTGTGGGTGACTGGATTGGTAGGAGAAAGACCTTTATTTTAACTGTCATTCTTGTCACAATTTCATCGACTGTTACATCTTTTGTGCCCAACTTTACTGCCTACGCAGTCATGCGCTTCTTTACAGCAGCCTGTGCTTATGGTCTAAATCTCATGATATATGTCTTAGCTTCTGAAATAGTTGGTCCTAAAAGTCGTGTAGGTGCAACAACTGTGCTATTTCTAGCCTTTGCTGTAGGTTATATGATTCTGTCCCTTCTGGCATTCATTCTGAAAGCATGGCGCCACCTACAGTTAGCTATATCACTCCCCTTCGTCCTGACTTTTCTTGCGATCATTGTGTTCCCTGAATCTCCTCGCTGGCTGATAACAAAAGGCAGATACAAAGAAGCTACCAAAATCATTGAAAAGATAGCTAAAGTGAATGGTACCGAGGCTCCAGAAGACTTACTGGACAAACTGAGTGAAGACAGCAAAGAAGACAAGAAGCAGCCATCTCGCATCCCTGTCACCCAACTTGCTCTGATCCGCACTCCCAACCTCCGCAAGAAAACTCTCATCCTTTGGGTTGACTGGTTTGTTGCTAACATGGTATATTACGGACTATCTCTGAGTACCTCTGCCTTGGGGGTAGATGATTACCTTGCTGCCTTTGTCTCTGGTGCCATAGAGATACCCAGCTATCTTTTCTGTTGGTATATGATGGACCGTTTTGGCAGACGCATTACCCTAGTTGCCTTCTACATCTTTGGTGGAGTGTTTTGCCTCATAACAATCTTCATTCCTCTTGGAGCTGCCAGGGCTGCAGTAGCCATGTTCGGCAAATTTGCAATCACTGCAGCATTCGGTCACATCTACATCTACTCCCTTGAAATCTATCCAAAAATCATCCGGAGTATCGGCATGGGTACATCTTCCATGATGGCTCGTGTTAGTGGCATCCTCTGTCCAATCATCTTGAACCTGGGCAAGTACTGGAAACCACTACCTCTCTGTGTCTTTGGAGGAAGCGCCATCATTGCTGGAGTCCTGTCTCTGATGCTCCCAGAGACCATGGGATACAGTCTGCCTGATACCATTCAGGATGGAGAGAATTTCGGCAGTAAGTCACACAATCATTTACTCTCCTATCACTTTTTCTCATCCTGTGCTTGCTCTGAGGTTTGAAAGCGGCATTCCCCATGCTATTTCATCCCGAATAATAGATTCCTTTTCTAAAGTGCTATTTTTCTAGCACTTCAAAAGTTATTCACTTGTGAATGAGATATCGACCCCCAAAAGATCAGCCAAATCCAATTATTTACTGAATTATCACTGGTTCCCGCCCAACAATCAATAGCAAATACGTGCGGACCGCTAGCCAGTCTGCTCGCAAAGTGGATCCGTCTGTGCCCGAAACAAAACGAAACACTTTCATAGGTTTGGAGACTTCTAAAAAAGGGGAAAAGAGGTTGTTTTTTTGGTTGCAATCAAACGTACGAGTTGAAAATGATTAATTATAACAAAATTGGGGGGGGGGGAACACAACTTAAATCGACTGTCCTTTCTGAAAAGACAATAAATATGCCACAGTTCCTAAATGTGCTGCAATTTTTCAACTACAGCACGTTTTTCTTGTTTACTTTCTGGTATTACAGAGGGAAGAAGCTTTCAGCTTTGCGTCAAGGGCAATGATGATGGAGAGAATGAGAGTCCCACTCAAGCTCCTATCGACTACCTGCCACTATCCACAATGGATCAAACTCCCAAGCAACCTGTGGATGTCTGAATACAGGTGCGGATCCAGGATTTCTTTAGACGGGGTCACACCTTTGGAGCAACTAATGTGAGCGCAGGGCGCGAAGCCCTTACGGCGCTGGGTCCGGGGTTGGCTTAAGAACCCCGACAAATGTTGGATTCTAGATGCTCTGTGCTGCAATCTGAGGCGATTCCTGGCCCCTTTACCCTGAATTACTTGAGCAAAATTGTATTAGATCATAAGGATTGTTTTAAATATACTCTTGCTTTTACAAATTGTAAGTTACTGGTGAACGTACTAACATAGTTGAAAACCAAGTATTTTTGTCTTCATATTTTCTTGCATTTTATTTTTGGTAAAGGAATTGTATTGACTTTGTATGTAAACTGTTGCAGCGATGCGTTGGGGCATTTGCTCCGAGGACTATATGCAAGTGCAGATCACAAATGTCTTACGGCGTGGGGTCCAGGCCCGCTGAAGGGCCCCGGGCAATTTTGGATTCTAGATGCTCTGTGGTGCAATCTCAGGCGATTCCTGGTCCCTTTTCCGTTAGCCCTGAGTTATTTGAGCAAAATTTGTAAGATTATAACGATTTTTTTCATTGAAATTAGGTTTTGCCCTTCACCGACGTTTAAACACTGCATACTCAGTGTGTTACCTCCCGAGTGAAAGTTGGAAAAAATCACTCGGGTAGGACTCGAACCCACGACCTCCTGCTTTCTGGTGCAGATGTCTTACCACTCGACCACCGAGCTAATAGATTTTTCATTGGTTTAAAATATACTCTTGCTTTTGTATGTCTTTTAAATTTCTTCGGTTCTTCACTTGATAACCATGTATTTTCGTCTGCATAGTTATGTTCTTGCATTTCATTTTTGAAAGTGAATTATATAGAGTTAGTTTGTCAACTGTTGCTACAATGCGAAGGGACATCAGCCTCGAGGACTAAAGTGGAGCGCGAATGTCATACGTTGTGTGGTCCGGGGCCTGCTTAAGGGCCCAAGGAAACTTTGGATTCTAAATACTCTGTGGTGAAATCTGAAGCGATTCCTGGCCCCTCTTTCCCTGAGTTATTTGAGCAAAATGTTTCAAGATTATAAGATTTTTTTATTGGTTTAAAAATACTCTTGCTTTTACAAGCCTTTTAAGTTTCTTCTGTATCTCACTTGATAAGCATGTATTTTCGTCTGCATAATTATTTTTGTGCATTTTATTTTTGAAAAGGAATTCTATAGACTTTGTAAACTGTTGCAAGGATGCTTTGCAATCTAATGTTTTGTTTCAAGTTGAAATTTTCAGTTTATCAATAAGAACAAACTGCTTGAACATGTAAATTGAATTCAAGTTTCAAATTAGTGTAATTTAATCAAATTAAAACAGAGGAGCAATTAGGCCTCCATGCACATTGTAAATTCACAGCCCAGATTTATCTCATGACTAATCTCATGCATGCATAATGTTATTGCCCAAACATTTTACAGAAATGTCCTTGGTTTTAATTCAGTCCATTTTCAATTTCAATGAATAGGGCCTATACATGTACATGTATTTGTAAATAAACCATCGGTGCAGCAAGACAAATTGCATAACACAATCATCACAGTTCCTATACATGCAACTGGTCTCTTACAAAAAATGCTCATCTTGCCTTTTGGCGCCATGATTGCAATTCCCACATGGTACGACACATTTTGAAGGTGGATACGTCATTTGGTTATGTAAAAAAATACAGGCTTGTCCGCAAAGTTGCGGAAAAGCCAAAAAGAGAATCTCCTCGGTACAACACTCGGACCGTGTGAATTCGAATATTTTGTTCGTACTCTTTAGTCAAATAAACTCTTGCATCAAATGTTTGTTGAATCAAAATAAGTTGTAGAGTCTCTAATGTTTGAAAATTTGCCAACGAATGACGGTAGGTTTTTGCCTAGTTCCAGATCGCGCGTTCAAGTAGGAACTACACGCGCATTAATTGCTTTTATGTGACGTATTCTGTGATGGGTCAAAGGTTTCGGTCTGTGCATGTTCGTGCCGTCCCGCTGCAGACAAAAGTTTAAAAATCATTTACGTGAATCCTCTTTTTAATATTTGCTGGAATTCTCTTGAATGAACGGTTTTTCGAAAAATTAAATAATACTTGACCAGAAAATTGATTTTCTTGCGTGATTTTGTTTTTCCAGCAAAGCAGTTTTTGATCGAATCAGAACTGATTAAACTGATCGGGAACTAGGAAAAGTGGCATCGGTACTTTTGACATCGCAAAATCAAAATTAAAAGAGCTTAAAGGGAATGTACATCATTGGCTGTCGCTGTTATTTTCAGAAATGAACTATTTGAGGGGTTAGTATAATAGATCAAATATTGTTAAACTGACATGTTTGAAATTTTGTGTTCGAAAATGCTGGAAAAACCAAGAAAAACAAAAATGTTCAAGTAGTCTGGTTCCTGGACTCAACTAAAGATAAAATGGATCAATTTATAGATGCCAGAAAATTGTAAGGTAAGGGGATCCAGTCTAGCTGGCCTGCACCTGTTCATGAACATGTAACCAATAGCAAACAAAATTTGGACTAAAAAAGGGTACATTTGGAGCAGAAGTCGAACAATAGTTAGGTTTTTCCAACGATGGTTGGCCGACCAGCGTTGGAAATGTATACAAATATACAATTTTCTTGAAAATGACTTCACACCAGGTGCCATAATTTTACAGGTTGCTTTAGACTGTCATTTACCAACATCCTAGTGCGGTATTTCGTAAAAACTTGGTAGTTTTATTTTTCGATGTTTGCAAATGTTGTATATTCCCTTTAAATTTGGAAAATTATTTTTTAGTATTTCCATCACTCAAGGTAAACTTTTTAATCAATGTCACTTGAATTCGTGGATCAGTTGAGCCGAAAACAGCCTGAATGATGTTTGCTATCCGGAATGGGAAAACGACTGTACGATCAAATTTTCCTCCCTTGAACTTCAGAAAGCAACACACCGCGTTCCGTCTAGCTTGCCAGAGCACGTCTCAAGTGCTAAATCTTGCCTTTTGGCGAAACCTGCTGACTGTTTTTGTCCTAAGAACAAAAGGGCCTGTCACATTATATGCACTCCCATAGGAGACTTTACGGCAACCAAAAAATTAAATTAATTTAACAATCATAGCGAGGATGCAAGAAAATGACAATCTCTAATGTCCCCTACATGACCTTTGACCTCAACCTCCCAGAGAAGAATTGTCTCTTGCCACCCAAGGCTCACTGCTTCAAAGTTTCATCAGAATCCATCAGAGCATGTACAATGTTACAAACGTTCTTCAAAAACTCAACCTAAACTTTTATGAATTAATCAATTATTGACCTCAGCTGACCTTTGACACACGACCTTTCACCTGAAAAATACTCCACATTATCTTCGACCCTCAGTGGTCCTTGCATCCAAGTTTTATGGAATTCAGTCGGGTACTTGGAAAATGAGAGTAATTTGAAAAACCTGAACACGGGCATACGCGCATACAGTCCTATACAGAATTGAGTGACACAAAAACCCCAGTTCTGTAAGAGGTCACGAAAGTTGTTAAATATGTCTATTTATATATTCTTTGTGCTTTCAATGCTTTCATAGACTACTGTACATAAAGCACAGCCTTTTATGCTTGAAGGGGTGAAATACCCAGACAACAATACACATACTCTGCTTGAGCAATGCCATACAGGTCCTAATCACAGATTGGATTCATAAGTTAAAAGGGCAGTAGTTGGTTTTGACTGAGGGAATGAACACACCCTTCCGCATGCATCAGCTCAGCTCAAACTTTTCATGCTGACACACTGATCAAGTACTGAAGAATTCAACATGCATTACGAGGACATTTTGAATCATATCGGGCCTTTAGGCAAGTACCAGAAACTGCTGGTGTTTGCCTTGTTTTTGGTTAGTATTCCACCTCCGTTTCACTTCATCGGGCAGGTGTTCCTGGCTGCTAACACCGATCACTGGTGTGCAGTACCAGCCAGCCAGATGATCAACTGCAGCCAACTCCAGCTGGCTGAGTGTCAGGAAGAGCAGAAGAGCTACAGTATTCCCTATGAGATTGATGATGATAAAAACAAAGTCTACTCCTCGTGTGAGCGGTATGTCATGAATGATGAAGACGTTGGTAGAAACATGAGTTTTAATTCAACGGACGTCATCTCCTGCGATGCTGGCTGGAAATTTGATCACTCGAGCTACAAGTCCACCATCAACGAAGATTTCAGCTTGGTCTGTGACAGACAGGATCTACCTGCCTATGCCCAGTCAGTTTGGTTTGCAGGATTGCTGGTTGGTTCCTTAGTGTGGGGTTCTGTGGGAGACTGGATTGGTAGGAGAAGGACCTTTATTTTAACTGTCATTCTTGTCACAATTTCATCGACTGTTACATCTTTTGTGCCCAACTTTACTGCCTACGCTGCCATGCGCTTCTTTACAGCAGCCTGTGCTTATGGTGGAAGTCTCATGATATATGTCTTAGCTTCTGAAATAGTTGGTCCTAAAAATCGTGTAGGTACAACAACTGTGCTTTTTTCTGCCTTTTCTGTGGGTTACATGATTCTGTCCCTTTTGGCATATCTTCTGAGAGAATGGCGCCACCTACAGTTAGCTATATCACTCCCCTTCGTCCTGACTTTACTTGCGATCATTGTGTTCCCTGAATCTCCTCGCTGGCTAATAACAAAAGGCAGATACAAAGAAGCTACCAAAATCATTGAAAAGATGGCTAAAGTGAATGGTACCGAGGCTCCAGAAGACTTACTGGACAAACTGAGTGAAGACAGCAAAGAAGACAAGAAGCAGCCTTCTCGCATCCCTGTCACCCAACTTGATCTGATCCGCACTCCCAACCTCCGCAAGAAAACTCTCATCCTTTGGGTTGACTGGTTTGTTGTCAACATGGTGTATTATGGACTATCTCTGAGTACCTCTGCCTTGGGGCTAGATGATTACCTTGCTGCCTTTGTCTCTGGTGCCATAGAGATACCCAGCTATCTTTTCTGTTGGTATATGATGGACCGTTTTGGCAGACGCATAACCCTAGTTGGTTTCTACATCTTTGGTGGAGTGTTTTCCCTCATTACAATCTTCATTCCTCTTGGAGCTGCCAGAGCTGCAGTAGCCATGGTGGGCAAATTCGCAATCAGTGCAGCCTTCGGTCACATCTACATCTACACTCTTGAAATCTATCCAACCATCATCCGGAGCGTCGGCATGGGTACATCTTCCATGGTGGCTCGTGTTAGTGGCATCCTCTCTCCTATCATCTTGATCCTGGGCAAGTACTGGGAACCACTGCCTCTCTGTGTCTTTGGAGGAAGCGCCATCATTGCTGGAGTCCTGTCTCTAATGCTCCCAGAGACCATGGGATACAGTCTGCCTGATACCATTCAGGATGGAGAGAACTTCGGCAGTAAGTCATACAATCATTTACTCTTCTATCACTTTTTCTCATTCTTTGCTTAGTCCGAAGGTCTTAACTCTCCTCGTGAGAAGTCAATATTAGGAGCAATATGTAAAACCCTTCAAAACCCTCCAGTTCACTTTCAGGTGAAGAGATATGAAGTGTTAAAGTAACTGTGTCACTCAGTCACTGCACAAAAACAGCACTGTGGAGAGCAGTGAAGAGTGACTGAATCTTTCCGCTTGCCCTGATCTTAACCATACAAAGGAATTGTGCAAGGAGTTTAAGTGCTGTCCATACCCCACAGAAGATTACCTCAAAGGACATTTGAAGTGTGGATGATAACTCTGTTGTGAAAAATGGTTTGGCAAACTTGCAGAAGAGTAGGAAGGTTAATGGTGCCCATTTAAAAAAGAAACCAAGAAAATAATAATGACTAGATTCATTCTATGAAAACTTAAGTTCCTTAATGCGTAAGCTTCTCTTATTTACTTTTTGGTATAACAGAGGGAAGAAGCTTCCAGCTTTGCGTCAAGGGTAATGATGATGGAGAGAATGAGAGTCCCACTCAAGCTCCTGTCGACTACCTGCCACTATCCAAAATGGATCAAACTCCCAAGCAACCTGTGGATGTTTGAATACAGGCGCGGATCCAGGATTTCTTTAGACAGGGGGCACACCTTTGGAGCAACTAATGTGAGCGCAGGGCGCGAAGTCCTCACGGCGCTGGGTCCGGGGCCCGCTTAAGAACCCCGACAAATTTTGGATTCTAGATGTGCTGCAATCTGAGGCGATTCCTGGTCCCTTTCCCCTGAACTATTTGAGCAAAATTTTATTAGATCATAAGGATTTTTAAAAATATACTCTTGCTTTTACAAATTGTAAGTTACTGGTGTACTTCAAAGTTGAAAACCATGTATTTTCGTCTTGATATTTTCTTGCATTTTATTTTTGGTAAAGGAATTGTATTGACTTAGTTTGTAAACTGTTGCAGCGATGCGTTGGGGCATTTGCTCCGAGGACTATATGTGAGCGCAGATCACAAATCTTACGGCGTGGGGTCCGGGCCCGCTGAAGGGCCCCGGGAAATTTTGGATTCTAGATGCTCTGTGGTGCAATCTCAGGCGATTCCTGGCCCCTTTTCCCTTAACCCTGATTTATTTGAGCAAAATTATTAAGATTATATTGATTTTTTCATTGGTTTAAAATATACTCTTGCTTTTGTATGTGTTTTACGTTTCTTCGGTTCTTCACTTGATAACCATTTATTTTCGTCTGCATAATTATGTTCTTGCATTTTATTTTTGAAAGTGAATTATATAGAGTTAGTTTGTCAACTGTTGTAACAATGCGAAGGGACATCTGCCTCGAGGACTAAAGTGGAGCGCGAATGTCATACGTTGTGTGGTCCGGGGCCTGCTTAAGGGCCCCAGGAAACTTTGGATTTTAAATGCTCTGTGGTGAAATCCGAAGCGATTCCTGGCCCTCTTTCCCTGAGTTATTTGAGCAAAATGTTTCAGGATTATAAGATTTGTTTTATTGGTTTAAAAATACTCTTGCGTTTACAAACCTTTTAAGTTTCTTCGGTTCTTCACTTGAAAACCATGTATTTTCGTCTGCATAATTATGTTCTTGCATTTCATTTTTGAAAGTGAATTATATAGAGTTAGTTTGTCAACTGTTGCTACAATGCGAAGGGACATCAGCCTCGAGGACTAAAGTGGAGCGCGAATGTCATACGTTGTGTGGTCCGGGGCCTGCTTAAGGGCCCCAGGAAACTTTGGATTTTAAATGCTCTGTGGTGAAATCCGAAGCGATTCCTGGCCCTCTTTCCCCGAGTTATTTGAGCAAAATGTTTCAAGATTATATGATTTATTTTATTGGTTTAAAAATACTCTTGCTTTTACAAGCCTTTTAAGTTTCTTCTGTATCTCACTTGATAAGCATGTATTTTCGTCTGCATAATTATTTTTGTGCATTTTATTTTTGAAAAGGAATTCTATAGACTTTGTAAACTGTTGCAAGGAAGCTTTGCAATCTAATGTTTTGTTTCAAGTTGAAATTTTCAGTTTATCAATAAGAACAAACTGCTTGAACATGTAAATTGAATTCAAGTTTCAAATTAGTGTAATTCAATCAAATTAAAACAGAGGAGCAATTAGGCCTCTATGCACATTGTAAATTCACAGCTCAGATTTATTTCATGACTAATCTCATGCATGCATAATGTAATTGCCCAAACATTTTACAGAAATATCCTAGGTTTTAGTTCAGATTTTTTTTTTGGGGGGGGGGGGGGGTTAATACTCTTGCTTTTACAAGCCTTTGAAGTTTCTTCTGTATCTCACTTGATAACCATGTACTTTCGTCTGCATGATTATTTTCGTGCATTTTATTTTTGAAATGTAATTCTATAGACTTTGTAAACTGTTGCAAGGAAGCTTTGCAATCTAATGTTTTGTTTCAAGTTGAAATTTTCAGTTTATCAATAAGAACAAACTGCTTGAACATGTAAATTGAATTCAAGTTTCAAATTAGTGTAATTCAATCAAATTAAAACAGAGGAGCAATTAGGCCTCTATGCACATTGTAAATTCACAGCTCAGATTTATTTCATGACTAATCTCATGCATGCATAATGTAATTGCCCAAACATTTTACAGAAATATCCTAGGTTTTAGTTCAGTCCATTTTCAATTTCAATGAATAGGGCCTATACATGTACATGTATATGTAAATAAACCATCGGCGCAGCAAGACAAATTGTATAACACAATCATCACAGTTCCTATACATGCAACTGGTCTCTTACAAAAAATGCTCATCTTGCCTTTTGGCGCCATGATTGCAATTCCCACATGGTACGACACATTTTGAAGGTGGATGCATCATTTGGTTATGTAAAAAAATTCAGGCTTGTCCGCAAAGTTGCGGAAAAGCCAAAAAGAGAATCTCCTCGGTACAACACTCGGACCGTGTGATTTCGAGTATTTCGTTCGTACTCTATAGTCGTATAAACTCTTGCATCAAATGTTTGTTGAATCAAAATAGGTTGTAGAGTCTCTAATATTTGAAAATTTGCCAACGAATGACGGCATGTTTTTGCCTAGTTCCGGATCGCGCATGCAAGTAGGAACTACATACGCATCTATTGCTTTATGTGAGGTATTCTGTGATAGATCAAAGGTCTGTGCGTGTTCGTGCTGTCCCGCTGCAGACAAAAGTTTAAAAATCATTTACGTGATTCCTCTTTTTAATATTTGCTGGAATTCTCTTGAATGAACTGTTTTTCAAAAAATTAAATAATACTTGATCAGAAAATTGATTTTCTTGCGTGATTTTGTTTTTCGAGCGCAGCAGTTTTTTATCGATTCAGAACTGATTGAACTGATCCAGAAATAGGAAAAGTGGCATCGGTACTTTGGACGTCACTAAGTCACAATTAAAAGAGCTTAAATTTGGAAAATTATTTTGTAGTATCTTCATCACTCAAGGTAAACCTATGTCACTTGAATTCGTGGATCAGTTGAGCCAAAAGCAGCCTGAATGATGTTTGCTATCCGGAATAGGGAAACAACTGTACGATCACATTTTCCTCGCTCGAACTTCAGAAAGCAACACACCGCGTTCCATCTAGCTTGCCAGAGCACGTCTCGAGTGCTAAATCTTGCCTTTTGGCAATACCTGCTGACTGTTTTTGTCCTAAAAACAAAAGGGCCTGTCACATTATATGCACTCCCAAAGGAGACTTTACAGCGACCAACAATATTAAATTAATTAACAATCGCAGCGAGGATGCAAGAAAATGACAATGATCTCTTATGTCTCCTACATGACTTTTGACCTCAAACTCCCAGAGAAGAATTGTCTCTTGCCAGTTGCCACCCAAGGCTCACTGCTTCAAAGTTTCATCAGAATCCATCACAGCATGTACAATGTTAAAAACTTTCTCCAAAAATGTAACCTAAACTTCTATGAATTAATCAATTATTGACCTCAGCTGACCTTTGACACACGACCTTTCACCTGAAAAATACCCAACATTATCTTCGACACTCAGTGACCCTTGTGCCCAAGTTTTATGGAATTCAGTCTGGTTCTTGGGAAATGAGAGTAATTTGAAAAACCTGAACATGGCCATACGCGCATATACAGATTTGAGTGACACAAAAACCATAGCTCTGTAAGAGGTCACGAAAGTTGTTAAATGTGTATTTATATATTCTTTGTGCTTTCAATGCTTTCATAGACTACTGTACATAAAGCACAGCCTTTTGTGCTTGAAGGGGTGAAATACCCAGACAACAATACACATACTCTGCTTGAGCAATGCCATACAGGTCCTATACACAGATTGGATTCATAGGTTAAAAGGGCAGTAGTTGGTTTTGACGGAGCGAACACACCCTCCTGCATGCATCAGCTCAGCTCAAACTTTTCATGCTGACACACTGATCAAGTACTGAAGAATTCAACATGCATTACCAGGACATTTTGAATCATATCGGGCCTTTTGGCAAGTACCAGAAACTGCTGGTGTTTGCCTTGTTTTTGGTTATTATTTCACCTCCCTTTCACTTCATCGGGCAGGTGTTCCTGGCTGCTAACACCGATCACTGGTGTGCAGTACCAGCCAGCCAGATGATCAACTGCAGCCAACTCCAGCTGGCTGAGTGTCAGGAAGAGCAGAAGAGCTACAGTATTCCATATGAGATTGATGATGATGGAAACAAAGTCTACTCCTTGTGTGAGCGGTATGTCATGAATGATGAAAACATTGGTAGAAATGAGAGTTTCAATTCACTGACGTTATGTACTGCGATGCTGGCTGGGAATTTGATCACTCACGCTACAAGTCCACCATTAATGAAGATTTCAGCTTGGTCTGTGACAGACAGGATCTACCTCCCTATGCCCAGTCAGTTTGGTTTGCAGGATTGCTGGTTGGTTCCTTGGTGTGGGGTTCTGTGGGCGACTGGATTGGTAGAAGAAATACCTTCATTTTAACTGTCATTCTTGTCACAATTTCATCGACTGTTACATCTTTTGTGCCCAACTTTACTGCCTACGCTGCCATGCGCTTCTTTACAGCAGCCGGTGCTTATGGTGGATATCTCATGATATATGTCTTAGCTTCTGAAATAGTTGGTCCTAAAAATCGTGTAGGTGCAACAACTGTGCTATTTCTAGCCTTTGGTGTAGGTTACATGATTCTGTCCCTTCTGGCATTCCTTCTGAGAGAATGGCGCCACCTACAGTTAGCTATATCACTCCCCTTCGTCCTGACGTTTCTTGTGATCATTGTGTTCCCTGAATCCCCTCGCTGGCTGATAACAAAAGGCAGATACAAAGAAGCTACCAAAATCATTGAAAAGATAGCTAAAGTGAATGGTACCGAGGCTCCAGAAGACTTACTGGACAAACTGAGTAAAGACAGCAAAGAAGACAAGAAGCAGCCTTCTCGCATCCCTGTCACCCAACTTGATCTGATCCGTACTCCCAACCTACGCAAGAAAACTCTCATCCTTTGGGTTGACTGGTTTGTTGCCAACATGGTATATTACGGACTATCTCTGAGTACCTCTGCCTTGGGGGTAGATGATTACCTTGCTGCCTTTGTCTCTGGCGCCACAGAGATACCCAGCTATCTTTTCTGTTGGTATATGATGGACCGTTTTGGCAGACGCATTACCCTAGTTGCCTTCTACATCTTTGGTGGAGTGTTTTGCCTCATAACAATCTTCATTCCTCTTGGAGCTGCCAGAGCTGCAGTAGCCATGTTCGGCAAATTTGCAATCACTGCAGCATTCGGTCACATCTACATCTACTCCCTTGAAATCTATCCAAAAATCATCCGGAGTATCGGCATGGGTACATCTTCCATGATGGCTCGTGTTAGTGGCATCCTCTGTCCAATCATCTTGAACCTGGGCAAGTACTGGAAACCACTACCTCTCTGTGTCTTTGGAGGAAGCGCCATCATTGCTGGAGTCCTGTCTCTGATGCTCCCAGAGACCATGGGATACAGTCTGCCTGATACCATTCAGGATGGAGAGAATTTCGGCAGTAAGTCACACAATCATTTACTCTCCTATCACTTTTTCTCATCCGGTGCTTGCTCTGAGGTTTGAAAGCGGCATTCCCCATGCTATTTCATCCCGAATAATAGATTCCTTTTCTAAAGTGCTATTTTTCTAGCACTTCAAAAGTTATTCACTTGTGAATGAGATATCGACCCCCAAAAGATCAGCCAAATCCAATTATTTACTGAATTATCACTGGTTCCCGACCAACAATCAATAGCAAATACGTGCGGACCGCTAGCCAGTCTGCTCGCAAAGTGGATCCGTCTGTGCCCGAAACAAAACGAAACACTTTCATAGGTTTGGAGACTTCTAAAAAAAGGGGAAAAGAGGTTGTTTTTTTGGTTGCAATCAAACGTACGAGTTGAAAATGATTAATTATAACAAAATTGGGGGGGGGGGAACACAACTTAAATCGACTGTCCTTTCTGAAAAGACAATAAATATGCCACAGTTCCTAACTGTGCTGCAATTTTTCAACTACAGCACGTTTTTCTTGTTTACTTTCTGGTATTACAGAGGGAAGAAGCTTTCAGCTTTGCGTCAAGGGCAATGATGATGGAGAGAATGAGAGTCCCACTCAAGCTCCTATCGACTACCTGCCACTATCCACAATGGATCAAACTCCCAAGCAACCTGTGGATGTCTGAATACAGGTGCGGATCCAGGATTTCTTTAGACGGGGTCACACCTTTGGAGCAACTAATGTGAGCGCAGGGCGCGAAGCCCTTACGGCGCTGGGTCTGGGGTTGGCTTAAGAACCCCGACAAATGTTGGATTCTAGATGCTCTGTGCTGCAATCTGAGGCGATTCCTGGCCCCTTTACCCTGAATTACTTGAGCAAAATTGTATTAGATCATAAGGATTGTTTTAAATATACTCTTGCTTTTACAAATTGTAAGTTACTGGTGAACGTACTAACATAGTTGAAAACCAAGTATTTTTGTCTTCATATTTTCTTGCATTTTATTTTTGGTAAAGGAATTGTATTGACTTTGTATGTAAACTGTTGCAGCGATGCGTTGGGGCATTTGCTCCGAGGACTATATGCAAGTGCAGATCACAAATGTCTTACGGCGTGGGGTCCAGGCCCGCTGAAGGGCCCCGGGCAATTTTGGATTCTAGATGCTCTGTGGTGCAATCTCAGGCGATTCCTGGTCCCTTTTCCGTTAGCCCTGAGTTATTTGAGCAAAATTTGTAAGATTATAACGATTTTTTTCATTGAAATTAGGTTTTGCCCTTCACCGACGTTTAAACACTGCATACTCAGTGTGTTACCTCCCGAGTGAAAGTTGGAAAAAATCACTCGGGTAGGACTCGAACCCACGACCTCCTGCTTTCTGGTGCAGATGTCTTACCACTCGACCACCGAGCTAATAGATTTTTCATTGGTTTAAAATATACTCTTGCTTTTGTATGTCTTTTAAATTTCTTCGGTTCTTCACTTGATAACCATGTATTTTCGTCTGCATAGTTATGTTCTTGCATTTCATTTTTGAAAGTGAATTATATAGAGTTAGTTTGTCAACTGTTGCTACAATGCGAAGGGACATCAGCCTCGAGGACTAAAGTGGAGCGCGAATGTCATACGTTGTGTGGTCCGGGGCCTGCTTAAGGGCCCCAGGAAACTTTGGATTCTAAATGTTCTGTGGTGAAATCCGAGGCGATTCCTGGCCCTCTTTCCCTGAGTTATTTGAGCAAAATGTTTCAAGATTATGAGATTTTTTTTTTGGGGGGGGGGTTTAATACTCTTGCTTTTACAAGCCTTTGAAGTTTCTTTTGTATCTCACTTGATAACCATGTATTTTCGTCTGCAAAATTATTTTCGAGCATTTTATTTTTGAAAAGGAATTCTATAGACTTTGTAAACTGTTGCAAGGATGTTTTGCTTTCTAATGTTTTGTTTCAAGTTGAAATTTTCAGTTTATCAATAAGAACAAACTGCTTGAACATGTAAATTGAATTCAAGTTTCAAATTAGTGTAATTTAATCAAATTAAAACAGAGGAGCAATTAGGCCTCCATGCACATTGTAAATTCACAGCTCAGATTTATCTCATGACTAATCTCATGCATGTATAATGTAATTGCCCAGACATTTTACAGAAATGTCCTTGGTTTTAATTCAGTAGATTTTCAATTTCAATGATTAGGGCCTATACATGTACGTGTATTTGTAAATAAACCATCGGCGCAGCAAGACAAATTGTATAACACAATCATCACAGTTCCTATACATGCAACTGGTCTCTTACAAAAAATGCTCATCTTGCCTTTTGGCGCCATGATTGCAATTCCCACATGGTACGACACATTTTGAAGGTGGATTCGTCATTTGGTTATGTAAAAAAAATACAGGCTTTTCTGCAAAGTTGCGGAAAAGCCACGCAAAAAATTCTCCTCGGTACAACACTCGGACCGTGTGATTTCGAATATTTTGTTCGTACTCTATAGTCGTATAAACTCTTGCATCGAATGTTTGTTGAATCAAATAAGTTGTAGAGTCTCTTATATTTGAAAATTTGCCAAGGAATGACGGTATGTTTTTGCCTAGTTCCGGATCGCACGTGCAAGTAGGAACTACACGTGCATTAATTGCTTTTATGTGACGTATTCTGTGATGGGTCAAAGGTTTTGGTCTGTGCGTGTTTGTGCCGTCCCGCTGCAGACAACGTTTAAAAATCATTTACATTAATTCTCTTTTCAATATTTGCTGGACAATCGATTGCAAAACTGAAAGAACACTTTCAGAACTGTTTTTCAAAAAATTAAATAATACTTTATCAGAAAATTGATTTTCTTGCTTGATTTTGTTTTTCGAGCGAAGCAGTTTTTGATCAATTTAGAACTGATTGAACTGATCCAGAAATAGGAAAAGTGGCATCGGTACTTTTAACGTCGCAAAGTCAAAATAAAAAGAGCTTAAATTTGGAAAATTATTTTGAAGTATATCTCCATCACTCAAGGTAAACTTTTTAATCAATGTCACTTGAATTTGTGGATCAATTGAGCCGAAAACAGCCTGAATGATGTTTGCTATCCGGAATGGGAAAACGACTGTACGATCAAATTTTCCTCGCTTGAACTTCAGAAAGCAACACTAAGTTTACCATCTAGCTTGCCAGAGCACGTCTCGAGTGCTAAATCTTGCCTTTTGGCAATACCTGCTTACTGTTTTTGTCTTAAGAACAAAAGGGCCTGTCACATTTTATGCGCTCCCATAGGAGACTTTACGGCGACCAACAATATTAAATTAATTTCAAAATCACAGCGAGGATGAAAGAAAACGACAATGATCTCTAATGTCCCCTACATGACCTCTGACCTCAACCTCCCAGAGAAGAATTGTCTCTTGCCACCCAAGGCTCACTGCTTCAAAGTTTCATCAGGATCCATCACAGCATGTACAATGTTACAAACGTTCTTCAAAAACTCAACCTAAACTTCTATGAATGAATCAATTATTGACTTCAGCTGACCTTTGACACACGACCTTTCACCTGAAAATTACCCCACATTATCTTCGACACTCAGTGACCCTTGCGTCCAAGTTTTATGGAATTCAGTTGGGTACTTAGGAAATGAGAGTAATTTGAAAAACCCGAACATGTACAATGTACGGGCATACCGTTATGCAGTCCTACAGAATTGAGTGACACAAAAACCCCAGCTGTTTGCGAGGTCACAAAAGTCATAATAATTATGTGTATTTCTATATCTTTGTACTTCCAATGCTATTAATGCAGAAAACAGTGCTAGACTACTTTGTGATTGCGGGATTATATACACCGACAACAATGTAACACTATCGGTTCGGCAATTGTCTTTGTACATCCAATGCTAATGCAGACTACAGTGCTTGACTACTTTATGCTTGAGTAACACTGATGGATTCATCTCTCGGTTAAAAGGACGATGGTTGGTAAAGAGACACACCCTTCCATATAGAACAACTCAGCTCATACTATACTGACACACTGATCAAGTACTGAAGAATTCAACATGCATTACGAGGACATTCTGAATCATATCGGGCCTTTTGGCAAGTACCAGAAACTGATACTTTTTGCCTGTGTTTTGATTAAGATTCCAACTGCGTTTCACTCCATAGGGCAGGTGTTCCTGGCTGCTAACACCGATCACTGGTGTGCAGTACCAGCCAGCCAGATGATCAACTGCAGCCAACTCCGGCTGGCTGAGTGTCAAGAAGAGCAGAAGAGCTACAGTATTCCCTATGAGATTGATGATGATGGAAACAAAGTCTACTCCTCGTGTGAGCGGTATGTCATGAATGATGAAGACGTTGGTAGAAACATGAGTTTGAATTCAACGGACGTCATCTCCTGCGATGCTGGCTGGAAATTTGATCACTCACGCTACAAGTCCACCATCAATGAAGATTTCAGCTTGGTCTGTGACAGACAGGTTCTACCTGCCTATGCCCAGTCAGTTTGGTTTGCAGGATTGCTGGTTGGTTCCTTGGTGTGGGGTTCTGTGGGTGACTGGATTGGTAGGAGAAAGACCTTTATTTTAACTGTCATTCTTGTCACAATTTCATCGACTGTTACATCTTTTGTGCCCAACTTTACTGCCTACGCAGTCATGCGCTTCTTTACAGCAGCCTGTGGTTATGGTCTAAATCTCATGATATATGTCTTAGCTTCTGAAATAGTTGGTCCTAAAAGTCGTGTAGGTGCAACAACTGTGCTATTTCTAGCCTTTGCTGTAGGTTATATGATTCTGTCCCTTCTGGCATTCATTCTGAAAGCATGGCGCCACCTACAGTTAGCTATATCACTCCCCTTCGTCCTGACTTTTCTTGCGATCATTGTGTTCCCTGAATCTCCTCGCTGGCTGATAACAAAAGGCAGATACAAAGAAGCTACCAAAATCATTGAAAAGATAGCTAAAGTGAATGGTACCGAGGCTCCAGAAGACTTACTGGACAAACTGAGAGAAGACAGCAAAGAAGACAAGAAGCAGCCATCTCGCATCCCTGTCACCCAACTTGCTCTGATCCGCACTCCCAACCTCCGCAAGAAAACTCTCATCCTTTGGGTTGACTGGTTTGTTGCTAACATGGTATATTACGGACTATCTCTGAGTACCTCTGCCTTGGGGGTAGATGATTACCTTGCTGCCTTTGTCTCTGGTGCCATAGAGATACCCAGCTATCTTTTCTGTTGGTATATGATGGACCGTTTTGGCAGACGCATTACCCTAGTTGCCTTCTACATCTTTGGTGGAGTGTTTTGCCTCATAACAATCTTCATTCCTCTTGGAGCTGCCAGAGCTGCAGTAGCCATGTTCGGCAAATTTGCAATCACTGCAGCATTCGGTCACATCTACATCTACTCCCTTGAAATCTATCCAAAAATCATCCGGAGTATCGGCATGGGTACATCTTCCATGATGGCTCGTGTTAGTGGCATCCTCTGTCCAATCATCTTGAACCTGGGCAAGTACTGGAAACCACTACCTCTCTGTGTCTTTGGAGGAAGCGCCATCATTGCTGGAGTCCTGTCTCTGATGCTCCCAGAGACCATGGGATACAGTCTGCCTGATACCATTCAGGATGGAGAGAATTTCGGCAGTAAGTCACACAATCATTTACTCTCCTATCACTTTTTCTCATCCTGTGCTTGCTCTGAGGTTTGAAAGCGGCATTCCCCATGCTATTTCATCCCGAATAATAGATTCCTTTTCTAAAGTGCTATTTTTCTAGCACTTCAAAAGTTATTCACTTGTGAATGAGATATCGACCCCCAAAAGATCAGCCAAATCCAATTATTTACTGAATTATCACTGGTTCCCGCCCAACAATCAATAGCAAATACGTGCGGACCGCTAGCCAGTCTGCTCGCAAAGTGGATCCGTCTGTGCCCGAAACAAAACGAAACACTTTCATAGGTTTGGAGACTTCTAAAAAAAGGGGAAAAGAGGTTGTTTTTTTAGTTGCAATTAAATGTACGAGTTGAAAATGATTAATTATAATAAAATTGGGGGGGGGGGGAACACAACTTAAATCGACTGTCCTTTCTGAAAAGACAATAAATATGCCACAGTTCCTAACTGTGCTGCAATTTTTCAACTACAGCACGTTTTTCTTGTTTACTTTCTGGTATTACAGAGGGAAGAAGCTTTCAGCTTTGCGTCAAGGGCAATGATGATGGAGAGAATGAGAGTCCCACTCAAGCTCCTATCGACTACCTGCCACTATCCACAATGGATCAAACTCCCAAGCAACCTGTGGATGTCTGAATACAGGTGCGGATCCAGGATTTCTTTAGACGGGGTCACACCTTTGGAGCAACTAATGTGAGCGCAGGGCGCGAAGCCCTTACGGCGCTGGGTCCGGGGTTGGCTTAAGAACCCCGACAAATGTTGGATTCTAGATGCTCTGTGCTGCAATCTGAGGCGATTCCTGGCCCCTTTACCCTGAATTACTTGAGCAAAATTGTATTAGATCATAAGGATTGTTTTAAATATACTCTTGCTTTTACAAATTGTAAGTTACTGGTGAACGTACTAACATAGTTGAAAACCAAGTATTTTTGTCTTCATATTTTCTTGCATTTTATTTTTGGTAAAGGAATTGTATTGACTTTGTATGTAAACTGTTGCAGCGATGCGTTGGGGCATTTGCTCCGAGGACTATATGCAAGTGCAGATCACAAATGTCTTACGGCGTGGGGTCCAGGCCCGCTGAAGGGCCCCGGGCAATTTTGGATTCTAGATGCTCTGTGGTGCAATCTCAGGCGATTCCTGGTCCCTTTTCCCTTGGCCCTGAGTTATTTGAGCAAAATTTTTAAGATTATAACGATTTTTTCATTGAAATTAGGTTTTGCCCTTCACCGACGTTTAAACACTGCATACTCAGTGTGTTACCTCGCGAGTGAAAGTTGGAAAAAAATCACTCGGGTGGGACTCGAACCCACGACCTCCGGCTTTCTAGTGCAGATGTCTTACCACTCGACCACCGAGCTAATAGATTTTTCATTGGTTTAAAATATACTCTTGCTTTTGAATGTCTTTTAAGTTTCTTCGGTTCTTCACTTGATAACCATGTATTTTCGTCTGCATAGTTATGTTCTTGCATTTCATTTTTGAAAGTGAATTATATAGAGTTAGTTTGTCAACTGTTGCTACAATGCGAAGGGACATCAGCCTCGAGGACTAAAGCGGAGCGCGAATGTCATACGTTGTGTGGTCCGGGGCCTGCTTAAGGGCCCCAGGAAACTTTGGATTCTAAATTCTCTGTGGTGAAATCCGAAGCGATTCCTGGCCCTCTTTCCCTGAGTTATTTGAGCAAAATGTTTCAAGATTATGAGGGTTTTTTTTTGGGGGGGGGGGGTTAAAAATACTCTTGCTTTTACAAGCCTTTGAAGTTTCTTTTGTATCTCACTTGATAACCATGTATTTTCGTCTGCAAAATTATTTTCGTGCATTTTATTTTTGAAAAGGAATTCTATAGACTTTGTAAACTGTTGCAAGGATGTTTTGCTTTCTAATGTTTTGTTTCAAGTTGAAATATTCAGTTTATCAAATAACAACAAACTACTTGAACATGTAAATTGAATTCAAGTTTCAAATTAGTGTAATTTAATCAAATTAAAACAGAGGAGTAATTAGGCCTCCATGCACATTGTAAATTCACAGCTCAGATTTATCTCATGACTAATCTCATGCATGTATAATGTAATTGCCCAGACATTTTACAGAAATGTCCTTGGTTTTAATTCAGTCCAGTTTCAATTTCAATGAATAGGGCCTATACATGTTCGTGTATTTGTAAATAAACCATCGGCGCAGCAAGACAAATTGTATAACACAATCATCACAGTTCCTATACATGCAACTGGTCTCTTACAAAAAATGCTCATCTTGCCTTTTGGCCCCATGATTGCAATTCCCACATGATACGACACATTTTGAAGGTGGATTCGTCATTTGGTTATGTACAAAAATACAGGCTTTTCTGCAAAGTTACGGAAAAGCCACACAAAAAATTCTCCTCGTTACAACACTCGGACCGTGTGATTTCGAATATTTTGTTCGTACTCTATAGTCGTATAAACTCTTGCATCGAATGTTTTTTGAATCAAATAAGTTGTAGAGTCTCTAATATTTGAAAATTTGCCAAGGAATGACGGTATGTTTTTGCCTAGTTCCAGATCGCACGTGCAAGTAGGAACTACACGTGCATTAATTGCTTTTATGTGACGTATTCTGTGATGGGTCAAAGGTTTTGGTCTGTGCGTGTTTGTGCCGTCCCGCTGCAGACAAAAGTTTAAAAATCATTTACATTAATTCTCTTTTCAATATTTGCTGGAATTCTCTTGAATGAACTGTTTTTCAAAAAATTCAATAATACTTTATCAGAAAATTGATTTTCTTGCGTGATTTTGTTTTTCGAGCGAAGCAGTTTTTGATCAATTCAGAACTGAATGAACTGATCCAGAAATAGGAAAAGTGGCATCGGTACTTTTGACGTCGCAAAGTCAAATTAAAAGAGCTTAAATTTGGAAAATTATTTTGTAGAATCTCCATCACTCAAGGTAAACTTTTTAATCAATGTCACTTGAATTTGTGGATCAATTGAGCCGAAAAAGGCCTGAATGATGTTTGCTATCCGGAATGGGAAAACGACTGTACGATCAAATTTTCCTCGCTTGAACTTCAGAAAGCAACACACCAAGTTTACCATCTAGCTTGCCAGAGCACGTCTCGAGTGCTAAATCTTGCCTTTTGGCAATACCTGCTGACTGTTATTGTCTTAACAACAAAAGGGCCTGTCACATTTTATGTGCTCCCATAGGAGACTTTACGGCGACCAACAATATTAAATTAATTTCACAATCGCAGCGAGGATGCAAGAAAACGACAATGATCTCCAACGTCCCCTACATGACCTCTGACCTCAACCTCCCAGAGAAGAATTGTCTCTTGCCACCCAAAGCCCACTGCTTCAAAGTTTCATCAGAATCCATCACAGCATGTACAATGTTACAAACGTTCTTCAAAAACTCAACCTAAACTTCTATGAATGAATCAATTATTGACCTCAGCTGACCTTTTTTGACACACGACCTTTCACCTGAAAATTACCCCACATTATCTTCGACACTCAGTGACCCTTGCGTCCAAGTTTTATGGAATTCAGTCGGGTACTTGGGAAATGAGAGTAATTTGAAAAACCTGAACATGTACAATGTACGGGCATACCGTTATGCAGTCCTACAGAATTGAGTGACACAAAACCCCAGCTGTTTGCGTAGTCACAAAAGTCATAATAATTATATGTGTATTTCTATATCTTTGTACTTCCAATGCTAATGCAGAAAACAGTGCTAGACTACTTTGTGATTGCGGGATTATATACACCGACAACAATGTAACACTATCGGTTCGGTATTTGTCTTTGTACTTCCAAGGCTAATGCAGACTACAGTGCTTGACTACTTTATGCTTGAGTAACACTGATGGATTCATCTCTCGGTTAAAAGGACGGTGGTTGGTAAAGGGAACACACCCTTCCATGCATATAGAACAAGGGCGGATCCAGGGGGGGGCCAAAGGGGGCCATGGCCCCCCCAAAAACGAAACCAATTTTTTTTTTTTTTTTAACATCGCAATAAAGGCAGGCAATGAGTACACCACCATCTTTTCCTCAAAAATACATTGGTTAAAGTGGTCAGAAATTGCCTCAGATCGCACCACAGAGCATCTAGAATCCAAAAATTTTTCGGGGCCCTTAAGCGGGCCCCGAACCCCACGCCGTAATTTTTTGACCCACTTTTTGGGGGACCAAATTTTTTTTTGGCCCCCCCTAAAATTGTGTTCTGGATCCGCCCTTGATATAGAACAGCTCAGCTTATACTATACTGACACACTGATCAAGTACTGAAGAATTCAACATGCATTACGAGGACATTTTGAATCATATCGGGCCTTTTGGCAAGTACCAGAAACTGATACTTTGTGCCTGTGTTTTGATTAAGATTCCAACTGCGTTTCACTTCATAGGGCAGGTGTTCCTGGCTGCTAACACCGATCACTGGTGTGCAGTACCAGCCAGCCAGATGATCAACTGCAGCCAACTCCAGCTAGCTGAGTGTCAAGAAGAGCAGAAGAGTTACAGTATTCCCTATGAGATTGATGATGATGGAAACAAAGTCTACTCCTCGTGTGAGCGGTATGTCATGAATGATGAAGACGTTGGTAGAAACATGAGTTTGAATTCAACGGACGTCATCTCCTGCGATGCTGGCTGGAAATTTGATCACACGAGCTACAAGTCCACCATTAATGAAGATTTTAGCTTGGTCTGTGACAGACAGGATCTACCTGCCTATGCCCAGTCAGTTTGGTTTGCAGGATTTCTGGTTGGTTCCTTGGTGTGGGGTTCTGTGGGTGACTGGATTGGTAGGAGAAAGACCTTTATTTTAAATGTCATTCTTGTCACAATTTCATCGACTGTTACATCTTTTGTGCCCAACTTTACTGCCTACGCTGCCATGCGCTTCTTTACAGCAGCCTGTGCTTATGGTAGAAATCTCATGATATATGTCTTAGCTTCTGAAATAGTTAGTCCTAAAAGTCGTGTAGGTGCAACAACTGTGCTATTTCTAGCCTTTGCTGTAGGTTATATGATTCTGTCCCTTCTGGCATTCATTCTGACAGCATGGCGCCACCTACAGTTAGCTATATCACTCCCCTTCGTCCTGACTTTTCTTGCGATCATTGTGTTCCCTGAATCTCCTCGCTGGCTGATTACAAAAGGCAGATACAAAGAAGCTACCAAAATCATTGAAAAGATAGCTAAAGTGAATGGTACCGAGGCTCCAGAAGACTTACTGGACAAACTGAGTGAAGACAGCAAAGAAGACAAGAAGCAGCCATCTCGCATCCCTGTCACCCAACTTGATCTGATCCGCACTCCCAACCTCCGCAAGAAAACTCTCATCCTTTGGGTTGACTGGTTTGTTGCCAACATGGTATATTACGGACTATCTCTGAGTACCTCTGCCTTGGGGGTAGATGATTACCTTGCTGCCTTTGTCTCTGGTGCCATAGAGATACCCAGCTATCTTTTCTGTTGGTATATGATGAACCGTTTTGGCAGACGCATTAGGCGGACAGGCTAAATACCCCCTGTTCACTTACCGGGGGCCGCTTTCGATTGATTCCCTCTTTTATCGGCTCCCGCTTGAAAAGAAAGCGGGTGACCTGTTTCTACAAACCGTCCCACGGTTGGCACTCCCGGCTCCCGCTACAAATAACCCTTTTTATAACAATGAATCCTGCGGTTTCATACCCATCAGTGGCGGCTTCTACTCACCGACCGCAAAGACCTGGTACATTGCTAATCCTCTGATCTTTTGTCTGCCCTAAACATACAAGCCCCACTGCAAACCGTCACCATGCACGGCTGTACCGTGTGCGTTCATGCGTGGACCGTCTCCCGCTTTGGCTTGAAGGGTCCCACACTTTCTCAATAGCAATACCGTCCCACGGTAAATGAACAGGGGGTATTTAGCCCGCCCGCCTTACTCTAGTTGCCTTCTACATCTTTGGTGGAGTGTTTTGCCTCACTACAATCTTCATTCCTCTTGGAGCTGCCAGAGCTGCAGTTGCCATGTTCGGCAAATTTGCAATCACTGCAGCATTCGGTCACATCTACATCTACTCCCTTGAAATCTATCCAACCATCATCCGGAGTATCGGTATGGGTACATCTTCCATGATGGCTCGTTTTAGTGGCATCCTCTGTCCTATCATCTTGATCCTGGGCAAGTACTGGAAACCACTACCTCTCTGTGTCTTTGGAGGAAGCGCCATCATTGCTGGAGTCTTGTCTCTGATGCTTCCAGAGACCATGGGATACAGTCTGCCTGATACCATTCAGGATGGAGAGAATTTCGGCAGTAAGTCACACAATCATTTACTCTCCTATCACTATTTCTCATCCTGTGCTTGCTCTGAGGTTTGAAAGCGGCATTCCCCCATGCTATTTCATCCCGAATAATAGATTCCTTTTCTAAAGTGCTATTTTTCTAGCACTTCAAAAGTTATTCACTTGTGAATGAGAAATAGACCCCCAAAAGATCTGCCAATATAATTAGTTATTGAATTATCACTGGTTCCCGCCCAACAATCAATATCAAATATGTGCGGACCGCTAGCCAGGCTGCTCGCAAAGTGGATCTGTCTGTGCCCGAAACAAAACGAAACACTTTCAGAGGTTTGGAGACTTCTAAGAAAGGGGAGAAGAGGTTTTTTGGTTGGAATAAAATAGTTGAGTAATATAGAGCTGAATATTGTTCTTTAAAAAAAAATGATTTTTTTTTGCAGAGCATCGGGAATACAACTTAAATCGACTGTACTTTCTGAAAAGACCCTAAATGTGCTACAATTTTTCAACTACAGCACGTTTTTCTTGCTTACTTTCTGGTATAACAGAGGGAAGAAGCTTCCAGCTTTGTGTGAAGGGCAATGATGATGGAGAGAATGAGAGTCCCACTCAAGCTCCTATCGAGTACCTGCCACTATCCACAATGGATCAAACTCCCAAGCAACCTGTGGATGTCTGAATACAGGTGCGGATCCAGGATTTCTTTAGACGGGGTCACACCTTTGGAGCAACTAATGTGAGCGCGGGGCGCGATTAAAGCCCTTACGGCGCTGGGTCCGGGGCCGGCTTAAGAACCCCGACAAATTTTGGATTCTAGATGCTCTGTGCTGCAATCTGAGGCAATTCCTGGCCCCTTTCCCCTGAATTACTTGAGCAAAATTGTATTAGATCATAAATAAAGGATTGTTTTAAATATACTCTTGCTTTTACAAATTGTAAGTTACTGGTGAACGTACTAACATAGTTTAAAACCAAGTATTTTTGTCTTCATATTTTCTTGCATTTTATTTTTGGTAAAGGAATTGTATTGACTTTGTATGTAAACTGTTGCAGCGATGCGTTGGGGCATTTGCTCCGAGGACTATATGCAAGTGCAGATCACAAATGTCTTACGGCGTGGGGTCCAGGCCCGCTGAAGGGCCCCGGGCAATTTTGGATTCTAGATGCTCTGTGGTGCAATCTCAGGCGATTCCTGGTCCCTTTTCCCTTAGCCCTGAGTTATTTGAGCAAAATTTGTAAGATTATAACGATTTTTTTCATTGAAATTAGGTTTTGCCCTTCACCGACGTTTAAACACTGCATACTCAGTGTGTTAATTCCCGAGTGAAAGTTGGAAAAATCACTCGGCTAGGACTCGAACCCACGACCTCCGGCTTTCTAGTGCAGATGTCTTACCCCTCGACCACCGAGCTAATAGATTTTTCATTGGTTTAAAATATACTCTTGCTTTTGTATGTCTTTTAAATTTCTTCGGTTCTTCACTTGATAACCATGTATTTTCGTCTGCATAGTTATGTTCTTGCATTTCATTTTTGAAAGTGAATTATATAGAGTTAGTTTGTCAACTGTTGCTACAATGCGAAGGGACATCAGCCTCGAGGACTAAAGTGGAGCGCGAATGTCATACGTTGTGTGGTCCGGGGCCTGCTTAAGGGCCCAGGAAACTTTGGATTCTAAATGTTCTGTGGTGAAATCCGAGGCGATTCCTGGCCCTCTTTCCCTGAGTTATTTGAGCAAAATGTTTCAAGATTATGAGACTTTTTTTTGGGGGGGGGGTTAAAAATACTCTTGCTTTTACAAGCCTTTGAAGTTTCTTTTGTATCTCACTTGATAACCATGTATTTTCGTCTGCAAAATTATTTTCGTGCATTTTATTTTTGAAAAGGAATTCTATAGACTTTGTAAACTGTTGCAAGGATGTTTTGCTTTCTAATGTTTTGTTTCAAGTTGAAATTTTCAGTTTATCAATAAGAACAAACTGCTTGAACATGTAAATTGAATTCAAGTTTCAAATTAGTGTAATTTAATCAAATTAAAACAGAGGAGCAATTAGGCCTCCATGCACATTGTAAATTCACAGCTCAGATTTATCTCATGACTAATCTCATGCATGTATAATGTAATTGCCCAGACATTTTACAGAAATGTCCTTGGTTTTAATTCAGTAGATTTTCAATTTCAATGATTAGGGCCTATACATGCACGTGTATTTGTAAATAAACCATCGGCGCAGCAAGACAAATTGTATAACACAATCATCACAGTTCCTATACATGCAACTGGTCTCTTACAAAAAATGCTCATCTTGCCTTTGGCGCCATGATTGCAATTCCCACATGATACGACACATTTTGAAGGTGGATTCGTCATTTGGCTATGTACAAAAATACAGGCTTTTCTGCAAAGTTGCGGAAAAGCCACACAAAAAATTCTCCTCGGTACAACACTTGGACCGTGTGATTTCGAATATTTTGTTCGTACTCTATAGTCGTATAAACTCTTGCATCGAATGTTTGTTGAATCAAATAAGTTGTAGAGTCTCAAATATTTGAAAATTTGCCAAGGAATGACGGTATGTTTTTGCCTAGTTCCGGATCGCACGTGCAAGTAGGAACTACACGTGCATTAATTGCTTTTATGTGACGTATTCTGTGATGGGTCAAAGGTTTTGGTCTGTGCGTGTTTGTGCCGTCCCGCTGCAGACAAACGTTTAAAAATCATTTACATTAATTCTCTTTTCAATATTTGCTGGACAATCGATTGCAAAACTGAAAGAACACTTTCAGAACTGTTTTTCAAAAAATTAAATAATACTTTATCAGAAAATAGATTTTCTTGCTTGATTTTGTTTTTCGAGCGAAGCAGTTTTTGATCAATTTAGAACTGATTGAACTGATCCAGAAATAGGAAAAGTGGCATCGGTACTTTTGACGTCGCCAAGTCAAAATTAAAAGAGCTTAAATTTGGAAAATTATTTTGTAGTATATCTCCATCACTCAAGGTAAACTTTTTAATCAATGTCACTTGAATTTGTGGATCAATTGAGCCGAAAACAGCCTGAATGATGTTTGCTATCCGGAATGGGAAAACGACTGTACGATCAAATTTTCCTCGCTTGAACTTCAGAAAGCAACACACCAAGTTTACCATCTAGCTTGCCAGAGCACGTCTCGAGTGCTAAATCTTGCCTTTTGGCAATACCTGCTTACTGTTTTTGTCTTAAGAACAAAAGGGCCTGTCACATTTTATGCGCTCCCATAGGAGACTTTACGGCGACCAACAATATTAAATTAATTTCAAAATCACAGCGAGGATGAAAGAAAACGACAATGATCTCTAATGTCCCCTACATGACCTCTGACCTCAACCTCCCAGAGAAGAATCGTCTCTTGCCACCCAAGGCTCACTGCTTCAAAGTTTCATCAGGATCCATCACAGCATGTACAATGTTACAAACGTTCTTCAAACACTCAACCTAAACTTCTATGAATGAATCAATTATTGACCTCAGCTGACCTTTGACACACGACCTTTCACCTGAAAATTACCCCACATTATCTTCGACACTCAGTGACCCTTGCGTCCAAGTTTTATGGAATTCAGTCGGGTACTTGGGAAATGAGAGTAATTTGAAAAACCTGAACATGTACAATGTACGGGCATACCGTTATGCAGTCCTACAGAATTGAGTGACACAAAAACCCCAGCTGTTTGCGAGGTCACAAAAGTCATAATAATTATATGTGTATTTCTATATCTTTGTACTTCCAATGCTATTAATGCAGAAAACAGTGCTAGACTACTTTGTGATTGCGGGATTATATACACCGACAACAATGTAACACTATCGGTTCGGCAATTGTCTTTGTACTTCCAATGCTAATGCAGACTACAGTGCTTGACTACTTTATGCTTGAGTAACACTGATGGATTCATCTCTCGGTTAAATGGACGATGGTTGGTAAAGAGACACACCCTTCCATATAGAACAGCTCAGCTCATACTATACTGACACACTGATCAAGTACTGAAGAATTCAACATGCATTACGAGGACATTCTGAAGCATATCGGGCCTTTTGGCAAGTACCAGAAACTGATACTTTTTGCCTGTGTTTTAATTAAGATTCCAACTGCGTTTCACTCCATAGGGCAGGTGTTCCTGGCTGCTAACACCGATCACTGGTGTGCAGTACCAGCCAGCCAGATGATCAACTGCAGCCAACTCCAGCTGGCTGAGTGTCAAGAAGAGCAGAAGAGCTACAGTATTCCCTATGAGATTGATGATGATGGAAACAAAGTCTACTCCTCGTGTGAGCGGTATGTCATGAATGATGAAGACGTTGGTAGAAACATGAGTTTGAATTCAACGGACGTCATCTCCTGCGATGCTGGCTGGAAATTTGCTCACTCACGCTACAAGTCCACCATCAATGAAGATTTCAGCTTGGTCTGTGACAGACAGGATCTACCTGCCTATGCCCAGTCAGTTTGGTTTGCAGGATTGCTGGTTGGTTCCTTGGTGTGGGGTTCTGTGGGTGACTGGATTGGTAGGAGAAAGACCTTTATTTTAACTGTCATTCTTGTCACAATTTCATCGACTGTTACATCTTTTGTGCCCAACTTTACTGCCTACGCAGCCATGCGCTTCTTTACAGCAGCCAGTGGTTATGGTCTAAATATCATGATATATGTCTTAGCTTCTGAAATAGTTGGTCCTAAAAGTCGTGTAGGTGCAACAACTGTGCTATTTCTAGCCTTTGCTGTAGGTTATATGATTCTGTCCCTTCTGGCATTCATTCTGACAGCATGGCGCCACCTACAGTTAGCTATATCACTCCCCTTCGTCCTGACTTTTCTTGCGATCATTGTGTTCCCTGAATCTCCTCGCTGGCTGATAACAAAAGGCAGATACAAAGAAGCTACCAAAATCATTGAAAAGATAGCTAAAGTGAATGGTACCGAGGCTCCAGAAGACTTACTGGACAAACTGAGTGAAGACAGCAAAGAAGACAAGAAGCAGCCATCTCGCATCCCTGTCACCCAACTTGATCTGATCCGCACTCCCAACCTCCGCAAGAAAACTCTCATCCTTTGGGTTGACTGGTTTGTTGCCAACATGGTATATTACGGACTATCTCTGAGTACCTCTGCCTTGGGGGTAGATGATTACCTTGCTGCCTTTGTCTCTGGTGCCATAGAGATACCCAGCTATCTGTTCTGTTGGTATATGATGGACCGTTTTGGCAGACGCATTACCCTAGTTGCCTTCTACATCTTTGGTGGAGTGTTTTGCCTCACTACAATCTTCATTCCTCTTGGAGCTGCCAGAGCTGCAGTTGCCATGTTCGGCAAATTTGCAATCACTGCAGCATTCGGTCACATCTACATCTACTCCCTTGAAATCTATCCAACCATCATCCGGAGTATCGGCATGGGTACATCTTCCATGATGGCTCGTGTTAGTGGCATCCTCTGTCCTATCATCTTGATCCTGGGCAAGTACTGGAAACCACTACCTCTCTGTGTCTTTGGAGGAAGCGCCATCATTGCTGGAGTCTTGTCTCTGATGCTTCCAGAGACCATGGGATACAGTCTGCCTGATACCATTCAGGATGGAGAGAATTTCGGCAGTAAGTCACACAATCATTTACTCTCCTATCACTATTTCTCATCCTGTGCTTGCTCTGAGGTTTGAAAGCGGCATTCCCCATGCTATTTCATCCCGAATAATAGATTCCTTTTCTAAAGTGCTATTTTTCTAGCACTTCAAAAGTTATTCACTTGTGAATGAGAAATCGACCCCCAAAAGATCTGCCAATATAATTAGTTACTGAATTATCACTGGTTCCCGCCCAACAATCAATAGCAAATACGTTCGGACCACGAGCCAGTCTGCTCGCAAAGTGGATCAGTCTGTGCCCGAAACAAATCGAAACACTTTCATAGGTTTTGAGACTTCTAAAAAAAGGGGAGAAGAGGTTGTTCTTTTGGTTGCAATAAAACGTACGAGTTGAAAATGATTAATTATAACAATTTTTTTTTTGGGGGGGGGGGAACACAACTTAAATCGACTGTCCTTTCTTAAAAGACAATAAATATGCCACAGTTCCTAAATGTGCTACAATTTTTCAACTACAGCACGTTTTTCTTGTTTACTTTCTGGTATAACAGAGGGAAGAAGTTTCCAGCTTTGCGTCAAGGGCAATGATGATGGAGAGAATGAGAGTCCCACTCAAGCTCCTATCGACTACCTGCCACTATCTACAAAGGATGAAACTCCCAAGCAACCTGTGGATGTCTGAATGGTTTAAAATATTGTGTTGTTTTAACTTGATACATATATGGTTGGTGTATGCATTTTGACGATATTTTTAAAAGGGAAATGGTTTTAAGTTGTGATTCTGTGTAGTTTGCTTATACAGGGTGAGTAAAAAAAAACTGAAACCTTAATGTCGGGACTTGGGACTATTGTTTTAGTGAAGTTATGCATGTAGCACTTTCAAAATCTGTGCATTCTTTCAACAAAACAAAAACAATTAACACATTTGTGATTTGTTTTGTTTTGCTGAAAGAACACTTACCTATTTGTGATCCATGGACAGAACTTTAAAACAGTGGTTGTGTTTACAATTCCGTAACTTGAACATTTCATGAGTCATTTGAATGATTCTTGTACTAAAAGAAAGCGTTGAATTAGCCTTTCACATCCTAGAGAATTTCACTTAGACAATGGTCCCGACATTTGGGTTTCTTTTTTTATACTTACCCTGCATAGTTTTTTTTCTCCAAACAAATATGTTATTTTATAAGAGATATGTGACATGTATTTTGCTGGTTATTTTCTTAAAAAATAGTCTGATTTATAACTCTAGTCTAGATGTTTCCAAGCTTCAAGCAAAATAAATACATACTGTAAAAAGGCTCAAGCTGAATTTCTAAGATGAGATCATTATATATTTATAACTTTGTGGCTAAAGCGAACATCAAAATAATTAAACCAACATATATTGGAAAAGCATTTTATGGTTTGTATTGCTTAAGAAGTGCATACCCAATGTTCTTGAGAAAACACAAGAATTTTCTCTTAATAAATTTCCAACTTGTACGTATTAATTCAACCTAAACAAAACCCTTATTACATTTCTTTGTTGGACTTGGACGTCTGCAACCTTTGGAGGAAAAAAAATAACAGCGTTGCTGTTGAAACCCCTCAGCCAGAGTCAAGTTATCATCCGACAACCATTAACCTTTAACTCAACATGATGACCTTGACCTTTGGCCTTTGACCCCAGAACCAGTCCCAAGTTGCCTGTACCAAAGGGCAACCCCCTACCCAAGTCAGACACCAAAATCTCATTTCTAACTCAAGTTAGCATCCGGAAACCATTTACATTTAACTCACCACGGTGACCTTGACTTTTGACCTTTTGACCCCCAAACCAATCCCAACTTGCCTGTACCCAAGCGCAACCCTCTACCAAAGTAAGACACCAAAATCTCATTTCTAACTCAAGTTATCATCCGGAAACCATTTACATTTAACTCACCACGGTGACCTTGACCATTGACCTTTTGACCCCAAAACCACCCCAACTTGCCTACTCCCAAGGGCAACCCCCTACCAAAGTTAGACATCAAAATTTCCCTTCTAACTCGAGTTATCATCCGGAAACCATTTACCTTTAACTCACCACGGTGACCTTGACCTTTGACCTTTAGACCCCAAAACCAATCCCAACTTGCCTACTCCCAAGGGCAACCCTCTACCAAAGTTAGACACCAAAATCTCATTTCTAACTCAAGTTATCATCCGGAAACCATTTACCTTTAACTCACCAAGGTGACCTTGACCTTGACCTTTTGACCCCAAAACCAATCCCAACTTGCCTACTCCCAAGGGCAACCCTCTACCAAAGTTAGACATCAAAATCTCATTTCTAACTCAAGTTATCATCCGGAAACCATTTACCTTTAACTCGCCATGGTGACCTTGACCTTTGACCTTTCGACCTCAAAACCAATCCCAACTTGCGTACTCCCAAGGGCAACCCCCTACCGAAGTTACAACCCCAAACAACATTTCTAACTCAAGTTATCATCGGAAACTAAGCTGCCCGGACGGACACACACACACACACACACACACACACAGACAGACAGACGGACGGACGCCCTAGGCGATGACAATACCCCTCGAGCCTCTCGGCTGAGGGGTAAAAATGGTTTTTATTTTGGGCACAAACAGATCTGCTTTGCAAGTAGACTGGCTCCCAGTCGATACATTACTGACACTGATTTCCGGGCAGCACCAGTCTACCCTGCAAGAATGGAATTATTGTCTGGCTGCCAATGATTCAAAATTTGTGAAGTAATATAATTCAATAAATAAGTATGTGTCAACTTTTTCAGTCAATGGCTCATCCAGTAATGAATAACATTCGTACAGCTAGAAGAAAAAACAATTCGGAAAAGAAATCAATATTTCGGGATGCAATTCCAAAATAGCACAGTTAACAGAAGTTTAAACTACAGATGTACAGAGTTTAAGGGACAAACAAACATTTTTAAAAGGTTCATCTTTCTGTTCTTTAGTTTAAGATAATTAAAAAAATGACGGTTGTGGTTATGGGTAATTTCAAAATGATTGAATAAATTCTTTGATGATACGAACTGATCAAAATGTTCTCAGACAACAAAAGTTATATTAGAATTTCACTTATTAATATTTTTATATATTTTTACAGAATACTCATATGTCGCTGCTGAAAAATTCTATTAAAAATTACTGGGGGAAAAACAAAGAATTTTAGTGTTTTTTTATGGGGGTTGAAGGTCGGTACATTTTCAATTAATATTAAAACACATTTTTTTGCCAATAAAAGGTTTTTCACCAAATGAATGCACAAACTACAAGTGATATCGCATTTGTCTGCAGTCCCTAATCAAAGTTACATCAACATAAATGAGGTAGACAAAGGTACATTTAAATTCCAACAATGATCTCTAATGTCTACTACATGACCTTTGACCTCAACATCTCGAAGAAGAATTGTCTTTTGCCACCCAAGGCTCACTGCTTCAAAGTTTCATCAGAATCCATCACAGCATGTACAATGTTAAAAACTTTCTCCAAAACTTTAACCTAAACTTCTATGAATTTACCCTAACCCTGCTAAATGCCAAAGAATGCACCAGTAGTAAAAACGTTGTTGCAAGTTGTTGCATTTAGCAGTCTCCTGATCTGCATGCATTCCATGCCTACATTCCGTTGCATTTGACAGGATAGGTACTTGGTACCAAGGCTGGCACTGCATTCTGTTGCATTTGGCAGGGTGCCTAGAGAATACCCCCTTAATCAATTATTGACCTCAGCTGACCTTTGATATTCGACCTTTCACCTGAACTATATCCCACATTATCTTCGACACTCAGTGACCCTTGTGTCCAGGTTTTCTGGAATTCAGTTGGGTACTTGGGAAATGATAGCAATTTGAAAAACCTGAACATGCAGTCCTACAGAACTGAGTGACACAAAAACCCAGTTGTTTGCGAGGTCACAAAAGTCATAATATATGTGTATTTCTATATCTTTGTACTTCCAATGCTAATTAATGCAGAAAACAGTGCTAGACTACTTTGTGCTTGCGGGATTATATACACCGACAAGAATGTAACACTATCGGTTCGGCAATGCCTACAGGTCTTTGTTACTTCCAATGCCAATGCAGACTACAGTGCTTGACTACTTTATGCTTGAGTAACACTGATGGATTCATCTCTAGGTTAAAAGGACGGTGGTTGGTAAAGAGACACACCCTTCCATATGGAACAGCTCAGCTCATACTTTTCATGCTGACACACTGATCAAGTACTGGAGAATTCAACATGCATTACGAGGACATTTTGATTCATATCGGGCCTTTTGGCAAGTACCAGAAACTGCTGGTGTTTGCCTTGTTTTTGGTTTTTATTCCACCTCCCTTTCACTTCATAGGGCAGGTGTTCCTGGCTGCTAACACCGATCACTGGTGTGCAGTACCAGCCAGCCAGATGATCAACTGCAGCCAACTCCAGCTGGCTGAGTGTCAGGAAGAGCAGAAGAGCTACAGTATTCCCTATGAGATTGATGACGACGGAAACAAAGTCTACTCCTCGTGTGAGCGGTATGTCATGAATGATGAAGACGTTGGTAGAAACATGAGTTTGAATTCAACGGACGTCATCTCCTGCGATGCTGGCTGGAAATTTGATCACTCACGCTACAAGTCCACCATCAATGAAGATTTCAGCTTGGTCTGTGACAGACAGGATCTACCTGCCTATGCCCAGTCAGTTTGGTTTGCAGGACTGCTGGTTGGTTCCTTGGTGTGGGGTTCTGTGGGCGACTGGATTGGTAGAAGAAAGACCTTCATTTTAACTGTCATTCTTGTCACAATTTCATCGACTGTTACATCTTTTGTGCCCAACTTTACTGCCTACACTGCCATGCGCTTCTTTACAGCAGCCTGTGCATACGGTATATATCTCATGATATATGTCTTAGCTTCTGAAATAGTTGGTCCTAAAAATCGTGTAGGTGCAACAACTGCGCTACTTCTAGCCTTTCCTGTAGGTTACATGATTCTGTCCCTTCTGGCATTCCTTCTGAGAGAATGGCGCCACTTACAGTTAGCTATATCACTCCCTTTCGTCCTGACTTTTCTTGTGATGATTGTGTTCCCTGAATCTCCTCGCTGGCTGATAACAAAAGGCAGATACAAAGAAGCTGCCAAAATCATTGAAAAGATAGCTAAAGTGAATGGTACCGAAGCTCCAGAAGACTTACTGGACAAACTGAGTGAAGACAGCAAAGAAAACAAGAAGCAGCCTTCTCGCATCCCTGTCACCCAACTTGATCTGATCCGCACTCCCAACCTCCGCAAGAAAACTCTCATCCTTTGGGTTGACTGGTTTGTTGTCAACATGGTGTATTACGGACTATCTCTGAGTACCTCTGCCTTGGGGGTAGATGATTACCTTGCTGCCTTTGTCTTTGGTGCCATAGAGATACCTAGTAATCTTTTCTGTTGGTACGTGATGAACCGTTTTGGCAGACGCATTACCCTAGTTGCCTTCTACATCTTTGGTGGAGTGTTTTGCCTCATTACAATCTTCATTCCTCTTGGAGCTGCCAGAGCTGCAGTAGCCCTGTTAGGCAAATTTGCAATCAGTGCAGCGTTCAGTCACATCTACATCTACTCTCTTGAAATCTATCCAACCATCATCCGGAGCATCGGCATGGGTACATCTTCCATGGTGGCTCGTGTTAGTGGCATCCTCTGTCCTATCATCTTGAACCTGGGCAAGTATTGGGAACCACTGCCTCTCTGTGTCTTTGGAGGAAGCGCCATCATAGCTGGAGTCCTGTCTCTGATGCTCCCAGAGACCATGGGATACAGTCTGCCTGATACCATTCAGGATGGAGAGAACTTTGGTAGTAAGTCATACAATCATTTACTCTCCTATCACTTTTTCTCATCCTTTGCTTGGGCTGAGGTATGAAAGCGGCATCCCCCATGCTATTTCATCCCAAATAATAGATTCATTTTCTAAATTGCTTTTTTTCGAGTACTTCAAAAGTTATTCACTTGTGAATGAGATATCGACCCCCAAAAGAACAGCCAATATAATTAGTTACTGAAATATCACTGGTTCCCGCCCAACAATCAGTATCAAATATGTGCGGACCGCGAGCCAGTCTGCTCGCGAAGAGGATCTGTCTGTGCCCGAAACAAAACGAAACACTTCAGAGGTTTGGAGACTTCTAAAAAGAAGGGGAAAAGAGGGTTTTTTTTGGTTGCAGCAAAACTACGAGTTGAAAATCATTAATAAAAAAAAAAAGATTAATTTTTGCAGAGCATGGGGAACACAACTTTCATCGACTGTACTTTCTGAAAGACCCTAAATGTGCCACAGTTCCTAAATGTGCTACAATTGTTCAACTACAGCACGTTTTTCTTGTTTACTTTCTGGTATAACAGAGGGAAGAAGCTTCCAGTTTTGCGTCAAGGGCAATGATGATGGAGAGAATGAGAGTCCCACTCAAGCTCCTATCGACTACTTGCCACTATCCACAATGGATCAAACTCCAAAGCAACCTTTGGGGGCACACCTATGGAGCAACTAATGCGAGCGCGGGGCCCGAAGCCCTGACGGCGCTGGGTCCAGGGTCCACTTAAGAACCCTGAAAAATGTTGGATTCCTGGCCCCTTTCCCCCGAATTACTTGAGCAAAATTTTATTAGATCATAAGGATTTTTTTATAAAATATACTCTTGCTTTTACAAATTGTAAGTTACTAGTGTACTTCAAAGTTGAAAACCATGTATTTTCGTCTTCATATTTTCTTGCATTTTATTTTTGGAAAAGGAATTGTAGTGACTTAGTTTGTAAACTGTTGCAGCGATGCGTTGGGGCATTTGCTCCGAGGACTATATGAGAGCGCAGATCACGAATGTCTTACGGCGTGGGGTCCGGGCCCACTGAAGGGCCCCGGGAAATTTTGGAATCTAGATGCTCTGTGGTGCAATCTCAGGTGATTCCTGGCCCCTTTCCCTTAGCCCTGAGTTATTTGAGCAAAACGTTTTAAGATTATAACGGTTTTTTCATTGGTTTAAAATATACTCTTGCTTTTGTATGTCTTTTAAGTTTCTTCGGTTCTTCACTTGATAACCATGTATTTTCGTCTGCATAATTATGTTCTTGCATTGTATTTTTAAAAATTATATAGAGTTAGTTTGTCAACTGTTGTAACAATGGGAAGGGACATCAGCCTCGAGGACTAAAGTGGAGCGCGAATGTCATACGTTGTGTGGTCCAGGACCCGCTTAAGGGCCCCAGGAAACTTGGGATTCTAGATGCTCTGTGGTGAAATCCGAAGCAATTCCTGGCCCTTCTTTTCCTGAGTTATTTGAGCAAAATGTTTCAAGATTATAAGACATTTTTTATTGGCTTAAATATACTCTTGCTTTTACAAGCCTTTTAAGTTTCTTCTGTTTCTCACTTGATAACCATTATTTTCGTCTGCATAATCGTTTTCATTTTTAATTTTTTTTATTTAATTTTTGTAGTCATTAGATAAAACTGAGCTTTGAAGTTACAATGTGCATAGAGGCCTAATTGCTCCTCTGTTTTAGTTTGCTTAAATTACACTTATTTTAAACTTGAATTCAATTTACATGTTCAGGCGGTTTGTTCTCATTGTTAAACTGAAAATTTCAACTTGAAAATGTAAAAAAAAAAAAATTAAATGAAGATTTATGCTGAAGATTATCGTCGCGTTGATGTAATCAGGTGGCAAGTTACACCACATAGGTTTTGTACACGTTTTCATCAAACCATACACTTTGGCACTTAATACTACTGGCAGATGTTATGGAGTCATCAAACCATACAATGGGGCATTTTTACAACTGTCAACGGGATTGAATGTCAGTCACTCCATCCCCCAACCACCTAAACCATATGTAGCTGATTGTATACAGTATATTTTTGCGAACATCAGACCCTTCTAATTTCAGGGGGGAAATTTAATACAACTTGTTCATGGCGCTTGTTGTATTGGAGAAAAATGAATTGCTACAACCATTCAGTTTATAGGCAGCACATGTATATTCTAAGGCAGTTAATAAAATAGTTTTCCTGGTTTTTTTTTTTTTTGAGGGGTCATTAAATTTATGAAAGTTTCAAAGACATTCCCAAGTTCACACATATCTGGTATGCTTGTGTAGCATGAAACAAAATAAATAAAACACCGCAGACGACCATGAATATCACAAGAGGGTATGACGTTGATACCCAATTCACTTCTACACACCCCAATAATTTCGGAGCCCTACACATGGACATGTACATGTACATCAGACTTCGGAACCATACACATGCACATGGGTACAGTATCAGAATTGGATGAAACTCCTACATGACTATCTCTCTATATCTTCACAATTCTAGTTTAAATTATGGAATTTCATAAATTAACTTTTTCTGCTTGATACACATTGTTCGGGCCGTAAAAGGTCGTATTAGCAGGCCCGTCGCCAGCCCTTATCAAATAAGGGGCCCACTACCATAAAAAATACAAAATACATCGTATGGCTTTTGCCGTTGGGGGGGGGGGGCAAGTGCTCACCAAGGGGGGCCCGGCCCCACTAGGCCACCCCTTGGCGACGGGCCTGCGTAGTAGGACAAAAAATGGTAAAGTCAAATTCAGATTTTTCGGCTAACCGATAGAGCATGGAAATATCTTTCATATGATTAACATTTTGTCTCAAAAGGCTAACAGCAAACAAAATTCGTAAGGAAATTTTTCATTATTAGTTTCCGGCAAAAGGTCGTCAGCGTGTAATTCTAATGTAACAAAATATGTTCCAAGTGAGCTAAGGTCACACTCAAGTGGGTACGCAAAGCCAAGTTGGTTACCAGCAAAAGATCATTGTGATTTAACATGCCGCTTATAAGCACACATTTAAGGCAGATGGAGTTCCGGTAAAAGGTCGTAACCAATAAAATAAGGGGGCCCACTACCATAAAAAATACAAAATACAAATTAACTTCAAAAGTAAGTAATATTTTGAAATTAATATGCACAGTATTATTGTAATTATTAACAACTTTTATGCGTCCAAATTTCAGCCTTATGTGATATTTAATTTAGAAATGGGAGCACAAAACCTTTCAACTTGATTATCTCCAAAAGTGATTTTTGCGTGCCTGGGCTACTTACGACCTTTTCCTTGGCACACGACAATATATGGTTTGTTTCAGTATTTTAAATATTTTTAAAAATTATATTGGATCATTTTAAAATAGATAACGGTTTAGTTTCCAGTTTCTGTAGCTTGCTCATACTTCTTTTAATTCCAAACAAACATTATATTGCAAGGGAGATATACGACCGATATTGTGCTGGTTATTTTCCAACAAAAACAGGTTGATTTAAAATTGTAGTCTAGTTGTTTCCACTTTCAGTAAAAAAATATTAGCACACAGTAACAATGTTCTAGTTTAATTTCTTAGTTGAGATCATGTATCAATTTATAACTTAGTAGCCAAAAACGAGCATAATTATAATTAATCTAAAACATATTGGGAAAGCATTTTATGGTTAATATATCTTTTTTTAGAGTTGCGTACCCCATGCTCTTCAATTGTTAACTTGTGTGTTTTAATCCAAGAAGAAAATAATAACAACTATCTTTTTCCTTTTTGGTTGTCTGCAACCTTCGGGGGAAAAAATGGTTTTTATTTTGGGCACAAACAGATCAGCTTTGCGTGCAGACTGGCTCCCAGTCCGTACATTATTGATACTGATTGTGGGGTAGGACCAGCCCACCGAGCAAGATCAGAATTATTGTCTGGCAGCTAATGACTCAAAATTTGAAAAGTAATAATTCAATAAACAAACATGGGCCAATTTGTTCATTTGATGCCTCATTCAAAAGTGAATTAGAAAAAGTAACAATTTGGAAAAGAAATGTATTTTTCGGGATAAAATTCCAAAATAACATGGGTAATGCAATTTAAACTACTAATCATATGTGCAGCTATATTATTAGGGACACACAAACGTTTGTGGAAAAGCTATTTTTTTTTTTTTATAGTTAATGTGAACCTGACGGTTGTGAATATGGGTAGTTTGAAAATGATTGAATAAATTATTTGACGAACTGAGAAAGTGATAGACAAAAAAAAGTTATTTTTGAATTTTCACTCAATATACTTGATATATATTTTTACAGAATTTACTAAAATGTTGCTGCTAAAAAAAATTGTGTTGCAAACACTGGGGAATTTTTTTTTTTAGCAGGTTCTATTGGTGGGAGTTAAAAGCCTGTACGTTTTCAATTATTATTATTTAAAACAAATTTATTACATTTTTCTGCCAAAAAAAAGTTGTTTTCTCCATTGAATGAATGCATGAACTACAAGTGATACCCGGAACACTTGTGTCCCATTTCCCCCTACATGACCTTTTTCCCCTACAGCTCTGTAGGAGGTCACAAAAGATGTTAGCACACTCATCCTGCACAGACAAATAGTATAGAAAGTCAACCCAGACTTTATATACATGCAAAGTATTTGTCCTTCAAATGACAGTACACTGACCACAGCATTTAATGCTTGAGGGATATAGGCCTAACACCCAGACAACAATATACTCTGGTTCAATAATGCCATACAGGTCATATACACAGATTGCATTCAAAAGGTAACGATATTAAACTGAAGTTGGTTTAGACCATCAAGGAAAAGCACCTCTCCACATGCAACGGCTCAGCTCTCACTTTTAATGCATGACTCTTGCCAACACACTGGTCAAGTACTGAAGAATTCAACATGCACTACGAGGACATTTTGAATCAAATCGGGCCTTTTGGCAAGTACCAGAAACTGCTGGTGTTTGCCTTGTTTTTGGTTATTATTCCACCTCCCTTTCACTTCATAGGGCAGGTGTTCCTGGCTGCTAACACCGATCACTGGTGTGCAGTACCAGCCAGCCAGATGATCAACTGCAGCCAACTCCAGCTGGCTGAGTGTCAAGAAGAGCAGAAGAGCTACAGTATTCCCTATGAGATTGATGATGATGGAAACAAAGTCTACTCCTCGTGTGCGCGGTATGTCACGAACGATGAAGACGTTGGTAGAAACATGAGTTTGAATTCAACGGACGTCATCTCCTGCGATGCTGGCTGGGAATTTGATCACTCACACTACAAGTCCACCATCAATGAAGATTTCAGCTTGGTCTGTGACAGACAGGATCTACCTGCCTATGCCCAGTCAGTTTGGTTTGCAGGATTGCTGGTTGGTTCCTTGGTTTGGGGTTCTATGGGTGACTGGATTGGTAGGAGAAAGACCTTCATTTTAACTGTCATTCTTGTCACAATTTCATCTATTGTTACATCTTTTGTGCCCAACTGAACTACATACGCTGCCATGCGCTTCTTTACAGCAGCCTGTGCTTATGGTGGAAATCTCATGATATATGTCTTAGCTTTTGAAATAGTTGGTCCTAAAAATCGTGTAGGTACAACAACTGTGCTATTTCTAGTCTTTGCTGTAGGTTACATGATTCTGTCCCTTGTGGCATTCCTTCTGAGAGAATGGCGCCACCTACAGTTAGCTATATCACTCCCTTTCGTCCTGACTTTTCTTGCGATCATTGTGTTCCCTGAATCTCCTCGCTGGCTGATAACAAAAGGCAGATACAAAGAAGCTACCAAAATCATTGAAAAGATAGCTAAAGTGAATGGTACCGAGGCTCCACAAGACTTACTGAACAAACTGAGTGAAGACAGCAAAGAAGACAAGAAGCAGCCTTCTCGCATCCCTGTCACCCAACTTGATCTGATCCGTACTCCCAACCTACGCAAGAAAACTCTCATCCTTTGGGTTGACTGGTTTGTTGTCAACATTGTGTATTACGGACTATCTCTGAGTACCTCTGCCTTGGGGGTAGATGATTACCTTGCTGCCTTTGTCTCTGGCGCCATAGAGATACCCAGCTATCTTTTCTGTTGGTATATGATGGATCGTTTTGGCAGACGCATTACTCTAGTTGCCTTCTACATCTTTGGTGGAGTGTTTTGCCTCACTACAATCTTCATTCCTCTTGGAGCTGCCAGAGCTGCAGTTGCCATGCTCGGCAAATTTGCAATCACTGCAGCATTCGGTCACATCTACATCTACTCTCTTGAAATCTATCCAACCATCATCCGGAGTATCGGCATGGGCACATCTTCCATGATGGCTCGTGTTAGTGGCATCCTCTGTCCTATCATCTTGATCCTGGGCAAGTACTGGGAACCACTACCTGTGTCTTTGGAGGAAGCGCCATCATTGCTGGAGTCCTGTCTCTGATGCTCCCAGAGACCATGGGATACAGTCTGCCTGATACTATTCAGGATGGAGAGAACTTCGGAGGTAAGTTATACAATCATTTAATCTCCTGTCACTTTTTCTCATCCTTTGCGTGGTCTGAGGTTTGAAAGCAGCATTCCCCGTGCTATGCCATCCCGAATAATAGATTCCTTTTCTAAATTGCTTTTTTTCTAGCACTTCAAAAGTTATTCACTAGTGAATGAGATATCGACCCCCAAAAGATCAGCCGATACAATTAGTTACTGAATTATCACTGGTTCCCGCCCAACAATCAATAGCAAATATGTGCGGACCATGAGCCAGTCAGAGTCAGCTCGCAAAGTGGATCTGTCTGTGCCCGAAACAAATCGAAACACTTTCAGAGGTTTGGAGACTTCTAAAAAAATAACAGCGTTGCTGTTGAAACCCCTCAGCCAGAGTCAAGTTATCGACCGGAAACCATTAACCTTTAACTCAACATGGTGACCTTGACCTTTGGCCTCCGCCCCCAGAACCATGCAGTCCCAACATGCCTGTACCAATGGGAAACCCCCTACCGAAGTTAGACACCGAAATTTCATTTCTAACTCAAGTTATCATTCAGAACCATTGACATTTAACTCACCACGGTGACCTTGACCTTTGACCTATTGACCCTGAAACCAATCCCAACTTGCCTGTACCCAAGGGCAACCCCCTACCTAAGTCAGACACTAAAATCTCATTGCTAACTGAAGTTATCATCCGGAAACCATTAACATTTAACTCACCACGGTGACCTTGACCTTTGACCTTTTGACCCCAAAACCAACCCCAACTTGCCTACTCCCAAGGGCAACCCTCTACCAAAGTTAGACATCAAAATCTCATTTCTAACTCAAGTTATCATCTGGAAACCATTTACATGTAACTCACCACGGTTACCTTGACCTTTGAACTTTTGACCCCAAAACCAATCCCAACCTGCCTACTCCCAAGGGCAACCCCCTACCAAAGTTAGACATCAAAATCTCATTTCTAACTCAAGTTATCATCTGGAAACCATTTACATGTAACTCACCACGGTTACCTTGACCTTTGAACTTTTGACCCCAAAACCAATCCCAACCTGCCTACTCCCAAGGGCAACCCCCTACCAAAGTTAGACACCAAAATCTCATTTCTAACTCAAGTAATCATCCGGAAACCATTTACATTGAACTCACCATGGTGACCTTGACCTTTGACCTTTGGACCCCAAAACCAATCCCAAACTGCCTACTCTCAAGGGCAACCCACTACCAACGCTACACATCAAAATCTCATTTCTAACTCAAGTTATCATCAGGAAACCATTTACCTTTAACTCACCATGGTGACCTTGACCTTTGACCTTTTGACCCCAAAACCAATCCCAACTTGCCTACTCCCAAGGGCAACCCCCTACCAAAGTTACAATCCCAAACAACATTTCTAACTCAAGTTATCATCCGGAAACTAAGCTGCCCGGACGGACACACTGACATACATACATACGGACGGACGCACTGACGGACGGACGTCCGCCCTAGGCGATGGCAATACCCCACGAGCCTCTCGGCTGAGGGGTAAAAAGGGGGAAAAGATGGTTGTTTTGGTTGCAATAAAACGTACAAGTTGAAAATTATTAATTATAAAAAAAATTAGGGGGGGGGGACACAACTTTCATCGACTGTACTTTCTGAAAAGACAATAAATATGCCACAGTTCCTAAATGTGCTAAAAAAAATTCAACTACAGCACGTTTGTCTTGTTTACTTTCTGGTATTACAGAGGGAAGAAGTTTCCAGCTTTGCGTCAAGGGCAATGATGATGGAGAGAATGAGAGTCCCACTCAAGCTCCTATCGACTACCTGCCACTATCCACAATGGATCAAACTCCCAAGCAACCTGTGGATGTCTGAATGGTTTATATTATACACTTGATACATATATGGTTGGTGTATGCATTTTTACAATTTAAAAAAAAATTGTTTTGGATATTTTTAAAGGGAAAAATGGTTTTAAGTTGTGATTCTGTGTAGCTTGCTTATACAGGGTGAGTAAAATAAACTGAAACCTTTATGTCGGGACTCGGGACTATTATTTTAGTGAAGTTATGCATGTAGCACTTTCAAGATCTGCGCATTCGTTCAACAAAACAAAAACAATTAACACATTTGTGATTTGTTTTTGTTTTGCTGAAAGAACACTTACCTATTTGTGATCCATGGACAGAACTTTAAAACAGTGGTTGTGTTTACAATTCCGTAACTTGAAAATTACTTGAGTCATTTGAATGATTCTTGTACTAAAAGAAAGCGTTGAATTAGCCTTTCACATCCTAGATTTTGAAAGTGCTACCTGGAGAATTTCACTTAAACAATGGTCCCAACATTTGGGTGTTTTTTTTTATACTCACCCTGCATAGTTTTTTTTTCTCCAAACAAACATGATACTTTAAAAGAGATATGTGACGTGTATTTTGCTAGTTATTTTCTAAAAAAAAACCAGTCTGATTTATAACTCTAGTCTGGATGTTTCCAAGCTTCAAGCAAAGTATATACATACTGTAAATAGGCTCAAGCTGAATTTCTTAGATGAGATCATTATGTATTTATAACTTTGTGGCTAAAGCCAACATCAAAATAATTAAACCAACATATATTGGAAAAGCATTTTATGGTTTGTATTGCTTTAGAAGTGCATACCCAATGTTCTTGAAAAAACTCAAGAGTTTTCTCTTCATAAATTTCCAACTTGTACGTATTAATTCAACCTCAACAAAACCCTTATTACATTTCTTTGTTGGACGTCTGCAACCTTTGGAGGAAAAAAATGGTTTTTATTTTGGGCACGAACAGATCTACTTTGCAAGCAGACTGGCTCCCAGTCCATACATTATTGATACTGATTCCCGGGCAGCACCAGTCAACCCTGCAAGAATGCAATTATTGTCTGGCTGCCAATGATTCAAAATTTGTGAAGTAATAATTCAATAAATAAACATGCGTCAACTTTTCCAGACAATGCCTCATCCAGTAATGAAAAACATTCGTACAGCTAATAGAGACAAAATATTCGGAAAAGAAATCAATATTTTGGGATGAAAGTCCAAAATAGCACAGCTAACGGAAGTTTATACTACACATGTACAGAGTTTAAGGGACAAATAAACATTTGTGGAAAGGTTCATTTTTCTGTTCTTTAGTTTTAGTTAATGAAAAAAATTATGGTTGTGGTTATGGGTAATTTCAAAATGATTGAATAAATTCTTTGATGATATGAACTGATCAAAATGTTCTCAGACAACAAAAGTTATATTAGAATTTCACTTATTAATATTTTTATATGTTTTTACAGAATACTCATATGTCGCTGCTGAAAAATTCTATTAAAAATACTGGGGAAGAACAAAGAATTTTAGTGTTTTCTTTATGGGAGTTGAAGGTCGGTACATTTTCAATTAATATTAAAAACACAATTTGTTTGCCAATAAAAGGTTTTTCACCAAATGAATGCACAAACTACAAGTGATATCGCCTTTGTCTGCAGTCCCTAATCAAAGTTACATCAAAATAAATGAGGTAGACAAAGAAACATTTAAATTTGAACAATGATCTCTAATGTCCCCTACATGACCTTTGACCTTAACATCCCGAAGAAGAATTGTCTCTTGCCACCCAAGGCTCAGTGCTTCGAAGTTTCATCAAAAATCCATCACAGCATGTACAATGTTAAAAACTTTATCCAAAAATTTAACCTAAACTTGAATTCACCCTAACCCTGCTAAATGCCACAGAATGCACCAGTAGTAAAAGCATCGTTGCAAGTTGTTGCATTGAGCAGTCTCCTGATCTGATGCATTCCATGTCTGCATTCTGTTGCATTTGGCAGGGTGCCTAGAGAATACCCCCTGAATCAATTATTGACCTATCAGCTGACCGTTGATATTTGACCTTTCACCTGAAATATATCCCACATTATCTTGGACACTCAGTGACCATTGTGTCCAAGTTTTATGGAATTCAGTTGGGTACTTGGGAAATGATAGCAATTTGAAAAACCTGAACATGTACAATGTACGGGCATACCGTTATGCAGTCCTACAGAATTGAGTGACACAAAAAACCCAGCTGTTTGCGAGGTCACAAAAGTCATAATAATTATATGTCTATTTCTATATCTTTGTACTTCCAATGGTAATTAATGCAGAAAACAGTGCTAGACTACTTTGTGCTAGCGGGATTATATACACCGACAAGAATGTAACACTATCGGTTCGGCAATGCCATACAGGTCTTTGTATTTCCAATGCTAATGCAGACTACAGTGCTTGACTACTTTATGCTTGAGTAACACTGATGGATTCATATCTAGGTTAAAAGGACGGTGGTTGGTAAAGGGAACACACCCTTCCATATGGAACAGCTCAGCTCATACTTTTCATGCTGACACACTGATCAAGTACTGAAGAATTCAAGATGCATTACGAGGACATTTTGAATCATATCGGGCCTTTTGGCAAGTACCAGAAACTGCTGGTGTTTGCCTTGTTTTTGGTTATTATTCCACCTCCGTTTCACTTCATAGGGCAGGTGTTCCTGGCTGCTAACAACGATCACTGGTGTGCAGTACCAGCCAGCCAGATGATCAACTGCAGCCAACTCCAGCTGGCTGAGTGTCAGGAAGAGCAGAAGAGCTACAGTATTCCCTATGAGATTGATGATGATGGAAACAAAGTCTACTCCTCGTGTGAGCGGTATGTCATGAATGATGAAGACGTTGGTAGAAACATGAGTTTGAATTCAACGGACGTCATCTCGTGCGATGCTGGCTGGGAATTTAATCACTCACACTACAAGTCTACCATCAATGAAGATTTCAGCTTGGTCTGTGACAGATAGGATCTACCTGCCTATGCCCAGTCAGTTTGGTTTGCAGGATTTCTGGTTGGTTCCTTGGTTTGGGGTTCTGTGGGTGACTGGATTGGTAGGAGAAAGACCTTCATTTTAACTGTCATTCTTGTCACAATTTCATCTATTGTTACATCTTTTGTGCCCAACCTAACTACATACGCTGCCATGCGCTTCTTTACAGCAGCCTGTGCTTATGGTGGAAATCTCATGATATATGTCTTAGCTTCTGAAATAGTTGGTCCTAAAAATCGTGTAGGTACAACAACTGTGCTATTTCTAGCCTTTGCTGTAGGTTACATGATTCTGTCCCTTCTGGCATTCCTTCTGAGAGAATGGCGCCACCTACAGTTAGCTATATCACTCCCTTTCGTCCTGACTTTTCTTGTGATCATTGTGTTCCCTGAATCTCCTCGCTGGCTGATAACAAAAGGCAGATACAAAGAAGCTACCAAAGTCATTGAAAAGATAGCTAAAGTGAATGGTACCGAGGCTCCAGAAGACTTACTGAACAAACTGAGTGAAGACAGCAAAGAAGACAAGAAGCAGCCTTCTCGCATCCCTGTCACCCAACTTGATCTGATCCGTACTCCCAACCTACGCAAGAAAACTCTCATCCTTTGGGTTGACTGGTTTGTTGTCAACATGGTGTATTATGGACTATCTCTGAGTACCTCTGCCTTGGGGGTAGATGATCACCTTGCTGCCTTTGTCTCTGGTGCCATAGAGATACCCAGCTATCTTTTCTGTTGGTATGTGATGGATCGTTTTGGCAGACGCATTACCCTAGTTGCCTTCTACATTTTTGGTGGAGTGTTTTGCCTCATAACAATCTTCATTCCTCTTGGAGCTGCCAGAGCTGCAGTTGCCATGTTCGGCAAATTTGCAATCACTGCAGCATTCGGTCACATCTACATCTACTCTCTTGAAATCTATCCAACCATCATCCGGAGTATCGGCATGGGTACATCTTCCATGATGGCTCGTGTTAGTGGCATCCTCTGTCCTATCATCTTGATCCTGGGCAAGTACTGGGAACCACTACCTCTCTGTGTCTTTGGAGGAAGCGCCATCATTGCTGGAGTCTTGTCTCTGATGCTTCCAGAGACCATGGGATACAGTCTGCCTGATACCATTCAGGATGGAGAGAACTTCGGCAGTAAGTTATACAATCATTTCATCTCCTGTCACTTTTTTTCATCCTTTGCGTGGTCTGAGGTTTGAAAGCAGCATTCCCCGTGCTATGCCATCCCGAATAATAGATTCCTTTCTAAATTGCTTTTTTTCTAGCACTTCAAAAGTTATTCACTAGTGAATGAGATATCGACCCCCAAAAGATCAGCCGATACAATTAGTTACTGAATTATCACTGGTTCCCACCCAACAATCAATAGCAAATATGCGCGGACCACGAGCCAGTCTGCTCGCAAAGTGGATCCGTCTGTGCCCGAAACAAATCGAAACACTTTCAGAGGTTTGGAGACTTCTAAAAAAGGGGAAAAAGTTTTTCGTTGCAATAAAACGTAGGAGTTGAAAATTATTACTTATAAAAAAAAATTGGGGGGGGGGGACACAACTTAAATCGACTGTCCTTTCTGAAAAGACAATAAATATGCCACAGTTCCTAAATGTGCTACAATTTTTCAACTACAACACGTTTTTCTTGTTTACTTTCTGGTATTACAGAGGGAAGAAGCTTCCAGCTTTGCGTCAAGGGCAATAATGATGGAGAGAATGAGAGTCCCACTCAAGCTCCTATCGACTACCTGCCACTATCCACAATGGATCAAACTCCCAAGCAACCTGTGGATGTCTGAATACATGCGCGGATCCAGGATTTCTTTAGATGGGGGCACACCTATGGAGCAACTAATGTGAGCGCGGGGCGCAAAGCCCTTACGGCGCTGGGTCCGGGGCCTGCTTAAGAACCCCGAAAAAAACTTTGAATTCTAGATGCTCTGTGCTGCAATCTGAGGTGATTCCTGGCCCCTTTTCCCTGAATTATTTGAGCAAAATTTTATTAGATCATCAGGATTGTTTTAAATATACTCTTGCTTTTACAAATTGTAAGTTACTGGTGTACTTCAAAGTTGAAAATTATGTATCTTCGTTTTGATATTTTCTTGCATTTTATTTTTGGAAAAGGAATTGTATTGACTTAGTTTGTAAACTGTTGCAGCGATGCGTTGGGGCATTTGCTCCGAGGACTATATTCGAGCGCAGATCACAAATGTCTGACGGCATGGGGTCCAGACCCGCAGAAGGGCCCCAGGAAATTTTGGATTCTAGATGCTCTGTGGTGCAATCTCAGGCGATTCCTGGCCCCTTTTCCCTTAGCCCTGAGTTATTTGAACAAAATTTTTAAGATTATAACGATTTTTCATTGGTTTAAAATATACTCTTGCTTTTGTATGTCTTTTAAGTTTCTTCGGTTCTTCACTTGATAACCATGTATTTTTATCTGCATGATTATGTTCTTGCAATTTTATTTTTTGAAAGTGAATTATATGGAGTTAGTTTGTCAACTGTTGCTACAATGCGAAGGGACATCTGCCTCGAGGACTAAAGTGGAGCGCGAATGTCATACGTTGTGTGGTCCGGGGCCTGCTTAAGGGCCCCAGGAAATTTTGGATTCTAAATGCTCTGTGGTGAAATCCGAAGCGATTCCTGGCCCCTCTTTCCCCGAGTTATTTGAGCAAAACGTTTCAAGATTATAAGATTTTTTTTATTGGTTTAAAAATACTCTTGCTTTTACAAGCCTTTTAAGTTTCTGCTGTATCTCACTTGATAACCATGTATTTTCGTCTGCATAATTATTTTTGTGCATTTTATTTTTGAAAAGGAATTCTATAGACTTTGTAAACTGTTGCAAGGATGCTTTGCTTTCTAATGTTTTGTTTCAAGTTGAAATTTTCAGTTTATCAATAAGAACAAACTGCTTGAACATGTAAATTGAATTCAAGTTTCAAATTAGTGTAATTTAATCAAATTAAAACAGAGGAGCAATTAGGCCTCCATGCACATTGTAAATTCACAGCTCAGATTTATCTTATGACTAATCTCATGCATGCATAATGTAATTGCCCAAACATTTTACAGAAATGTCCTTGGTTTTAATTCAGTAGATTTTCAATTTCAATGAATAGGGCCTATACATGTACATGTATTTGTAAATAAACCATCGGTGCAGCAAGACAAATTGTGTAACACAATCATCACAATTCCTATACATGCAACTGGTTTCTTACAAAAAAAATGGTTGTCTTGCCTTTTGGCGCCATGATTGCAATTCACACATGGTACGACACATTTTGAAGGTGGATACGTCATTTGGTTATGTAAAAAAATACAGGCTTGTCCGCAAAGTTGCAGAAAAGGCAAAAAGAGAATCTCCTCGGTACAACACTCGGACCGTGTGATTTTGAATATTTTGTTCGTACTCTGAAGTCGCATCAAATCTTGCATCAAATGTTTGTTGAATCAAATAAGTTGTAGAGTCTCTAATATTTGAAAATTTGCCAACGAATGACGGTATGTTTTTGCCTAGTTCCGGATCGCACGTGCAAGTAGGAACTACACACGCATTGCTTTTATGTGACGTATTCTGTGATAGATGAAAGGTCTATGCGCGTCCGTGCTGTCCCGCCGCAGACAAAAGTTTAAAAATCATCGATGTTAATTCGCTTTTCAATATTTGCTCGAATTCTCTTGAATGAACTGTTTTTCAAAGAATTAAATAATACTTGATCAAAAATTGATTTTCTTGCGTGATTTTGTTTTTCGAGCAAAGCAGTTTTTGATCGATTCAGAACTGATCAAACTGATCGGGAACTGATCCATCACTCAAGGTAAACTTTTTAATTCACTTGAATTTGTGGATCAGTTGAGCAGAAAACAACCTGAATAACGTTTGCTATCCGGAATGGGAAAACGACTGTACGATCAAATTTTCCTCGCTTGAACTTCAGAAAGCAACACACCGCGTTCCATCTAGCTTGCCAGGGCACGTTTTGAGTGCTAAATCTTGCCTTTTGGCAATACCTGCTGATTGTTATTGTCTGAAGAACAAAAGGGCCTGTCAGATTTCATGTGCTCCCATAGGAGACTTTACGGCGACCAACAATATTAAATTAATTTCACAATCGCAGCGAGGATGCAAGAAAACGACAATGATCTCTAACGTCCCCTACATGACCTCTGACCTCAACCTCCCAGAGAAGAATCGTCTCTTGCCACCCAAGGCTCACTGCTTCAAAGTTTCATCACAATCCATCACAGCATGTATAAGGTTACAAACGTTCTTCAAAAACTCAACCTAAATTCTATGAATTAATCAATTATTGACCTCAGCTGACCTTTGACACACGACCTTTCACCTGAAAAGTACCCCACATTATCTCTTCGACACTCAGTGACCCTTGCGTCCAAGTTTTCTGGAATTCAGTCGGGTACTTGGGAAATGAGAGTAATTTGAAAAACCTGAACATGGCCATACACGCATACAGCCCTATGGCCAAAAAAAAAAGTCTCCGGTTTCTCGTATGGAGCTTGTCGAAAAAGTGGTGCGGCGATGCGGCTTTTTTTTTTTTTTAGCCGACTTTTTTGCTTCAAATGTCGGCTGATGACTGGAAATGGTGCCCGACTAAACTTAGTGCAAATATATGGGAGTCCAGAGAGGCCACATAAAGCTTATTCTCGATCATAACCCCATCTAAAAACACGTTAAAATTGTGTAGCAGCAGGATTCCAGTCAAACCAGTGAGTTTGGCGGTTTTGAGACATCATCTTTCATTGAAAAAAAAACTTTTTCATTTTGCCGACGCGCATAGCTACGGCGACGCGCGCGCATACCAGAAACCGGAGACTTTTTTTTTTTTGGCCTATACAGAGTTGAGTGACACAAAAACCCCAGTTCTGTAAGAGGTCACAAAAGTTGTTAAATATGTGTATTTATATATTCTTTGTGCCTTCAATGCTTTCATAGACTACTGTACATAAATCACAGCCTTTTATGCTTGAAGGGGTGAAATACCCAGACAACAATACACATACTCTGCTTGAGCAATGCACAGGTCCTATTCACAGATTGGATTCATGGGTTAGAAGGGCAGTAGTTGGTTTTGACTGAGGGAATTAACACACCCTTCCGCATGCATCAGCTCAGCTCAAACTTATCATGCTGACACACTGATCAAGTACTGAAGAATTCAACATGCATTACGAGGACATTTTGAATCATATCGGGCCTTTTGGCAAGTACCAGAAACTGATACTTTTTGCCTGTGTTTTGATTAAGATTCCAACTGCGTTTCACTTCATAGGGCAGGTGTTCCTGGCTGCTAACACCGATCACTGGTGTGCAGTACCAGCCAGCCAGATGATCAACTGCAGCCAACTCCAGCTGGCTGAGTGTCAGGAAGAGCAGAAGAGCTACAGTATTCCCTATGAGATTGATGATGATGGAAACAAAGTCTACTCCTCGTGTGAGCGGTATGTCATGAATGATGAAGACGTTGGTAGAAACGAGAGTTTGAATTCAACGGACGTCATCTCATGCGATGCTGGCTGGAAATTTGATCACTCGAGCTACAAGTCCACCATCAATGAAGATTTCAGCTTGGTCTGTGACAGACAGGATCTACCTGCCTATGCCCAGTCAGTTTGGTTTGCGGGATTGCTGGTTGGTTCCTTGGTGTGGGGTTCTGTGGGCGACTGGATTGGTAGGAGAAAGACCTTCATTTTAACTGTCATTCTTGTCACAATTTCATCGACTGTTACATCTTTTGTGCCCAATTTTACTGCCTACGCTGCCATGCGCTTCTTTACAGCAGCCTGTGCTTATGGTGGAAATCTCATGATATATGTCTTAGTTTCTGAAATAGTTGGCCTAAAAACCGTGTAGGTACAACAACTGTGCTACTTCTAGCCTTTGCTGTAGGTTACATGATTCTGTCCCTTCTGGCATTCCTTCTGAGAGAATGGCGCCACCTACAGTTAGCTATATCACTCCCTTTCGTCCTGACTTTTCTTGTGATGATTGTGTTCCCTGAATCTCCTCGCTGGCTGATAACAAAAGGCAGATACAAAGAAGCTACCAAAATCATTGAAAAGATAGCTAAAGTGAATGGTACCGAGGCTCCACAAGACTTACTGGACAAACTGAGTGAAGACAGCAAAGAAGACAAGAAGCAGCCTTCTCGCATCCCTGTCACCCAACTTGATCTGCTCCGTACTCCCAATCTCTGCAAGAAAACTCTCATCCTTTGGGTTGACTGGTTTGTTGTCAACATGGTGTATTATGGACTATCTCTGAGTACCTCTGCCTTGGGGGTAGATGATTACCTTGCTGCCTTTGTCTCTGGTGCCATAGAGATACCCAGCTATCTGTTCTGTTGGTATGTGATGAACCGTTTTGGCAGACGCATTACCCTAGTTGCCTTCTTCATCTTTGGTGGAGTGTTTTGCCTCACTACAATCTTCATACCTCTTGGAGCTGCCAGAGCTGCAGTTGCCATGTTCGGCAAATTTGCAATCAGTGCAGCGTTCGGTCACATCTACATCTACTCCCTTGAAATCTATCCAACCATCATCCGGAGTATCGGCATGGGTACATCTTCCATGATGGCTCGTGTTAGTGGCATCCTCTGTCCTATCATCTTGAACCTGGGCAAGTACTGGAAACCACTACCTCTCTGTGTCTTTGGAGGAAGTGCCATCATTGCTGGAGTCCTGTCTCTGCTGCTCCCAGAGACCATGGGATACAGTCTGCCTGATACCATTCAGGATGGAGAGAACTTCGGCAGTAAGTCATACAATCATTTAATCTCCTGTCACTTTTTCTCATCCTTTGCTTGGTCTGAGGTTTGAAAGCGGCATTCCCCGTGCTATAATATCCCAAATAATAGATTCCTTTTCTAAATTGCTTTGTCTTAGCACTTCAAAAGTTATTCACTTGTGAATGAGATATCGACCCCCAAAAGATCAGCAAATATAATTAGTTACTGAATTATCACTGGTTCCCGCCCAACAATCAATAGCAAATATGTGCGGACCACGAGCCAGTCAGAGTCCGCTCGCAAAGTGGATCCGTCTGTGCCCGAAACAAATCGAAACACTTTCAGAGGTTTGGAGACTTCTAAAAAAATAACAGCGTTGCTGTTGAAACCCCTCAGCCAGAGTCAAGTTATCGACCGGAAACCATTAACCTTTAACTCAACATGGTCACCTTGACCTTTGGCCTCCGCCCCCAGAACCATGCAGTGCCAACATGCCTGTACCAATGGGAAACCCCCTACCGAAGTTAGACACCGAAATTTCTTTTCTAACTCAAGTTATCATTCAGAACCATTGACATTTAACTCACCACGGTGACCTTGACCTTTGACCTATTGACCCTCAAACCAATCCCAACTTGCCTGTACCCAAGGGCAACCCCGTACCTAAGTCAGACCCTAAAATCTCATTTCTAACTGAAGTAATCATCCGGAAACCATTTACATTTAACTCACCACGGTGACCTTGACCTTTGACCTTTTGACCCCAAAACCAACCCCAACTTGCCTACTCCCAAGGGCAACCCTCTACCAAAGTTAGACATCAAAAACTCATTTCTAACTTAAGTTATCATCTGGAAACCATTTACATGTAACTCACCACGGTTACCTTGACTTTTGAACTTTTGACCCCAAAACCAATCCCAACTTGCCTACTCCCAAGGGCAACCCCCTACCAAAGTTAGACATCAAAATCTCATTTCTAACTCAAGTAATCATCCGGAAACCATTTACATTGAACTCACCATGGTGACCTTGACCTTTGACCTTTGGACCCCAAAACCAATCCCAACTTGCCTACTCTCAAGGGCAACCCCCTACCAAAGCTACACATCAAAATCTCATTTCTAACTCAAGTTATCATCAGGAAACCATTTACCTTTAACTCACCATGGTGACCTTGACCTTTGACCTTTTGACCCCAAAACCAATCCCAACTTGCCTACTCCCAAGGGCAACCCCCTACCAAAGTTACAATCCCAAACAACATTTCTAACTCAAGTTATCATCCGGAAACTAAGCTGCCCGGACGGACACACTGACATACATACGGCCGGACGCACTGACGGACGGACGTCCGCCCTAGGCGATGACAATACCCCACGAGCCTCTCGGCTGAGGGGTAAAAAGGGGGAAAAGAGGGTTGTTTTGGTTGCAATAAAACGTACGAGTTGAAAATTATTAATTATAAAAAAAATTGGGGGGGGGGAACACAACTTTCATCGACTGTACTTTCTGAAAAGACAATAAATATGCCACAGTTCCTAAATGTGCTAAAAAAAATTCAACTACAGCACGTTTGTCTTATTTACTTTCTGATATTACAGAGGGAAGAAGTTTCCAGCTTTGCGTCAAGGGCAATGATGTTGGAGAGAATGAGAGTCCCACTCAAGCTCCTATCGACTACCTGCCACTATCCACAATGGATCAAACCCCCAAGCAACCTGTGGATGTCTGAATGGTTTATATTATTGTGTTGTTTTAACTTGATACATATATGGTTGGTGTATGCATTTTTACAATTTTAAAAAAATTATTTTGGATATTTTAAAAGGGAAAATGGTTTTAAGTTGTGATTCTGTGTAGCTTGCTTATACAGGGTGAGTAAAATAATCTGAAACCCTAATGTCGGGACTCGGGACTATTATTTTAGTGAAGTTATGCATGTAGCACTTTCAAAATCTGTGCATTCTTTCAACAAAACAAAAACAATTAACACATTTGTGATTTGTTTTTGTTTTGCTGAAAGAACACTTACCTATTTGTGATCCATGGACAGAACTTTAAAACAGTGGTTGTGTTTACAATTCCGTAACTTGAAAATTACTTGAGTCATTTGAATGATTCTTGTACTAAAAGAAAGCTGATGAATTAGCCTTTCACATCCTAGATTTTGAAAGTGCTACCTGGAGAATTTCACTTAAACAATGGTCCCGACATTTGGGTGTTTTTTTTTATACTCACCCTGCATAGGTTTTTTTTTCTCCAAACAAACATGATACTTTAAAAGAGATATGTGACGTGTATTTTGCTAGTTATTTTCTAAAAAAAAACAGTCTGATTTATAACTCTAGTCTAGATGTTTCCAAGCTTCAAGCAAAGTATATACATACTGTAAAAAGGCTCAAGCTGAATTTCTTAGATGAGATCATTATGTATTTATAACTTTGTGGCTAAAGCCATCATCAAAAAAATTAAACCAACATATATTGGAAAAGCATTTTATGGTTTGTATTGCTTTAGAAGTGCATACCCAATGTTCTTGAAAAAAACTCAAGAGTTTTCTCTTCATAAATTTCCAACTTGTACGTATTAATTCAACCTCAACAAAACCCTTATTACATTTCTTTGTTGGACGTCTGCAACCTTTGGAAGAAAAAAATGGTTTTTATTTTGGGCACGAACAGATCTACTTTGCAAGCAGACTGGCTCCCAGTCCATACATTATTGATACTGATTCCCGGGCAGCACCAGTCTACCCTGCAAGAATGCAATTATTGTCTGGCTGCCAATGATTCGAAATTCGTGAAGTAATAATTCAATAAATAAACATGCGTCAACTTTTCTAGACAATGCCTCATCCAGTAATGAAAAACATTCGTACAACTAATAGAAAAAAATTCGGAAAAGAAATCAATATTTCGGGATGAAATTCCAAAAAAGGACAGTTAACGGAAGTTTATACTACATATGTACAGAGTTTAAGGGACAAACAAACATTTGTGGAAAGGTTCATTTTTCTGTTCTTTAGTTTTAGTTAATGAAAAAAATAATGGCTGTGGTTATGGGTAATTTCAAAATGATTGAATAAATGCTTGGATGATATGAGCTGATCAAAACGTTCTCAGACAACAAAAGTTATATTAGAATTTTCACTTATTAATATTTTTATGTATTTTTACAGATTACTCATATGTCTCTGCTGAAAAATTCTACTAAAAATACTGGGGAAAAACAAAGAATTTTAGTGTTTTTTTATGGGAGTTGAAGGTCGTTACATTTTCAATTCATATTAAAAATACCATTTTTCTGCCAATAAAAGGTTTTTCACCAAATGAATGCACAAACTACAAGTGATATCGCCTTTGTCTGCAGTCCCTAATCAAAGTTACATCAAAATAAATGAGGTAGACAAAGAAACATTTAAATTTGAACGATGATCTCTAATGTTCCCTACATGACCTTTGACCTTAACATCCCGAAGGAGAATTGTCTCTTGCCACCCAAGGCTCACTGCTTCAAAGCATCACTGCTTCAAAGTTTCATCAAAATCCATCACAGCATGTACAATGTTAAAACTATCTCCAAAAATGTTACCTAAACTTCTATGAATTCACCCTAACCCTGCTAAATACCACAGAATGCACCAGTAGTAAAAACATTGTTGCAAGTTGTTGCATTTAGCAGTCTCCTGATCTGATGCATTCCATGTCTGCATTCTGTTGCATTTGGCAGGGTGCCTAGAGAATACCCCCTTAATCAATTATTGACCTATCAGCTGACCGTTGATATTCGACCTTTCACCTAAAATATATCCCACATTATCTACGACACTCAGTGACCCTTGTGTCCAAGTTTTATGGAATTCAGTTGGGTACTTGGGAAATGATAGCAATTTGAAAAACCTGAACATGTACAATGTACGGGCATACTGTTATGCAGTCCTACAGATGTGAGTGACACAAAAACCCCAGCTGTCATAATATATGTGTATTTCTCTATCTTTGTACTTCCAATGCTAATGCAGTGCTAGACTACTTTGTGATTGCGGGATTATATACACCGACAACAATGTAACACTATTGGTTTGACAATTGTCTTTGTACTTCCAATGCTAATGCAGACTACAGTGCTTGACTACTTTATGCTTGAGTAACACTGATGGATTCATATCTAGGTTAAAAGGACGGTGGTTGGTAAAGGGAACACACCCTTCCATGTGGAACAGCTCAGCTCATACTTTTTATGCAGACACACTGATCAAGTACTGAACAATTCAACATGCAGTACGAGGACATTTTGAATCATATCGGGCCTTTTGGCAAGTACCAGAAACTGCTGGTGTTTGCCTTGTTTTTGGTTATTATTCCATCTCCATTTCACTTCATAGCGCAGGTGTTCCTGGCTGCTAACACCGATCACTGGTGTGCAGTACCAGCCAGCCAGATGATCAACTGCAGCCAACTCCAGCTGGCTGAGTGTCAAGAAGAGCAGAAGAGCTACAGTATTCCCTATGAGATTGATGATGATGGAAACAAAGTCTACTCCTCGTGTGAGCGGTATGTCATGAATGATGAAGACGTTGGTAGAAACGAGAGTTTGAATTCAACGGACGTCATCTCCTGCGATGCTGGCTGGGAATTTGATCACTCACGCTACAAGTCCACCATCAATGAAGATTTCAGCTTGGTCTGTGACAGACAGGATCAACCTGCCTATGCCCAGTCAGTTTGGTTTGCGGGATTACTAGTGGGTTCCTTGGTGTGGGGTTCTGTGGGCGACTGGATTGGTAGGAGAAAGACTTTCATCTTGACTGCCATTCTTGTCACAATATCATCGACTGTTACATCTTTTGTGCCCAACTTTACTGCCTATGCTGTCATGCGCTTCTTTACAGCAGCCTGTGGTTATGGTGTACATCTCATGATATATGTCTTAGCTTCTGAAATAGTTGATCCTAAAAATCGTGTAGCTGCAACAAATGGGATTTTTGTTGCCTTTTCTTCGAGTTACATGCTTCTGTCCCTATTGGCATTTCTTCTGAGAGAATGGCGCCACCTACAGTTAGCTATATCACTCCCCTTCGTCCTGACTTTACTTGGGATCATTGTGTTCCCTGAATCTCCTCGCTGGCTTATAACAAAAGGCAGATACAAAGAAGCTGCCAAAATCATTGAAAAGATAGCTCAAGTGAATGGTACCAAGGCTCCAGAAGACTTACTGGACAAACTGAGTGAAGAAAGCAAAGAAGACAAGAAGCAGCCTTCTCGCATCCCTGTCACCCAACTTGATCTGATCCGCACTCCCAACCTACGCAAGAAAACACTCATCCTTTGGGTTGACTGGTTTGTTGTCAACATGGTATTTTACGGAATATCTTTGAGTACCTCTGCCTTGGGGGTAGATGATTACCTTGCTGCCTTTGTCTCTGGAGCCATAGAGATACCTAGTAATCTTTTCTGTTGGTACGTGATGAACCGTTTTGGCAGACGCATTACCCTAGTTGCCTTCTACATTTTTGGTGGAGTGTTTTGCCTCATTACAATCTTCATTCCTCTTGGAGCTGGCAGAGCTGCAGTAGCCATGTTCGGCAAATTTGCAATCAGTGCAGCGTTCGGTCACATCTACATCTACTCTCTTGAAATCTATCCAACCATCATTCGGAGTATCGGCATGGGTACCTCTTCCATGGTGGCTCGTGTTAGTGGCATCCTCTGTCCTATCATCTTGATCCTGGGCAAGTACTGGAAACCACTACCTCTCTGTGTTTTTGGAGGAAGCGCCATCATTGCTGGAGTCCTGTCTCTGATGCTCCCAGAGACCGTGGGCTGCAGTCTGCCTGATACCATCCAGGACGGAGAGAACTTCGGCAGTAAGTCATACAATCATTTACTCTCCTATCACTTTTGCTCATCCTTTGCTTGGTCTGAGGTATGAAAGTGGCATTCCCTGTCCCAAAAAATTTGATCATTTCTAAATTGCTATTTTTTTTAGCACTTCAAAATGTATTCACTTGTGAATGAAACATCGAACCCCCCCCCCCCCCCCAAGAAATCAGCCAATATATAGAGGTGTTCCCTAATTTGGTGCACATTCGTGTTTTGCCTGACTTTCCTCATGCAGTGTTGCCAAAACTCTTCGTAGAAAAACTTTAAATTCATTCAGTGAAATACTGGTACCTTAATAATTCTTGTTGTTGAACCTTTGTTACCAATTGTATTGTCTTGAAATACCACATTTGATCATCCTTTGCGTGGTCAGATGTCTTAAAGCTGCATTCCCTGTTGCTATTGTTTCCCACCCTGCAATCACTATCAATTAGGTGTGGTTCGCAAGCAAGTTTGCTCGCAAAGAGGATCTATTTGTGCCCAAAACTTAAAAAAAAAAAATTCAGAGAGTTTCAGACTTCCCAAAAATGGGGAAAAAGAGGATTTTGGTTGGAATACAACGTAGAAGTTGAAAATTTAACAAACAAAAAAACCCCAAAAACCAAATAACAAAATAATTTGTTGAAGAAGACGGGGAACACAACTTTCGTTGACTGCACATTCTGAAACGACCCACAACTTCCAAAATGTGCTACATTTTTCCAACTACAGCACGTTTTTTGGTTTACTTGCTGGTATAACAGAGGGAAGAAGCTTCCAGCTTTGCGTCAAGGGCAATGATGACGGAGAGAATGAGAGTCCCACTCAAGCTCGCACAGACTACCTGCCTCTATCTACAATGGATCAAACTCCCAAGCAACATGTGGATGTCTGAAGGATTTAAATTATGGAATTCTAAATGATATATTTTTAGGTGTTAGGCATGAGCCCAACACCTATTACTTTTTCAAGAATTTTCTATTCTTACTGATGAAAGATTTTTATTGTTGAAAGTGGAAAAAAGATGTGGAAAAATTGCTGAAAATCAACCACAAGAGAGATATAATCCTGATTTTTGCTTTAAATAAGGCCAAAAAAAAATTACTCGGTCTCTGGTCAGACTAAAGTTCTGGAATTGATGCGGCGACGTGGCTTTTTTTTTTCAATCTTGGATTGTACAGACATTGTCCTCCGTAATTTGCCTTGGTGCCCTTGATCATTTGCCTTGGTGCAATGTCCCATTCCTTGGGGCTTTTTGGTACAAAAATTTGAGGAGGTGCGGCAATAGAGGGCGCTGTTGGAGCTACCGCAGAACATTTTGGGAAAAAAAAGATTGACGATCATGATTAAAATCGACGCGCGCACTGACCAGAGACTGACCATATTTTTTTTTTGTCTAACATTAGCTCTCAAGCTTTCTGGTAATAACGTAAAGATGACCACATCAAGTATCAGATTACAAGGAACAAATATTTCTAGATTTCATCTTTCAAATCAATACAAAATCAACTGTGAGAGATCTGATTGTGCGTTTTGTGGGAATTTATAGAATAATCCAGGGTCTACATTTTTTACCCTTCTTTAGTGGTCCAAACCAGAAGTGCCTTAATATTTGAAAGTGGAAAAAAGGGGAACTTGCTTTAAGTGATGCTAGTCTCTGGCCAGGTTGTACTTTACAAAAACATTACCAGTGACATCATAGAATGTTAGAATGCCCTCTAGCTACAGGTTGAAAATGTTACAAATTAATAATCAGTTGATGAATGTGGCTTAATTTGCTGAAATCACTTTATAATTGACACATACCGGTATATATTCAGCTTCATACTAAGAACAAGTAAGTTCAGGGGGAGACAGTTTGATGACGTCACCAGACCAGAAGAAACAATGAAAAGACCTTTAAACTGAAAAAAGAAGTTGCTGAAAAGTCAACTGCGAGAGATATATTATCCAAAAATTTGCTTCAAATAGCACAGATAACATAGCTCTAAAGTTTTGTGGTAATGACGTCACGATAACGTCATCTAATATCAGAAAACAAGCGATACCATGTGTTTCTTCCTTCAAACTCAAGTTGACTATTTAAAAAAAAACAATTTAATGGAAAATGGTTTTAGTTTTCAGTTGCTGTAGCTTGCTTATATTTTTCTAATTTCGAACAAACATAATTCTAAGGGAGATATATTACCTGTATTTTGCTGGTAATTTTATAACACAACGAGTTTGATTTAAAATCGTAGTCTAGTTGTTTGCAAACTTTTAGTAAAAAAGTATACATACAATAAAAAGGTTTGAGTTGAATTTCTTAGTTGAGATCATTATGTACATAATTTTTGGGGGCAAAGCCAAACATAAAATTAATGAATAAAAAAGTGGGAAAACACTTTTATGGTTACCATTTTTTTAGAGCTGCATATCCCATGTTCTTCAACAAACGCAAACACAAACTGCTTACTTAAAAAAGGAGTTTTACTACAGAGAAGACCATGTCCATCAAAATTTATCACTCACTCTGCTTCACATTATAGTTCAGGACTAAATCCATTGAAATCCACCACTGGTGCTGGTGGATTTGGACAGACTTGGTACACATGGCTTATCGGCCAAAAACTCACAAATGGGGGTGGTTTTGAAGCAGTCGGTAAGGTTACGGGTAATTTTCAACTTGTATGTTTTAATTCTACACCCTCCCCCCAAAAACCTATTTTTTTTTCTGTTTTGGATGTCTGCAGCCTTCGAAAAAATAGAACAAAAATTTTAATAGAACAAAACAGCTTTGCGAGCAGACTGGCTCCCAGTCCGTACATTATTGATACTGATTGCGGGGTGGGAATCAGCCTTCCCCGCCAGAAAAAAAATATTGTCTAGCAGCCAATGATTCAAAATTTGTAAAGTAATAATTCAATAAGTAAACATGGGTCACCTTTTTTCAGTTGATGCATCATTCAAAGGTGAATAACATTTGTATTGCTAGAAAAATAACAATTTAGAAAAGAAATGTATTTTTCTGGATGTAATTCCAAACTAGCGCGGGTAATGTAACTTTAAAGTACATAATGTACAGGATTAATTAATGGATAAACAAAAATTGTGGAAAGGTTTATTTTTAGTTTCTTCTTTCAGTTAATAAAAACCTGATGGTTGTGGTTATTGGTAATTTAAAGATGATTGAATAAACTGAGCAAACTATTAATAGACAAAAAAAGTTGTTTTGGAATTTTCACTCAAAAAATACTTAAAAATAACTCTGCCATTTTATTACTTATTTTTTTTAATGGGAATTGAAAGCCTTTACATTTCCAGTCGTTATAAAAAAAAAACTTTTTTGCTCCAGATGAAAATACATACAATTGATACGCAGAGTATGTGTCGCTTTCCTTTCGCAGTCGCTATAATCCCAGTAACATCAAAATCGTCAAATTATGTAGATAAAGAAACATTTGAATTTGAACATTCATAGGGCAGGTGTTCCTGGCTGCTAACACCGATCACTGGTGTGCAGTACCAGCCAGCCACATGATCAACTGCAGCCCAACTCCAGCTGGCTGAGTGTCAGGAAGAGCAGAAGAGCTACAGTATTCCCTATGAGATTGATGATGATGGAAACAAAGTCTACTCCTCGTGTGAGCGGTATGTCATGAATGATGAAGACGTTGGTAGAAACATAAGTTTTAATTCAACAGACGTCATCTCCTGCGATGCTGGCTGGAAATTTGATCACTCGAGCTACAAGTCCACCATCAATGAAGATTTCAGCTTGGTCTGTGACAGACAGGATCTACCTGCCTTTGCCCAGTCAGTTTGGTTTGCAGGATTGCTGGTTGGTTCCTTGGTGTGGGGTTATGTGGGCGACTGGATTGGTAGAAGAAAGACCTTCATTTTAACTGTCATTCTTGTCACAATTTCATTGACTGTTACGTCTTTTGTGCCCAGTAGCTATGATTTGCAATCAGTGCAGCGTTTGGTCACATCTACATCTACACTCTTGAAATCTATCCAACCATCATCCGGAGTATCGGCATGGGTACATCTTCCATGATGGCTCGTGTTAGTGGCATCCTCTGTCCTATCATCTTGATCCTGGGCAAGTACTGGGAACCACTACCTCTCTGTGTCTTTGGAGGAAGTGCCATCATCGCTGGAGTCCTGTCTCTGATGCTTCCAGAGACCATGGGATACAGTCTGCCTGATACCATTCAGGATGGAGAGAACTTCAGCAGTAAGTCATACAATCATTTACTCTCCTATCACTTTTTCCCCTCTTTTGCTTGGGCTGAGGTTTGAAAGCGGCATTCCCCATGCTATTTCGTACCGAATAATAGATTCCTTTTCTAAAATTGCTATTTTTCGAGCACTTCAAAAGTTATTCACTGGTGCATGAGATATCGACCCCCAAAAGATCAGCCAATATAATTAGTTACTGAATTATCACTGGTTCCCGCCCAACAATCAAAATCAAAATATGTGCGGACCACGAGCCAGTCTGCTTTCCAAGTGGATCTGTCTGTGCCCGAAACAAAACAAAACACTTACAGAGAATTGGAGACTTCTAAAAAAGGGGAAAAGAGGGGTTTTTTGGTTTGAAGAAAACGAACGAGTTGAAAATTTTTTATAAAAAAAAAAATATATTTATTACAGAGTATGGGGAACGCAACTTTCATCGAATGTACTTTCTGAAAAGACCCTAAATGTGCCACAGTTCCTAAATGTGCTACAATTTTTCAACTACAGCACGTTTTTCTTGTTTACTTTCTGGTATTACAGAGGGAAGAAGCTTCCAGCTTTGCGTCAAGGGCAATGATGATGTAGAGAATGAAAGTCCCACTCAAGCTCCCATCGACTACCTGCCACTATCCACAATGGATCAAACTCCCAAGCAACCTGTGGATGTCTGAATACAGGCGCGGATCCAGGATTTTTTTAGACGGGGGGCACACCTTTGGAGCAACTAATGTGAGTGCGGGGCGCAAAGCCCTTACGGCGCTGGGTCCGGGGCCTGCTTAAGAACCCCGAAAAAACTTTGAATTCTAGATGCTCTGTGCTGCAATCTGAGGCGATTCCTGGCCCCTTTCCCCTGAATTATTTGAGCAAAATTTTATTAGATCATCAGGATTGCTTTTACAAATTGTAAGTTACTGGTGTACGCACTTCAAAGTTGAAAACCATGTATTTTCGTCTTCATATTTTCTTGCATTTTATTTTTGGTAAAGGAATTGTATTGACTTAGTTTGTAAACTGTTGCAGCGATGCGTTGGGGCATTTGCTCCGAGTACTATATGCGAGCGCAGGTCACAAATGTCTTACGGTGTGGAATCCAGGCCCGCTGAAGGGCCCCGGAAAATTTGGATTCTAGTTGCTCTGTGGTGCAATCTCAGGCGATTCCTGGCCCCTTTTCCCTGAGCCCTGAGTTATTTGAGCAAAAGTTTTAAGATTATAACGAATTTTTCATTGGTTTAAAATATACTCTTGCTTTTTTATGTCTTTTAAGTTTCTTCAGTTCTTCACTTGATAACCATGTATTTCGTCTGCATAGTTATGTTCTTGCATTTCATTTTTGAAAGTGAATTATATAGAGTTAGTTTGTCAACTGTTGCAACAATGGGAAGGGACATCTGCCTCGAGGACTAAAGCGGAGCGCCAATGTCATACGTTGTGTGGTCCGGGGCCTGCTTAAGGGCCCCAGGAAACTTGGGATTCTAGATGCTCTGTGGTGAAATCCGAAGCGATTCCTGGCCCCTCTTTCCCCGAGTTATTTGAGCAAAATATTTCAAGATTATAAGATTTTTTTTATTGGTTTAAAAATACTCTTGCTTATACAAGCCTTTTAAGTTTCTTCTGTATCTCACTTGATAACCATGTATTTTCGTCTGCATAATTATTTTTGTGCATTTTATTTTTGAAAAGGAATTCTATAGACTTTGTAAACTGTTGAAAGGATGCTTTGCTTTCTAATGTTTTGTTTCAAGTTGAAATTTTCAGTTTATCAATAAGAACAAACTGCTTGAACATGTAAATTGAATTCCAGTTTCAAATTAGTGTAATTTAATCAAATTAAAACAGAGGAGCAATTAGGCCTCCATGCACATTGTAAATTCACAGCTCAGATTTATCTCATGACTAATCTCATGCATGTATAATGTAATTGCCCAGACATTTTACAGAAATGTCCTTGGTTTTAATTCAGTCCAGTTTCAATTTCAATGATTAGGGCCTATACATGTACATGTATTTGTAAATAAACCATCGGCGCAGCAAGACAAATTGTATAACACAATCATCACAGTTCCTATACATGCAACTGGTCTCTTACAAAAAATGGTCATCTTGCCTTTTGGCCCCATGATTGCAATTCCCACATGGTACGACACATTTTGAAGGTGGATTCGTCATTTGGCTATGTAAAAAAATACAGGCTTTTCTGCAAAGTTGCAGAAAAGCCACACAAAAAATTCTCCTCGGTACAACACTCGGACCGTGTGATTTCGAATATTTTGTTCGTACTCTATAGTCGTATAAACTCTTGCATCGAATGTTTGTTGAATCAAATAAGTTGTAGAGTCTCTAATATTTGAAAATTTGCCAACGAACGACGGTATGTTTTTGCCTAGTTCCGGATCGCACGTGCAAGTAGGAACTACACACGCATGCTTTTATGTGACGTATTCTGTGATAGATCAAAGGTCTGTGCGTGTCCGTGCTGTCCCGCCGCAGACAAAAGTTTAAAAATCATTGACGTTAATTCTCTTTTCAATATTTGCTCGAATTCTCCTGAATGAACTGTTTTTCAAAAAATTAAATAATACTTGACCAAAAAATTGATTTTCTTGCGTGATTTTGTTTTTCCAGCAAAGCAGTTTTTGATCGAATCAGAACTGATTAAACTGATCGGGAACTAGGAAAAGTGGCATCGGTACTTTTGACATCGCAAAATCAAAATTAAAAGAGCTTAAAGGGAATGTACATCATTGGCTGTCGCTGTTATTTTCAGAAATGAACTATTTGAGGGGTTAGTATAATAGATCAAATATTGTTAAACTGACATGTTTGAAATTTTGTGTTCGAAAATGCTGGAAAAACCAAGAAAAACAAAAATGTTCAAGTAGTCTGGTTCCTGGACTCAACTAAAGATAAAATGGATCAATTTATAGATGCCAGAAAATTGTAAGGTAAGGGGATCCAGTCTAGCTGGCCTGCACCTGTTCATGAACATGTAACCAATAGCAAACAAAATTTGGACTAAAAAAAGGGTAAATTTGGAGCAGAAGTCGAACAAAAGTTAGGTTTTTCCAACGATGGTTGGCCGACCAGCGTTGGAAATGTATACAAATATACAATTTTCTTGAAAATGACTTCACACCAGGTGCCATAATTTTACAGGTTGCTTTAGACTGTCATTTACCAACATCCTAGTGCGGTATTTCGTAAAAACTTGGTAGTTTTATTTTTCGATGTTTGCAAATGTTGTATATTCCCTTTAAATTTGGAAAATTATTTTTTAGTATTTCCATCACTCAAGGTAAACTTTTTAATCAATGTCACTTGAATTCGTGGATCAGTTGAGCCGAAAACAGCCTGAATGATGTTTGCTATCCGGAATGGGAAAACGACTGTACGATCAAATTTTCCTCCCTTGAACTTCAGAAAGCAACACACCGCGTTCCGTCTAGCTTGCCAGAGCACGTCTCAAGTGCTAAATCTTGCCTTTTGGCGAAACCTGCTGACTGTTTTTGTCCTAAGAACAAAAGGGCCTGTCATATTATATGCACTCCCATAGGAGACTTTACGGCAACCAAAAAATTAAATTAATTTAACAATCATAGCGAGGATGCAAGAAAATGACAATGATCTCTAATGTCCCCTACATGACCTTTGACCTCAACCTCCCAGAGAAGAATTGTCTCTTGCCACCCAAGGCTCACTGCTTCAAAGTTTCATCAGAATCCATCAGAGCATGTACAATGTTACAAACGTTCTTCAAAAACTCAACCTAAACTTTTATGAATTAATCAATTATTGACCTCAGCTGACCTTTGACACACGACCTTTCACCTGAAAAATACTCCACATTATCTTCGACCCTCAGTGGTCCTTGCATCCAAGTTTTATGGAATTCAGTCGGGTACTTGGAAAATGAGAGTAATTTGAAAAACCTGAACACGGGCATACGCGCATACAGTCCTATACAGAATTGAGTGACACAAAAAACCCAGTTCTGTAAGAGGTCACAAAAGTTGTTAAATATGTGTATTTATATAATTATTCTTTGTGCTTTCAATGCTTTCATAGACTACTGTACATAAAGCACAGCCTGTTATGCTTGATGGGGTGAAATACCCAGACAACAATACACATACTCTGCTTGAGCAATGCACAGGTCCTATTCACAGATTGGATTCATGGGTTAAAAGGGCAGTAGTTCGTTTTGCCTGAGGGAATTAACACACCCTTCCGCATGCATCAGCTCAGCTCAAACTTTTCATGCTGACACACTGATCAAGTACTGAAGAATTCAACATGCATTACGAGGACATTTTGAATCATATCGGGCCTTTTGGCAAGTACCAGAAACTGCTGGTGTTTGCCTTGTTTTTGGTTATTATTCCACCTCCCTTTCACTTCATAGGGCAGGTGTTCCTAGCTGCTAACACCGATCACTGGTGTGCAGTACCAGCCAGCCAGGTGATCAACTGCAGCCAACTCCAGCTGGCTGAGTGTCAGGAAGAGCAGAAGAGCTACAGTATTCCCTATGAGATTGATGATGATGGAAACAAAGTCTACTCCTCGTGTGAGCGGTATGTCATGAATGATGAAGACGTAGGAAGAAACATGAGTTTTAATTCAATGGACGTCATCTCCTGCGATGCTGGCTGGAAATTTGATCACTCAAGCTACAAGTCCACCATCAATGAAGACTTCAGCTTGGTCTGTGACAGACAGGATCTACCTGCCTATGCCCAGTCAGTTTGGTTTGCAGGATTGCTGGTTGGTTCCTTGGTGTGGGGTTATGTGGGCGACTGGATTGGTAGAAGAAAGACCTTCATTTTAACTGTCATTCTGGTCACAATTTCAGCGACTGTTACATCTTTTGTGCCCAACTTTACTGCCTACACTGCGATGCGCTTCATTACAGCAGCCTGTGCTTATGGTGGAAGTCTCATGATATATGTCTTAGCTTCTGAAATAGTTGGTCCTAAAAATCGTGTAGGGGCAACAACTGTGCTACTTCTAGCCTTTCCTGTAGGTTACATGATTCTGTCCCTTCTGGCATTCCTTCTGAGAGAATGGCGCCACCTACAGTTAGCTATATCACTCCCTTTCGTCCTGACATTTCTTGTGATCATTGTGTTCCCTGAATCTCCTCGCTGGCTGATAACAAAAGGCAGATACAAAGAAGCTACCAAAATCATTGAAAAGATGGCTAAAGTGAATGGTACCGAGGCTCCAGAAGACTTACTGGACAAACTGAGTGAAGACAGCAAAGGAGACAAGAAGCAGCCTTCTCGCATCCCCGTCACCCAACTTGATCTGATCCGCACTCCCAACCTCCGCAAGAAAACTCTCATCCTTTGGGTTGACTGGTTTGTTGTCAACATGGTGTATTATGGACTATCTCTGAGTACCTCTGCCTTGGGGGTAGATGATTACCTTGCTGCCTTTGTCTCTGGAGCCATAGAGATACCTAGTAATCTTTTCTGTTGGTACGTGATGAACCGTTTTGGCAGACGCATTACCCTAGTTGCCTTCTACATCTTTGGTGGAGTGTTTTGCCTCATTACAATCTTCATTCCTCTTGGAGCTGCCAGAGCTGCAGTTGCCATGTTGGGCAAATTTGCAATCACTGCAGCATTCGGTCACATCTACATCTACTCTCTTGAAATCTATCCAACCATCATCCGGAGTGTCGGCATGGGTACATCTTCCATGGTGGCTCGTGTTAGTGGCATCCTCTGTCCTATCATCTTGATCCTGGGCAAGTACTGGGAACCACTACCTCTCTGTGTCTTTGGAGGAAGTGCCATCATTGCTGGAGTCCTGTCTCTGATGCTCCCAGAGACCATGGGATACAGTCTACCTGATACCATTCAGGATGGAGAGAACTTCGGCAGTAAGTCACACAATCATTTACTCTAGCTCCTATCACTTTTTCTCATCCTTTGCTTGGGCTGAGGTTTGAAAGCGGCATTCCCCATGCTATTTCATCCCGAATAATAGATTCCTTTTCTAAATCGCTATGTTTCTAGCACTTCAAAAGCTATTCTTTTGTGAATGAGAAATTGACCCCCAAAAGATCAGCCAATATAATTAGTTACTGAATTATCACTGGTTCCCGTCTCACAATCAGTATCAATATATGTGCGGACCGCGAGCCAGTCTGCTCGCAAAGTGGATCTGTCTGTGCCCGAAACAAAACGAAACACTTTCAGAGGTTTGGAGACTTCTAAAAAAAGGGGGAAAAGAGGTTTTTTTTGGTTGGAATAAAATGTACGCGTTGAATATTATTCGTAAAAAAAGAATGATTTTTTTTTTTGCAGAGCATAGGGAACACAACTTAAATCGAATGTACTTTCTGAAAAGACCCTAAATGTGCCACAGTTCAAAATGTGCTACAATTTTTTAACTACAGCACTTTCTTGTTTACTTTCTGGTAAAACAGAGGGAAGAAGCTTCCAGCTTTGCGTCAAGGGTAATGATGATGGAGAGAATGAGAGTCCCACTCAAGCTCCTATCGACTACCTGCCACTATCCACAATGGATCAAACTCCCAAGCAACCTGTGGATGTCTGAATACAGGCGCGGATCCAGGATTTCTTTAGACGGGGGGCACACCTTTGGAGCAACTAATGTGAGCGCAAGGCGCGAAGCCCTTATGGTGCTGGGTCTTGGGCCCGCTTAAGAACCCCGAAAAACTTTGGATTCTAGATGCTCTGTGCTGCAATCTGAGGCGTTTCCTGGCCCCTTTCCCCTGAATTATTTAAGCAAAATTTTATTAGATCATAAGGATTGTTTTAAATATACTCTTGCTTTTACAAATTGTAAGTTACTGGTGTAGTTCAAAGTTGAAAACCATGTATTTTCGTCTTGATATTGGAATTGTATTGACTTAGTTTGTAAACTGTTGCAGCGATGCGTTGGGGCATTTGCTCCGAGGACTATATGTGAGCGCAGATCACAAATGTCTTACGGCATGGGGTCCGGGCCCGCTGAAGAGCCCCGAGAAATTTTGGATTCTAGATGCTCTGTGGTGCAATCTCAGGCGATTCCTGGCCCCTTTTCCCCTAGCCCTGAGTTATTTGAGCAAAATTTGTAAGATTATAAGGGTTTTCTCATTGGTTTAAAATATACTCTTGCTTTTGTATGTCTTTTAAATTTCTTCGGTTCTTCACTTGATAACCATGTATTTTCGTCTGCATAATTATGGTCTTGCATTTTATTTTTGAAAATGAATTATATAGAGTTAGTTTGTCAACTGTTGTAACTATGCGAAGGGACATCTGCCTCGAGGTTTAAAGCGGAGGGCAAATGTCATACGTTGTGTTGCCTGCTTAAGGGCCCCAGGAAACTTTGGATTCTAGATGCTCTGTGGTGAAATCCGAAACGATTCCTGGCCCCTCTTTCCCTGAGCTATTTGAGCAAAAAAAATTTGAAGATTTTTTTTATTGGTTAAAAATACTCTTGATTTACAAGCTTTTTGATAACCATGTATTTTCGTCTGCATAATTATTTTCGTGCATTTTATGTTTGAAAAGGAATTCTATGGACTTAGTTTCTAAACTGTAGCAAGGAAGCTTTGCTTTCTAATGTTTTGTTTCAAGTTGAAATTTTCAGTTTATCAATAAGAACAAACTGCTTTAACATGTAAATTGAATTCAAGTTTTTATTATAAGATGGAATTATTTGCGGCGGGGTGATATAAATCAAATTAGGTTTTGCCCTTCACCGACATTTAAACACTGTATACTCAGTGTGTTACCTCCCGAGTGAAAGTTGGAAAAAATCACTCGGGTGGGACTCGAATCCACGACCTCCTGCTTTCTAGTGCAGATGTCTTACCACTTGCCCCGCCGGACTTCTTTTTCAGACTCTTCTCTTTCCACCCATACACTTTGGCACTTTCAGAAATCCGATCGACTTCAGACTTGGCACACAGTTAGGCCACCACCTGAAGATGTATGCTGAAGATTTTCATCGCGATGATGTAATCAGGTGTCAAGTTACACCACATTAAAGATGCATTTGTTTCTCCATAGGTTTTGTACACGTTTTCTTCAAACCATACACTTTGGCACTTAATACTACTGGCAGATGTTATGGAGTCATCAAACCATACACTGGAGCATTTTTACAACTGTCAACGGGATTGAATGTCAGTCACTCCATCCCCCAACCACCTAAACCATATGTAGCTGATTGTATACAGTATATTTTTGCGAACATCAGACCCTTCTATTTTCAGGGAGGAAATTTAATACAACTTGTTCATGGGGTTGTTGTATTGGAGAAAAATGTATTGCTACAACCGTTCAGTTTATAGGCAGCACATGTATATTCTAAGGCAGTGAATAAAATAGTTTTCCTGGTTTTTGTTTTTTTAAGGGGTCATTTAATTTATGAAAGTTTCAAAGACATTCCCAAGTTCACACATATCTGCTATGCTTGTGTAGCATGAAACAAAATAAATAAAACACCGAAGACGACCATGAATATCACAAGAGGGTATGACCCACCACTGCAACTTTGTTAACCAGTCGAGTTAGCTACTGATAGTTCCCCAGCCCATATGGCAGACGTTGATACCAAATTCACTTCTACACACCCCACTAATTTCGGAACCCTTCACATAGACATGTACATGTACATCAGACTTCGGTATCATACACATGTACATATGTAGCTATGTGTACAGTATCAGAATTGGATGAAACTCCTACATGACTATCTCTCTAAAACAACTGTCAAAACAGCTATGTGTCTGTTCACAATTCTAGTTTAAATTATGGAATTTCATCAATTAACTTTTTCTGCTGATACACATTGTTCGGTCCGTGGAAGGTCGTATTAGCAGGCCCGTCGCCAGCCCTGAACTTCAGGGGGCCATTGTATCAAATAAGGGGGCCCACTACCATAAAAAATACAAAATGCATTTATGTATGACTTTTGCCGTGGGGGGGGGGGGGGGGGGGGCAAGTGCTCACCAAGGGGGGCCCAGCCCCACTAGGCCACCCCTTGGCGACGGGCCTGTGTAGTAGGACAAAAAATTGTAAAAGTCAAATTTAGATTTTTCGGGTAACCGATAAAGCATGGAAATATCTTTCATACAGTGGCGTAGCCAGGAATTTTCAATTGGGGGGCGCTGGAACATTTCATTGGGGGGGGGGGGCGTCATGTAGGGGCGTTAATCGCTTCTCAAAAGTGGGGGGGGGGGCCATACCTTGATCAGAACTGATGCGGGCGCGAAGCGCGAAGCCCGTACGGCGTGGGGGTCGGGGCCCACTTAAGGGCCCCAAAAAAATTGGATTCTAGATGTTCTTTGGTGTGATCTGAAGCAATTTCTTACCACTTTCCTCCATGCTTTAACTAATATCTTCTTAGCAAAAGATAATTATTTGAACATCGTATTTGAGGTTGGAGTCATTGAATCAGCCATCGGTATTCTGAGCTATAGGCGTGGGGTTCGGGGCCCGCTTAAGGGCCCCGAAAAAATTGGATTCTCGATGCTCTGTGGTGTGATTTGAGGCAATTTCTTACCACTTTAACCAAAAATTATCTTAGCACAAAAGATAATAATTTAAACATATTTTTCGAGGTTTTCTCAGCTAAAGGCATAAGAAAATTTTTTGAACATTGTTTTCGAGGTTGGAGTCATTGAATCAGCTACCAGAATTCTGAGCTATAGGCGTGGGTTCGGGGCCCGCCTAAGGGCCCCGACAAATTTTGGATTCTAAATGCTCTGTGGTGCTATCTGAGGCAATTTCTGACCACTTTAACCAATATTTTCTAAGCAAAAGATACATTGTAGTACATAATAGGGCCCTGTAAATGAGACACGAGTTCAAAAATCTGGGGGGGGGGGACATTTGATATTGTGTCCCCCACCCTTCAAAAAGTAGGGGGGGGGGGCTACGCCACTGCTTTCATATGATTAACATTTTGTCTCAAAAGGCTAACTGTAAACAAAATTTGTAAGGAAGTTTTTCATTATTAGTTCCCGGCAAAAGGTCGTCAGCGTGTAATTCTAATGTAACAATATATGTTCCAAGTGAGCTAACGTCCCACTCAAGTGGGTACGCAATGCCAAGTTGGTTCCCAGCAAAAGATCATTGTGATTTAACATGCCGCTTATAAGCACACGTTTAAGGCAGATGAAGTTTCCGGTAAAAGGTCGTAACCAATAAAATAAGGGGCCCACTACCATAAAAAATACAAAATACAAATTGAATTAACTTTAAAAGTAAGTAATATTTTGAAATTAATATGCACAGTATTATTGCAATTATTAACAACTTTTATGCGTCCAAATTTCAGCCTTACATGTATGTGATATTTAATTTAGAAATGGGAGCACAAAACCTTTCAACTTGATTATCTCCAAAAGTGCTTTTTGCGTGCCTGAGCAACTTGCGACCTTTTACTTGGCACACGACAATATATGGTTTGTTTCAGTATTTTAAATATTTTTAAAAATTATATTGGATCATTTTAAAATAGATATTGATGCAACTGGTCTCTTTCAAAAAATGGTCATCTTGCCTTTTGGCGCCATGATTGCAATTCCCACATGGTACGACACATTTTGAAGGTGGATTCGTCATTTGGTTATGTAAAAAAATACAGGCTTTTCTGCAAAGTTGCAGAAAAGCCACACAAAAAAATCTCCTCGGTACAACACTCGGACTGTGTGATTTCGAATAATTTGTTCGTACTCTATAGTCGTATAAACTCTTGCATCGAATGTTTGTTGAATCAAATAAGTTGTAGAGTCTGTAATATTTGAAAATTTGCTAAGGAATGACGATATGTTTTTGCCTAGTTCCGGATCGCACGTGCAAGTAGGAACTACACGTGCATTAATTGCTTTTATGTGACGTATTCTGTGATGGGTCAAAGGTTTTGGTCTGTGCGTGTTCGTGCCGTCCCGCTGCAGACAAAAGTTTAAAAATCATTTACATTAATTCTCTTTTCAATATTTGCTGGAATTCTCTTGAATGAACTGTTTTTCAAAAAATTAAATAATACTTTTTCAGAAAATTGATTTTCTTGCGTGATTTTGTTTTTCGAGCGAAGCAGTTTTTGATCAATTCAGAACTGATTGAACTGATCCAGAAATAGGAAAAGTGGCATCGGTACTTTTGACGTAGCAAAGTCAACATTAAAAGAGCTTAAATTTGGAAAATTATTTTGTAGTATCTCCATCACTCAAGGTAAACTTTTTAATCAATGTCACTTGAATTTGTGGATCAATTGAGCCGAAAAAAGACTGAATGATGTTTCCCATCCGGAATGGGAAAACGACTGTACGATCAAATGTTCCTCGCTTGAACTTCAGAAAGCAACACACCAATTTTACAATCTAGCTTGCCAGAGCACGTCTCGAGTGCTAAATCTTGAATTTTGGCAATACCTGCTGACTGTTTTTGTCTTAAGAACAAAAGGGCCTGTCACATTTTACTTTACGGCGACCAAAAATATGAAATTAATTAAACAATCGCAGCGAGGATGCAAGAAAACGACAATGATCTCTAATGTCCCCTACATGACCTCTGACCTCAACCTCCCAGAGAAGAATTGTCTCTTGCCACCCAAGGCTCACTGCTTCAAAGTTTCATCAGAATCCATCACAGCATGTACAATATTAAAAAGTTTCTCCAGAAATTTAACCTTAACTTCTATGAATTAATCAATTATTGACCTCAGCTGACCTTTGATATTCGACCTTTCACCTGAAAAATACCCCACATTATCTTTTACACTCAGTGACACCTGCGTACAAGTTTTATGGAATTCAGTCTGGTACTCGGGAAATGATAGCAATTTGAAAAACCTGAACATGTACAATGTACGGGCATACCGTTATGCAGTCCTACAGAATTGAGTGACACAAAAACCCCAGCTGTTTGCGAGGTCACAAAAGTCATAATATATGTGTATTACTATATCTTTGTGCTTCCAATGCTAATGCAGAAAACAGTGCTAGACTACTTTGTGATTGCGGGATTATATACACCGACAACTACGGTTCGGCAATGCCATACAGATCTTTGTTACTTCCAATGCTAATGCAGACTACAGTGCTTGACTACTTTATGCTTGAGTAAACACATATACTGGATTCATCTGTAGGTTAAAAGGACGGTGGTTGGTAAAGGGAACACACCCTTCTATATGGAACAGCTCAGCTCATACTTTTGAGGCTGACACACTGATCAAGTACTGAAGAATTCAACATGCAGTACGAGGACATTTTGAATCATATCGGGCCTTTTGGCAAGTACCAGAAACTGCTGGTGTGTGCCTTGTTTTTGGTTATTATTCCACCTCCCTTTCACTTCATAGGGCAGGTGTTCCTGGCTGCTAACACCGATCACTGGTGTGCAGTACCAGCCAGCCAGGTGATCAACTGCAGCCAACTCCAGCTGGCTGAGTGTCAGGAAGAGCAGAAGAGCTACAGTATTCCCTATGAGATTGATGATGATGGAAACAAAGTCTACTCCTCGTGTGAGCGGTATGTCATGAATGATGAAGACGTTGGTAGAAACATGAGTTTTAATTCAACGGACGTCATCTCCTGCGATGCTGGCTGGGAATTTGATCACTCACGCTACAAGTCTACCATCAATGAAGATTTCAGCTTGGTCTGTGACAGAAAGGATCTACCTGCCTATGCCCAGTCAGTTTGGTTTGCAGGATTGCTGGTTGGTTCTTTGGTATGGGGTTCTGTGGGCGACTGGATTGGTAGGAGAAAGACCTTTATTTTAAATGTCATTCTTGTCACAATTTCATCGACTGTTACATCTTTTGTGCCCAACTTTACTGCCTACGCTGCCATGCGCTTCTTTACAGCAGCCTGTGCTTATGGTGGAAGTCTCATGTTATATGTCTTAGCTTCTGAAATAGTTGGTCCTAAAAATCGTGTAGGTACAACAACTGTGCTATTTCTAGTCTTTGCTGTAGGTTACATGATTCTGTCCCTTCTGGCATTCCTTCTGAGAGAATGGCGCCACCTACAGTTAGCTATATCACTCCCCTTCGTCCTGACTTTTCTTGTGATCATTGTGTTCCCTGAATCTCCTCGCTGGCTGATAACAAAAGGCAGATACAAAGAAGCTACCAAAATCATTGAAAAGATAGCTCAAGTGAATGGTACCGAGGCTCCAGAAGACTTACTGAACAAACTGAGTGAAGACAGCAAAGAAGACAAGAAGCAGCCTTCTCGCATCCCTGTCACCCAACTTGATCTGATCCGTACTCCCAACCTACGCAAGAAAACTCTCATCCTTTGGGTTGACTGGTTTGTTGTCAACATGGTGTATTATGGACTATCTCTGAGTACCTCTGCCTTGGGGGTAGATGATTACCTTGCTGCCTTTGTCTCTGGAGCCATAGAGATACCTAGCTATCTTTTCTGTTGGTACGTGATGAACCGTTTTGGCAGACGCATTACCCTAGTTGCCTTCTACATTTTTGGTGGAGTGTTTTGCCTCATAACAATCTTCATTCCTCTTGGAGCTGCCAGAGCTGCAGTTGCCATGTTCGGCAAATTTGCAATCACTGCAGCATTCGGTCACATCTACATCTACTCTCTTGAAATCTATCCAACCAGCATCCGGAGTATCGGCATTGGTACATCTTCCATGATGGCTCGTGTTAGTGGCATCCTCTGTCCTATCATCTTGAACCTGGGCAAGTACTGGAAACCACTACCTCTCTGTGTCTTTGGAGGAAGTGCCATCATTGCTGGAGTCTTGTCTCTGATGCTTCCAGAGACCATGGGATACAGTCTGCCAGATACCATTCAGGATGGAGAGAACTTCGGCAGTAAGTCATACAATCATTTACTCTCCTGTCACCTTTTCTCATCCTTTAATTGGTCTGAAGTTTGAAAGCGGCATTCCCCGTGCTATTTCATACCGAATAATAGATTCCTTTTCTAAATTGCTATTTTTCTAGCACTTCAAAAGTTATTCACTGGTGAATGAGAAATTGACCCCCAAAAGATCAGCCAATATAATTAGTTCTTAAATTATCACTGGTTCCCGCCCAACAATCAATATAAAAATATGTGCGGACCGCGAGCCAGTCTGCTCGCAAAGTAGATCTGTCTGTGCCCGAAACACTTTCAGAGAATTGGAGACTTCTAAAAAAAAGGGGAAAAGAGGGTTTTTTGGTTTGAAGAAAACGTACAAGTTAAAAATTATTAAAAAAAAAAAATTATTTATTGCAGAGCATGGGGAACGCAACTTTCATCGAATGTACTTTCTGAAAAGACCCTAAATGTGCCACAGTTCCTAAATGTGCTTCAATTTTTCAACTACAGCACGTTTTTCTTGTTCACTTTCTGGTATAACAGAGGGAAGAAGCTTCCAGCTTTGCATCAAGGGCAATGATGATGGAGAGAATGAGAGTCCCACTCAAGCTCCTATCAACTACCTGCCACTATCCACAAAGGATCAAACTCCCAAGCAACCTGTGGGTGTCTGAATGGTTTGAAGTATTGTGTTGTTTTAACTTGATACATATATGGTTGGTTTATGCATTTTTACTATTTCTTAAAAATTATTTTGGATATTTTTAAAAGGGAAAATGGTTTGAAGTTATGATTTTGTGTAGCTTGCTTATACAGGGTGAGTAAAAAAAAACTAAAACCTTAATGTCAGGACTCGGGACTATTGTTTTAGTTAAGTTATGCCTGTAGCACTTTTAAAATCTGTGTATTCTTTTAGCAAAACGAAAACAATTCACACATATGTGATTTGTTTTTGTTTTGCTGAAAGAACACTTACCTATTTGTGATCCATGGACAGAACTTTAAAACAGTGGTTGTGTTTACAATTCTGTAACTTGAAAATTACTTGAGTCATTTGAATGATTCTTGTTCTAAAAGAAAGCTTATGAATTAGGCTTTCATATCCTAGATTTTGAAAGCGCTACATGGAGAACTTCACTAAAACAATGGTCCTGACATTTGGGTTTCATTTTTTTATACTCACCCTGTATATTTTTTTTCTCCAAACTAACATGTTATTTTAAGGGCGATAAGTGACCTGTATTATGCTGGTAATTTTCTTTAACAAATTGTCTGATTTTGTTGTCTAGATGTTTCCAAGCTTTAAGCAAAATATAAACGTACTGTGAAAATGCTAAAGCTGAATTTCTTAGTTGAGATTGTTATGTATTTATAACTTAGTGGCCAAAGCCAAACACAAAATAATTAATCCAAAAAATATTGGGAAAGCATTTTATGGTTTTTATTCTTTTAGAGTTGCTCTTGAACAAAATCTTTTATTTCACTTAAGTGATTTACAAATTGTATGTTTTATTCCAACCCCCCAAAAATCCTCGTTTTTTTTCCAATGATTGTTGGCTGACTATCTTTGGAAATTGATACAAAAATTCCACTTTTCTTGAAAATGACAGCACACCGGGTGCCACGATTTCACAGGATGCTTGAGGCTATTATGCACTTACAGTCAAGTACATGTAAGGTGTTTCATATTCCACTGTAGTATATTTTTATGTTTGCAAATATTTTTATGCTTGCAAATATTGTATACAATTACCTTTCATCTCCATATGTACAGGTATTAGGGACCAGCAACAATTGTGGAAAATCTTTTTCCCCCCTTTTTTTGTAGTTAATGAATACTTGATGGTTTTAGTTATAGTGGAGCTGCTTAGGTCCATTTTTGGCCCAAATCGTGCACTTTGTGGTAAAAGCATGAAATTTGGCAGGTGGGGTCCCAATGGGCTAGAATTCATTTTAAGATCGGGACCCATCCTGGATCTTGCCCATTTTGGGGGCGGAGCTTGATTTGTTTTTAAAGGGGATGCAAACAATACAAACTCATGAAAACTGTATTTACCATCAATTTTCCTTGTTTTTCTATGGTTTGAAATAAACTTAAACATAAAATATAACATTCTTGCTTTCGAACACTAGTTAATTTCCACCCATTTTGTGGGCGTGGCCTAAATGTACAAAAGAGGCGGTATATATTAGCAGTTTGGTTCTAATATAGAAAACATTATTCGGTTTGGTAGTAAAATCCTGAAAATTGGCAGGTCTAGTTAAAATGGGCTGAAAATTATTATAAGAGGTGAACACATCTTGGATCTTGCACAATTTTGGGGGGCGGAGCTTGATTTTTCAAAAAGGGGAGTGCAAAAAATAAAAAAATAAAAAAACTGTATTTAACATCCATTTTCCTTTGTTCTTCATGCTTGAAATAAACTTAGACATGAAAAATAACTTTATGAGAAATAACACGTTAAAATTGTGCAGCAGCAGGATCATCGAACCAGTGAGTTTGGTGGTTTGAGACATCATCTTACATTGAAAGACATCATCTTACATTGCCGACGCGCATGGCTATGGCGACGCGCGCGCATACCAGAAACCAGAGCGTTTTTTGGCCTAATAATCGTTTTCTTCGTTTTGTATGAATAAAAAGGAGTTAATGCTTCAGATTTCAAATATGCACTTGTCATTTACAAGGCTGGGTTAGGGCAACCTTGAAATTATAAAGCAAAATAATTCTGCGCAAAAACTACTGCATTTATTAAAGTTCATTATACCATATGTTTGTATGAATAAAGCATGGCATTTGCTTTTTCTACCACTTTCGAAGCATTTACTCGCATCAGTATGAATGAAAATTAAGCAAACACTTTTACTAAATACCATTTGCTCTTGAGTAAATGGCCTGCAAAATGTAAAGCTTTACATGTTTATAAGTTTGCAGAAAATAACACTATCATAACCGAAACGGAAAGCGGCACCGGGGAGGGTCACGTGCTGGAGGACGGATACAAAAAAAGCGCATCAAACGCGACGAACGTAATGCCGTTTACGTGCACAATGCGCTGTGCATCGGCACCCGGTACCCATGATCTACATGTGGATTGGGTTTTCTACGGTGGCCCTGGAACGACATTTTAATATTGACCTTTTTAATGTGAACCTTGTAACCTTTTAATATTGACGTTATACCTTCGCAATATGCACGTTGCACGTGGCTTAATATCGCATTTTGGAAGTTGTTCCTTCTTAATGTGAATGTTCCAACTTGTTAAAATTCACGTTGGATCTTATCAATGTACACCATTGATCATGCTTGATATCAACGTTGCACCTTGCTTCTTCGCAATATGAACCATATACCTTCGCATTGTGAACGTTTGACCTTGCATCTTGTAAATATCATTGTTGAACCGTCCTCTTTCGCAATGTGAATCATGCATTCTAAAAAGTACGAAGTCCTTGCCAAGCCCTATAGTTAGACAACCAGTTATGATGGAGTTTCAATCTGACGGCTGTCACTTAACCTGGGCGTCTACCTTGTAGTGCTTTTTATCATGACTCAAGGCTCTCTCTTTTATTTCACTCATCTTTTATAATTCATGTTCAGGCTAACCATAACCCAAGGTTGGGCATACACGTAAAAACATACATCCTGAAGAAAATTTGTCATTGTTTCAAATAACCCCATCTAATCATTTCAACCGTTTACTATACACAAATTTATACCGGTTTGCTTTCTGAATGTTATGATTTCTTTCTTCCTGTACTTTCATCTTTGCCATATCCCAATAATTTTTGACTCGCCAACAGGGCTCCTTACCAAATAGTATGAGGATCCCCGCTGTTTTGACGAGCATTTTGACGCTGTTTTGACGAACCCTACATACCCCCGCTCCCTTTCCCCGGATATCCGCGCCTGACCGCAACATGAAGAATATTCGCAATTGGCTGACGACCAGTCATGTATGCATGAACTCCAAGCAAACAACTTCGTATAGGGTGCCCCGGCAACACGTGATTCGCGCTCAACGCAACGGTGCGGTCGTTATGCTGCGCTCTCTCGCGGTGGCGGGTTATCGCTGCAGTGGGTAATTGCGCATTCAATTTTCAGTCCCTACCTGATTCCGTGGGTTTTCCCCAGACTATTCTTCTGGGGTTTTCCTCCCACCTCTAAAACTGTAATTTCTTCTCATTGTCTTCTCTCTACGTTTTTTTTTCGGGGTTTGCGAGCTACAGTGCCTGGGGCATGCACTTTTGAGGATCCTTGGTTTCATTACCAGAAAAAAATTATTTATCGTTTACTTCGTTTCGTATGAATATAAAGGAGTAAATGCTTCAGATTTCAAATATGCACTTGTCATTTACTAGGCTGGGTTGGGGCAACCTTGAAATTATAAAGTAAAATACTTCTGCGCAAAAAATATTGCATTTATTAAAGTTCATAAAGTACAAATGATACCATGTTCGTATGAATAAAACATGGCACATGCTTTTGCTACCATTTTAAAGCATTTACTCGCATCTGTATGAATGAAAATTAAGCAAACACTTTTACTAAAAACCGTTTGCTAAATTCTGAAAATAATTACTTTTACCTTTTAGCTTTTGCTACACTATAAGCGTTTACTTCGTTTCTTATGAATAAAAAGGAGTAAATGCTACAAATTTTAAATATTTACTTGTCATATTTCAAGGTTGGGTTGGGGCTACCTCGAAAATATGAAAGCATATAATTATGCGCAAAAATTACTGCATTTATTAATGTTAATCGCGAAAAAGTACAAATAATACCATACGGTAGTTCGTATGACTAAAAACTGGCATTTGCATTATTCCCATCTGTACGTTTCGTATGAATATAAAGGAGTAAATGCTTCAGATTTCAAATTTGCACTTGTCATTCACAGGGCTGGGTTGGGGCAACCTTGAAATTAAAAAGTAAATAATTCTGCGCAAAGCTACAGCATTTATTATATGTTAATCGCGAAAAATTAATATTAACAAAGTTCATAAAGTACAAATGATACCATGTTCGTATGAATAAAACATGGCATTTGCTTTTACTGGTACTTCCAATTTTGAAGCATTTACTCGCATCTGTATGAATGAAAATTTAGCAAACACGTTTGTGTAGGTTTTATATGAATTAATCCCTAAACTCTATGATCTCAGAATAAATACAAGATTTCTATTGTTTTAGCCACTGTGACCTTGACCCTTGACCTTTCGACCCCCAATGCGATAGGCCTATGACCAAGAACGATCCACAAACCAAATTTGAAGTTCACATGTAAAGTATTTCTCAAGTTATCGCGCTGACAAAATTTCTTTTGTTTTAGCCACTGTGACCTTGACCCTTGACCTTTTGGCCCCAAATGCAAAGGCTTCTTAGGATTGCCAAGGACAATCCACAAACCAAATTTGAAGTTCATATGTAAAGTTTTTCTCAAGTTATCGCGCTGACAACATTTCTATTGTTTCAGCCACTGTGACATTGACCCTTGACCTTTCGGTCCCAAATGCAAAAGGCTTTTTAGGATTACCAAGAACAATACACGAACCAAATTTGAAGTTCATATGTTTAAGTATTTCTCAAGTTATCGCGCTGACAAGATTTGTCCGGACACACACACACCCAGGTTTACGTTACATACCTTGTGTGGACATTCCTTTGTTTTCGTGTAGTTAAGAAAACTCGGTACAAAAAATAACTTCACTTAAACTGTGAAAACTCTTTCAACCCAATTTTTTTCTATGATTCCCTATAGTGTTTCTCTTCATTCTGCTACAGATAAACCTAACCCAAAAATGCCTCTAAACCTGTTTTCCAGAAAGGGCAAAACGTTATGTGGACACGGCTTAGTCCACATAACGTTAACACAACCTGCATTATGTGGACATCTTTTGTTCACAAGTCCACATAGGGAATCCCACCCACGGAAGGACAAGGCGGAAACAGTATGCCCCTTCGGCTTCGCCGCGGGGCATAAAAGCGCCTGAAAGGGCACCCCCTAGCACGTCCAAGAAAGTTAGAAGAGCACTTTCAAGAAATCCTTCATTGGGCCGCCCCTAATTCCCCTCCCTCTCCTTGTGATCCCCATTGTGTTTATAATACATGCACAATTAGGAAATGCCGCCATTGTAAGTATACAGGGTGAGTGAACAAAAAAGGAAACCCAAATGGCGGGACCATTTTCTTAATAACGTTTTGCATGTAGTACTTTCAAAATCTAGGATATGAAAGCCGATTCATAAGCTTTCTTTTAGTACAAGAATCATTCAAATCACTCATATGTACTTTTCAAGTTACGGAATTTTAAACACAACCACTGTTTTAAAGTTCTGTCCACGTATCACAAAAAATGGTGTGTGTTCTTTCAGCAAAACGAAAACAATTCCAGCGCATCCCCCTATATGTGAATTGTTTTCGTTTTGCTGACAGAACTTTTAAGACGGTGTTTGTGTTTAAAATTCTGTAACTTGCAAAGTACATAAGTGATTTGAATGACTCTTGTACTAAAACAAAGCTTATAAATTGGGCTTTCATATCTTGATTTTGATAGTGCTACATGCAGAACTTCATTAAAAAAATTTGTCTTGCCATTTGGGTTTCCTTTTTTTGACTCACCCTGTGTAAGTTACTTGTAGACAATCATAACAATTTAGATATGATTTTTTAATTAGTTTTGCAACCGTTTAAACTTATCTTTACAGTGTATGGTAAACATAGTTAACCGATGGAAAAGTTGTGATTTACCAGCAAAAATGATGATTTTCCCTCGTTTGAATCAAGCTGCTCTAATGTACCGCCTCTTTACATATTTAGGCCACGCCCGCAAAAGGGTGAAAATAACACGTTAGAATGTTAGAATTTACAAAGTGAATGTAAAAAACAGTTTTCTGAGTTTTCTTTTTTTGCACTCCCCTTTTTGAAAAATCAAGCTCCGCCCCCCCAAATGGGCAAGATCCAAGATGCGTTCACCTCTAAAAATTATGTTCGCCCATTTCAATTGGACATGCCAATTTCAGAATTTTACCACCAAACTGAATGATGTTTTCCATATTAGAACCAAACTGCTAATATATACCGCCTCTTTTACCATTTAGACCACGCCCACAAAATGGGTGGAAAATTAACAGGTGTTAGAATGCTAAAATGTCTTATTTCATGTTTAAGTTTATTTCAAAGCGTAAAAAAACAAGGAAATTTGATTTTAAATACAGTTTTCATGAGTTTGTATTGTTTGCACCCCCTTTTTTTGAAAAATCAAGCTCCGCCCCCAAAATGGGCAAGATCCAGGATGGGTCCCGATCTTAAAATGATTTTTAGCCCATTTTGACCCCACATGCCAAATTTCATGCTTTTACCACAAAGTGTACGATTTTTCGCTTAGCAGCTCCACTATTATGGGTAATTAACCATAATTGAGTAAATTAATTGATGAACTGAGCAAAACGTTAACAAGCAAAAAATAATTTTTACAGAAGACTATTGTCGCTGCAAATTGTGGACTAACTAAATTTGGTAAATTAGGGGCAGTGTTTGAAACAAGTCAGTCTTTTCCAACGATTGTCGACCGACCATCGTTGGAAATTGATACAAAAATTCCACTTTTCTTGAAAATGACAGCACACCAGGTGCCATGATTTCCATTGGATGCTTGAGGCTATTATTCACTAACAGTCAAGTAAGGTATTTCATAATTCAACTGTAGTATTTTTTTTTATGCTTGCAAATATTGCAAAAATTGTGGAAATTTGTTTGCTTCTTTTCATTCAGTAGTTAATGAGTACTTTGATGGTTTTAGTTATATGGGTAATTAAAGGAAAACAATTGAATGAATTAGTTGATGGACTGAGCACATTTTTTTACAAGAATTTTCACTCAATATATTTTTACAGAAGACTATTTTCGCTGCTGAAAAATTCTACAACAAATACAGGGGCAAATTTTGAATTTTAGTAAAATCTTTTTATGGGAGTTGAAGGCCTTTACACTTTTAATACTATCAATCCTAAGATCAGATTTGAAGGTTTGCATGGTGGAAAGATACTAAGACAAGATAAGTTTGCGGTAGCACCATGTGAATAAATCTCTTTTGTGAGTGTGTGTGGTTCTGAAAAGAAGCGGAGGGACTCTGATCCTAAGATCCTACACTGTCTGTCTTAGCTGTCTGTCTGTGTGTCACAATTAATGCTTTGGCAAAAAGCTTAAGGAGTGTCAGGAGGCACGCACAAAATGCACGGGTTAATGGGGAGGTATCCTGTGTATGCAGGTCTCATGCTTTGATTTCACTGTCCTCTGAAGACACGGTAGTCTATGTAATAGGAATGCCGTGGTCTATTATGTGCGAACAGATTTGATGATTAATTAGGCAAGACCCCGCCTCTTGACTTCCTAGATTTTGACCAATCAGCAGGCGCTTTCGATAGGTCTATCGGGTCTTCGGTCATTCACCCGTTGCGCGTCATAGACATGGATTTAAAAAAAAAATGTCAAGGCGCGCGGCGCTCGGTATCATGTTACGCGAATGTGCTCCCGGCTGTTGTTGTATTACAAAACGCTGCATTCGAATTGACAAATCACAGCGTTAGTCCTGATATTGGGATGAAATGACGTCACGATTTAGTAAAGTCGACTCCGATTGGCTGGCGCGCGGCTTGCATAAATCTGCATGCTTTGACATATCAGACGTTAGACAAGAGACGGCTCCGTGGATAACGGGTGATACTCAGACTAAAGACACGGTTGGCACGGGGAAAATAAATGACTTGTTTTGTTTTCCTTGTTTGGCTTATTTCTTTCTTTGACACTTTGAATAGTGAAATATTACAACATTATCTCTATGAAAACCATTCAAAAACGTTTCGCTGTTACGCAAAACATAGCGTTGATGATGAAAAATGTTGAATAATTGCTTCACCAAGGTTTACCAAGCCCATTTGGGGTCAACATGTAAATGAAGGTCAAAGTAATACTATAGTGTGTAACCCTTCAACTGTTGATCTTACAAATTTATACGATATGAAAATGCATTTCGAAACCTGACTGCACCTCAATTGAGGGCTTTACGACTCAACTCGGCTAGCAGGTGCCGCGTTAAGCACGTCATCATGCTAGTAATTATAAAACGAACAAATTCTTGAAAAGCAAATGATTCTACGTGTCTTTAACGTCGGTAACAACTACACGCCTAACCATTTCAAGGGTAATGTGAAATGCATGAAGCACCTTGAGCTCTGAGAAATACAACATTGATAGCACCACATAGGGTACATGCATCATGTGAGCTAGCCCTCTTGTGTCATGCGAACAAAACCTTCCAAATAATTTTTTGCATTTTAACCCTAACTCCCTATAGGCATGTGAACATTGCATACAGCCTCAATCTTGCAAAATCCTTTGTTCTTTCTTGAATGTGGTCCCCAGGAAGGGGGATGACCACTGCCTCATCAATCCTGCAAAACCCTCCAGCAATCACTGTCAATACGTTGAGGCAGAGCCAGTGACAGCCTGGAGCAGTGCGGAGGATTTCAAGTATAATCTGGGCCTACATGTAAATTAGCATAAACAACACAAGGTCGGCCCAAGATCTTGACACAGTGCATCCTCCAAAATCAGCCACACAATTTTGCCATACCCTCAATCCTGCAAAATCCTCCGTTTTGCAAAGAGGATTTGGGAGGATTTGGGAAGGTTAGGGTATAAGCATTTATGATGGGGGAGGGGGGGGGGGGGGGGGGCAACAAGGCACACACAGCCTGCAAGGTTCCACATATTTGGCTACACAAGTCGGTTGTCCACTGCTAGCGGAGCGCTGACTAACAATAATTCTTATTTAATGATCGTTAACTTGGTTGTCGTTAAGATCGGAGTAACCTAAAGTTTACACAACCTAGATATACCTCACGGTATATCAAACGTTAAATCTGACACCGTGGTAGCAAGGAGATTTCGACCTCTCAAAGGATTTGCCTTTGAATGAGCATGACGACTATTTATAAAAGATATAGACATATATCATACTCGGCAAGAGGGATAGTCAGTGAAGGAACATGGGTTAATAGCACAGCGTGAGAATGGGTGAAAAACGCGGTAGCACATGCCAGACTATAAATTAGAAAACAAAGAGAATGGATACTTAGAGGCATCTATAAGATACACGGTCATTGACAATAATATGATTTATTTTTAAATATTTAAAATCAAATTTTGTCAAATTGAATTTTTAATTTTTTTTTTAATTTTTTTTTTAATTTTTTTTATTTTTTATTTTTTTATTATTATATTAATATTTTTAATTTCTTAAAAAAACTAGTTGATTTGTTTTTAACGAAATGGATTTTTCAACAGGAGGACAGTGTCTATCTGGCTTTGAGTGCTGATGAAACATCGGGGATGAGGTGGCCTGTTTGAGAGAGTCGTGACTTGGACCTGACAGTTTGTTGCAAAAATTTATTTGCATGTCGAGATATCGATTATGGTAATAATTAATTTTTATAGAACATTTAAAATGATAATAACTAATCTATATAGATATTTGAGATGGAGATAATGGGGATAATAGTGAAGAAAACTTATTTATGGAGGTGACTAACCATCTTGGCTAGGAGGATATTTTTTGGGAGGGACATATGGAGGTGACTAACCATCTTGGCTAGGAGGATTTTTTACAAGGGAAATATGGAGGTGACTAACCATCTTGGCTAGGAGGATATTTTTAGAAGGGAATTATGGAGGTGATCAATCCTCTTTGCTAGGAGGATATTTTTTAGAAGGGAACTGTGGAGGTGACTAACCATCTTGGCTAGTAGGATATTTTTTAGAAGGGAAATATTGAGGTGACTTATCATCTTGGCTAGGAGGATATTTTTTAGAAGGGAAATATGGAGGTGACTAACCATCTTGACTAGGAGAATATTTTAGAAGGGAAATATTGAGGTGACTAATCATCTTGGCTAGGGCGATTTTTTTTTAGAAGGGAATTATGGAGGTGACTAACCATCTTGGCTAGGAGAATATTTTTAGAAGGGAAATATGGAGGTGACTAACCATCTTGGCTAGGAGGATATTTTTTAGAAGGGAAAATATGGAGGTAACTAATCATCTTGGTATTAAAGGAGGATATGTTATTTAGAAGGGAAATATTGAGGTGACTTACCATCTTGGCTATGAGGATATTTTTTTAGAAGGGAAATATAGAGTTGACTAACTATCTTGGCTAGGAGAATATTTTTAAAAAAGGAAATTATGGAGGTGACTAACCATCTTGGCTAGGAGGATTTTTTCGAAGGGAAATATGGAGGTGACTAACCATCTTGGCTAGGAGGATATTTTTTAGAAGGGAAATATGGAGGTGACTAACCATCTTGGCTAGGAGGATTTTTTTAGAAGGGAAATATGGAGGTGACTAACCATCTTGGCTAGGAGGATATTTTTTAGAAGGGAAAATATGGAGGTGACTAATCATCTTGGCTAGGAGGATATTTTTAGAAGGAAAATATAGAGGTCACTAACCATCTTGGTTAGCTTCAGGGGGGCCATTGTATCAAATAAGGGGGCCCACTACCATAAAAAATACAAAATACATTTATGTATGACTTTTGCCGTGGTGGTGGGGGGGGGGGGGGGGGAGTGCTCACCAAGGGGGGCCCAGCCCCACTAGGCCACCCCTTGGCGAGGGGCCTGTGTAGTAGGACAAAAAATGGTAAAAGTCAAATTCAGATTTTTCGGGTAACCGATAAAGCATGGAAATATCTTTCATACAGTGGCGTAGCTAGGAATTTTTCAGGGGGGGGGGGGCTGGAACATTTCATGGGGGGGGGGGCGTCATATAGGGGCGTTAATCGCTTCTCAAAAGTGGGGGGGGGGGCCATACCTTGATCAGAACTGATGCGAGCGCGAAGCGTTAAGCCCGTATGGCGTGGGGGTCGGGGCCCGCTTAAGGGCCCCAAAAAAATTGGATTCTAGATGTTCTGTGGTGTGATCTGAAGCAATTTCTTACCACTTTCCTCCATGCTTTAACTAATATCTTCTTAGCAAAAGATAATTATTTGAACATCGTATTCGAGGTTGGAGTCATTGAATCAGCCATCGGTATTCTGAGCTATAGGCGTGGGGTTCGGGGCCCGCTTAAGGGCCCCGAAAAAAATTGGATTCTCGATGCTCTGTGGTGTGATTTGAGGCAATTTCTTACCACTTTAACCAAAAATTATCTTAGCACAAAAGATAATAATTTAAACATAATTTTCGAGGTTTTCTCAGCTAAAGGCATAAGAAAATTTTTTGAACATTGTTTTCGAGGTTGGAGTCATTGAATCAGCTACCAGAATTCTGAGCTATAGGCGTGGGGTTCGGGGCCCGCTTAAGGGCCCCGACAAATTTTGGATCCTAAATGCTCTGTGGTGCTATCTGAGGCAATTTCTGACCACTTTAACCAATATTTTCTAAGCAAAAGATACACTGTAGTACATAATAGGGCCCTGTAAATGAGACACGAGTTCAAAAATCTGGGGGGGGGGGGGACATTTGATATTGTGCCCCCACCCTTCAAAAAGTGGGGGGGGGGGGGGACCAGTCCCCCTGTCCCCCCAGGATTGACGCCCATGGCGTCATGTAGAACAATGATAATTTTTTAGAAACTCAAAATCTCAGCGACAAGGTTTCATGGGGGGGGGGCTGTTTTCTTTTTTTTAGTTAATGTGAACCTGACGGTTGTGAATATGGGTAGTTTGAAAATGATTGAATAAATTATTTGACGAACTGAGAAAGTGATATTCAAAAAAAAGTTATTTTTGAATTGTCACTCAATATACTTGATATATATTTTTACAGAATTTACTAATATGTTGCTGCTAAAAAAATCTGTTGCAAACACTGGGAAAAAAAATTGAATTTTAGCAGGTTTTATTGGTGGGAGTTAAAAGCCTGTACGTTTTCAATTATTATTATTAAAAACAAATTTATCACAATTTTTCTGCCAAAAAAAAGTTGTTTTCTCCATTGAATGAATGCATGAACTACAAGTGATACCCAGAACACTTGTGTCGCATTTTTCCCCTACATGACCTTTTTCCCCTACAGCTCTGTAGGAGGTCACAAAAGATGTTAGCACACTCATCCTGCACAGACAAATAATATAGAAAGTCAACCCAGATTTTATGTACATTTGTCCTTCAAATGACCACAGCCTTTTATGCTTGAGAGATATAGGCCTAATACCCAGACAACAATATACTCTGGTTCAACAATGCCATACAGGTCCTATACACAGATTGCATTCAAAAGGTAACGGTAACTGTAGTTGGTTTAGACTTTAAAGGAAAAACACCCCTCCAAATGCAACGGCTCAGCTCTCACTTTTAATGCACGACTCTTGCCAACACATTGGTCAAGTACTGAAGAATTCAACATGCATTACGAGGACATTTTGAATCATATCGGGCCTTTTGGCAAGTACCAGAAACTGCTGGTGTTTGCCTTGTTTACGGTTAAGATTCCAACCGCATTTCACTCCATAGGGCAGTGTTCCTGGCTGCTAACACCGATCACTGGTGTGCAGTACCAGCCAGCCAGATGATCAACTGCAGCCAACTCCAGCTGGCAGAGTGTCAGGAAGAGCAGAAGAGCTACAGTATTCCCTATGAGATTGATGATGATGGAAACAAAGTCTACTCCTCGTGTGAGCGGTATGCCATGAATGATGAAGACGTTGGTAGAAACACAGGTTTTAATTCAACGGACGTCGTCTCCTGCGATGCTGGCTAAGAATTTGATCACTCGAGCTACAAGTCTACCATTAATGAAGATTTCAGCTTGGTCTGTGACAGACAGGATCTACCTGCCTATGCCCAGTCAGTTTGGTTTGCAGGACTGCTAGTTGGTTCCTTGGTGTGGGGTTCTGTGGGTGACTGGATTGGTAGGAGAAAGACCTTTATTTTAAATGTCATTCTTGTCACAATTTCATCGACTGTTACATCTTTTGTGCCCAACTTTACTGCCTACGCTGCCATGCGCTTCTTTACAGCAGCCTGTGCTTATGGTGGAAATCTCATGATATATGTCTTAGCTTCTGAAATAGTTGGTCCTAAAAATCGTGTAGGTACAACAACTGTGCTATTTCTAGCCTTTGCTGTAGGTTACATGATTCTGTCCCTTCTGGCATTCCTTCTGAGAGACTGGCGCCTCCTACAGTTAGCTATATCACTCCCTTTCGTCCTGACTTTTCTTGTGATCATTGTGTTCCCTGAATCTCCTCGCTGGCTGATAACAAAAGGCAGATACAAAGAAGCTACCAAAATCATTGAAAAGATAGCTCAAGTGAATGGTACCGAGGCTCCAGAAGACTTACTGGACAAACTGAGTGAAGACAGCAACGAAGACAAGAAGCAACCTTCTTGCATCCCTGTCACCCAACTTGATCTGATCCGCACTCCCAACCTCCGCAAGAAAACTCTCATCCTTTGGGTTGACTGGTTTGTTGTCAACATGGTGTATTACGGACTATCTCTGAGTACCTCTGCCTTGGGGGTAGATGATTACCTTGCTGCCTTTGTCTCTGGAGCCATAGAGATACCTAGCTATCTTTTCTGTTGGTACGTGATGGACCGTTTTGGCAGACGCATTACCCTGGTTGCCTTCTACATCTTTGGTGGAGTGTTTTGCCTCATTACAATCTTCATTCCTCTTGGAGCTGCCAGAGCTGCAGTTGACATGTTCGGCAAATTTGCAATCAGTGCAGCATTCGGTCACATCTACATCTACTCTCTTGAAATCTATCCAACCATCATCCGGAGTATCGGCATGGGTACATCTTCCATGATGGCTCGTGTTAGTGGCATCCTCTGTCCTATCATCTTGATCCTGGGCAAGTACTGGAAACCACTACGTCTCTGTGTCTTTGGAGGAAGCGCCATCATTGCTGGAGTCCTGTCTCTGATACTCCCAGAGACCATGGGATACAGTCTGCCTGATACCATTCAGGATGGAGAGAACTTTGGCAGTAAGTTTTACAATCATTTACTCTCCTATCACTTTTTTTCATCGTTTGCTTGGGCTGAGGTTTGAAAGTGGCATTCCCATGCTATTTCATCCCGAATAATAGATTCCTTTTCTAAATTGCTATTTTTCGAGCACTTCAAAAGTTATTCACTTGTGAATGAGAAATTGACCCCCAAAAGATCAGCCAATATAATTAGTTACTGAATTATCACTGGTTCCCGCCCCACAATCAGTATCAATCAATATATGTGCAGACCGCGAGCCAGTCTGCTTTCCAAGTGGATCTGTCTGTGCCCGAAACAAAACAAAACACTTTCAGAGGTTTGGAGAAGAGGTTTTTTTTGGTTGGAATAACATGTGCGAGTTGATCATTGTCCATAAAAAAAAAATGTGCCACAGTTCCTTAATGTGCTACAATTTTTCAACTACAGCACATTTTTCTTGTTTACTTTCTGGTATAACAGAGGGAAGAAGCTTCCAGCTTTGCGTCAAGGGCAATGATGATGGAGAGAATGAGAGTCCCACTCAAGCTCCTATCGACTACCTGCCACTATCCACAATGGATCAAACTCCCAAGCAACCTGTGGATGTCTGAATACAGGTGCGGATCCAGGATTTCTTTAGACAGGGGGCACACCTTTGGAGCAACTAATGTGAGCGCGGGGCGCGAAGCCCTTACGGCACTGGGTCTGGGGCCCGCTTAAGAACCCCGAAAAATTTTGGATTCTAGATGATCTGTGCTGCAATCTGAGGTGATTCCTGGCCCCTTTCCCCTGAATTATTTGAGCAAAATTTTATTAGATCATAAGGATTGTTTTAAATATACTCTTGCTTTACAAATTGTAAGTTACTGGTGTACGTACTTCAAAGTTGAAAACCATGTATTTTCGTCTTCATATTTTCTTGCATTTTATTTTTGGTAAAGGAATTGTATTGACTTAGTTTGTAAACTGTTGCAGCGATGCGTTGGGGCATTTGCTCTGAGGACTATATGCGAGCGCATATCACAAATGTCTTACGGTGTGGGGTCCAGGCCCACTGAAGGGCCCCAGAATATTTGGATTCTAGATGCTCTGTGGTGCAATCTCAGGCGATTCCTGGCCCCTTTTCCCTTAGCCCCAAGTTATTTGAGCAAAATTTTTAAGATTATAACGAAATTTTAATTGGTTTAAAATATACTCTTGCTTTTGTATGTCTTTTAAGTTTCATCGGTTCTTCACTTGATAACCATGTATTTTCGTCTGCATAATTATGTTCTTGCATTTCATTTTTGAAAGTGAATTATATAGAGTTAGTTTGTCAACTGTTGCAACAATGCGAAGGGACATCTGCCTCGAGGACTAAAGCGGAGCGCGAATGTCATACGTTGTGTGGTCCGGGGCCTGCTTAAGGGCCCCAGGAAACTTTGGATTCTAAATGCTCTGTGGTGAAATCTGAGCGATTCCTGGCCCCTCTTTCCCTGATTTATTTGAGCAAAATGTTTCAAGATTATGAGATTTTTTTTATTGGTTTAAAAATACTCTTGCTTTTACAAGCCTTTTAAGTTTCTTCTGTATCTCACTTGATAACCATGTATTTTCGTCTGCATAATTATTTTCGTGCATTTTATTTTTGAAAAGCAATTCTATAGACTTTGTAAACTGTTGCAAGGATGCTTTGCTTTCTAATGTTGTGTTTCAAGTAGAAATTTTCAGTTTATCAATAAGAACAAACTGCTTGAACATGTAAATTGAATTCAACTTTCAAATTAGTGTAATTTAATCAAATTAAAACAGAGGAGCAATTAGGCCTCCATGCACATTGTAAATTCACAGCTCAGATTTATTTCATGACTAATCTCATGCATGCATAATGTAATTGCCCAAACATTTTACAGAAATGTCCTTGGTTTTAATTTCAGTCTAGTTTCGATTTCAATGAATAGGGCCTATACAGGTACATGTATTTGTAAATAAACCATCGGTGCAGCAAGACAAATTGTATAACACAATCATCACAGTTCCTATACATGCAACTGGTCTCTTACCAAAAAAATGGTCATCTTGCCTTTTGGCCCCATGATTGCAATTCCCACATGGTACGACACATTTTGAAGGTGGATACGTCATTTGGTTATGTAAAAAAATACAGGCTTGTCCGCAAAGTTGCGGAAAAGCCACACAAAAAAAATCTCCTTGGCACAACACTCGTACCGTGTGATTTCGAATATTTTGTTCGTACTCTGCAGTCGTATAAACTCTTGCATCGAATGTTTGTTGAATCAAATAAGTTGTAGAGTCTCTAATATTTGAAAATTTGCCAATGAATGACGGTATGTTTTTGCCTAGTTCCGGATCGCACGTGCAAGTAGGAACTACACGCGCAGTAATTGATTTTATGTGACGTATTCTGTGATGGGTCAAAGGTTACGGTCGGTGCATGTTCGGGCCGTCGCGCTGCAGACAAAAGTTAAAAAATCATTTACATTAATTCTCTTCAATTTTTGCTGGAATTCTCTTGCGTGATTTTGTTTTCTCGAGCAAAGCAGTTTTTGATCGATTCAGAACTGATTGAACTGATCCAGAAATAGGAAAAGTGGCATCTGTACTTTTGACGTCGCAAAGTAAAAATTAAAACAGCTTGAATTTGAAAAAATATTTTGTAGTATCTCCATCACTCAAGGCAAACTTTTTAATCAATGTTACTTGAATTTGTGAATCAGTTGAGCCGAAAACAGCTTGAATGATGTTTGCTATCCGGAATGGGAAAACGACTGTACGATCAAATTTTCCTCACTTGAACTTCAGAAAGCAACACACTGCGTTCCATCTAGCTTGCCAGAGCACGTCTTGAGTGCTCAATCTTGCCTTTTGTCAATACCTGCTTAGTGTTTTTGTCTTAAGAACAAAAGGGCCTGTCACATTATATGCGCTCCCTAGGAGACTTTACGGCGACCAAAAATATTAAATTAATTTCACAATCGCAGCGAGGATGCAAGAAAACAACAATGATCTCTAATGTCCCCTACATGACCTCTGACCTCAACCTCCCAGAGAAGAATTGTCTCTTGCCACCCAAGGCTCACTGCTTCAAAGTTTTATCGGAATCCAACACAGCATGTACAATGTTACAAAGGTTCTTCAAAAACTCAACCTAAAACTTCTATGAATTAATCAATTATTGACCTCAGCTGACCTTTGACACACGACCTTCCCCCTGAAAAATACCCCACATCATCTTCGACACTCAGTGACCCTTGCGTCCAAGTTTTCTGGAATTCAGTCAGATACTTGGGAATGAAAGTAATTTGAAAAACCTGAACACGGCCATACGCGCATACAGTCCTATACAGAATTGAGTGACACAAAAAGCCTAGCTCTGTAAGAGATCACAAAAGTGGTTAAATATGTGTATTGATATATTCTTTGTGCTTTCAATGCTTTCATAGACTACTGTACATAAAGCACAGCCTTTATGCTTGATGGGGTGACAACAATACACATACTCTGCTTGAGCAATGCACAGGTCCTATTCACAGATTGGATTCATGGGTTAAAAGGGCAGTAGTTCATTTTGCCTGAGGAAATTAACACATCCTTCCGCATGCATCAGCTCAGCTCAAACTTTTCATGCTGACACACTGATCAAGTACTGAAGAATTCAACATGCATTACGAGGACATTTTGAATCATATCGGGCCTTTTGGCAAGTACCAGAAACTGCTGGTGTTTGCCTTGTTTTTGGTTTTTATTCCACCTCCCTTTCACTTCATAGGGCAGGTGTTCCTGGCTGCTAACACCGATCACTGGTGTGCAGTACCAGCCAGCCAGATGATCAACTGCAGCCAACTCCAGCTGGCTGAGTGTCAGGAAGAGCAGAGGAGCTACAGTATTCCCTATGAGATTGATGATGATGGAAACAAAGTCTATTCCTCGTGTGAGCGGTATGTCATGAATGATGAAGACGTTGGTAGAAACATGAGTTTTAATTCAACGGACGTCATCTCCTGCGATGCTGGCTGGGAATTTGATCACTCACGCTACAAGTCCACCATCAATGAAGATTTCAGCTTGGTCTGTGACAGACAGGATCTACCTGCCTATGCCCAGTCAGTTTGGTTTGCGGGATTGCTGGTTGGTTCCTTGGTGTGGGGTTATGTGGGCGACTGGATTGGTAGGAGAAATACCTTTATTTTAACTGTCATTCTTGTCACAATTTCATCGACTGTTACATCTTTTGTGCCCAACTTTACTGCCTACGCTGCCATGCGCTTCTTTACAGCAGCCAGTACTTATGGTGAATATCTCATGATATATGTCTTAGTTTCTGAAATAGTTGGTCCTAAAAATCGTGTAGGTGCAACAACTGTGCTATTTCTAGCCTTTGCTGTAGGTTACATGATTCTGTCCCTTCTGGCATTCCTTCTGAGAGAATGGCGCCACCTACAGTTAGCTATATCACTCCCCTTCGTCCTCACTTTTCTTGTGATCATTGTGTTCCCTGAATCTCCTCGCTGGCTGATAACAAAAGGCAGATACAAAGAAGCTACCAAAATCATTGAAAAGATAGCTAAAGTGAATGGTATCGAGGCTCCAGAAGACTTACTGGATAAACTGAGTGAAGAAAGCAAAGAAGACAAGAAGCAGTCTTCTCGCATCCCTGTCACCCAACTTGATCTGATCCGCACTCCCAACCTCCGCAAGAAAACTCTCATCCTTTGGGTTGACTGGTTTGTTGTCAACATGGTATATTACGGACTATCTCTGAGTACCTCTGCCTTGGGGGTAGATGATTACCTTGCTGCCTTTGTGTCTGGTGCCATAGAGATACCCAGCTATCTTTTCTGTTGGTATATGATGGACCGTTTTGGCAGACGCATTACCCTAGTTGCCTTCTACATCTTTGGTGGAGTGTTTTGCCTCATTACAATCTTCATTCCTCTTGGAGCTGCCAGAGCTGCAGTAGCCCTGTTGGGCAAATTCGCAATCAGTGCAGCGTTCGGTCACATCTACATCTACTCTCTTG